>NC_091238.1:13066711-13071711 GCF_040958095.1 Procambarus clarkii | reverse complement strand
AGTTTTCCTGAATTAATATATTTTCTCAAATTTTTTTCTTATGAAATGATAAATTTAACCATTTCATTATGTATGAGGTCAATTTTTTGTATTGGAGTTTAAATTAACGTAGATATATGACCAAACCTAACCAACCCTACCTAACCTAACCTAACCTAACCTATCTTTATAGGTTAGGTTAGGTTAGGTAGCGGAAAAAGTTAGGTTAGGTTAGGTTAGGTAGGTTAGGTAGTCGAAAAACAATTAATTCATGAAAACTTGGCTTATTAGGCAAATTGGGCCTTGCATAGTAGGCTGAGAAGTGAGTTCTGGCAACTAGGTACGACATATATATATATATATATATATATATATATATATATATATATATATATATATATATATATATATATATATATCTTCTTATTTCATGAACAAACCGATTTACACGGGGGAGTTGGGGCAACTTCTGGTGCCAGAGATATCTGGCACCTTCAGATAAAAGCCATTGCATATTTGGATTGACTCCAGCGCTTGTGTCAGATCTTGCCTGGATTACATTGTAACAGCCGCGTGTGCTACTGCTTGAGCGTCTCTCCCTCTCTCTATCTCCTTTCACATTAGTCTGCTTTGACTTGAATAAAGGAGAAACAAACTCCAAGGGAAGAGTAACGCAGAAAAATAAAATTCCTTTATTGAGAATCACAGGAATTTTGCATTTACTCGAGGAAATATTTGATGATATTACTCACATTAATCAATTTTCAGGTTGCTTCTTCGTTTTGGTATTGGATTGAATCAGGCCTTTCAATCCTCTGGAGGGGTTACTAAGGCAATATTAACAGCTTACCGACCAACAGGGAAGTATGGTGATGGACGGAAGACCCATAACCTCTGGAGGGGTTATGGCCACGCCACGCCACGCCACGTTATGACCAATAGAGTATTGATCAATAAACAAGTATACTTTAGTCATGAATAGGGTTAAATTCACCTCTCAGTGTATATACATCAAAAGGCCAGGTGAAGTGGAACAACGGTGCGTTGAAGACCAGGTACAACGGTACACCTCTCCGTTGAAGACCAGGTACAATGGTACACCTCTCCGTTGAAGACCAGGTACAATGGTACACCTCTCGTTGAAGACCAGGTACAATGGTACACCTCTCCGTTGAAGACCAGGTACAATGGTACACCTCTTCGTTGAAGACCAGGTACAATGGTACACATCTCGGTTGAAGACCAGGTACAATGGTTACACCTCTCCGTTTAAGGTCACGTACAATGAAGCTTACTGGAGCATGAATAGTGGGTGCTCAACATTGCAAACAGAATTATATTCCCCGAAGGAGGCCATAAATTAAACTATTGAGAAAAATTTACATTATGTTATCATTCATACCGACTCTAAATCTTCGCTCCAGGCATTGTTATCCAGTCAGCACAGAGATAATATACAACTCCTCATAGAAATCCTACATATAGGAAAAGAAGCACACAATCTAGGTCTGTCAATCACTTTAACTTGGATACCAAGTCACATTGTCATAGATGGTAATGAAAAGGCAGACTCACTACCAAAAACTGCCACTGCTCTACCTGTTGTACAGGTTTAAATACCTCCAAGTTTTTCACAGATTAAGGAGCAAATCAAGAAGAAAATACTCCCAACTATGAAAAGTCATCACAGAGCCAATGTAGCAGGAGGAAGATCCACTGCGATATGGTACGAACAAGCCACTGGGTACTATTCTTTCAAGCCTGGCAAAAAGATACCCAGAGACATTGCAGTAGCCATACACAGACTCAGACTTGACTACAAGTGCTGCTGGGAGGTAATAAATTCAATAATTAAGAATGTCATATCTGTGGCACAGAAGCAGAGGCGCCACTATTGCACTACTTACTGAAATGTGGAGCTACTGAAGCCCAGCGCATCAAACTCAACATTTATCCAACGACAGCAGCTGCATTATATGAAAGTCCAGAGCGACTACAATGATTAGAAAAAGCAGATGAAGAATGGGTCACAATAGTGAGCACTGTGCATCTATATCCGCCACCAAGATAATGTTATTAAAACAATACTAAAACCAGTGTGCTAAAACAGAAGCGGAAAAGAAACAGGCGAAAAGGAAGAAACCTCACATCCATTTAATACTTTGACCCAAATATCACAATAACAAGGTTATCGCGAATAACCGAACTCAATTACGGGCTCACCATAGACCGTGCTACATGGACATTTCGTTTGAGTAGCTAAATCTAAAACAACAACAACGTCACGTACAATGGTACACCTCTCCGTTTAAGGTCAGGTACACCTTTGTATATATATATATATATATATATATATATATATATATATATATATATATATATATATATATATATATATATATATATGATATATATATATAATTCATATATATATATATATATGTATATATATATATATATATATATATATATATATATATATATATATATATGTATATATATATATATATATATATATATATATATATATATATATATATATATATATATATATATATATATACCCTGTTTCCCCTTTTATCTGAATTAATATATGTAACATAACTCTTTCTAGAGAACCTATATTTGTCACCAAGCATATTATAGAAATTACACGTTGAGTTAATCTGTGATTAAAGTCTCTGTCTCCACCATTTCCATCTCGTAATTAATTAACAAACCAAAAGCGAACGTCACAAGAAGATTTAAAAAGGCTACACCACAACTCCATTCCATAAAAGACGCAAGGACTGTTTAACTAACAGCTGCTGGCCGTACCTCCTCAATTCCTTATAACAACAAAAGTCATAATGAAGAAGGGACTTAAGAGCAGCTTAATTAACGGTTCGTGACATACCGTGGAAATCCTAAATTAGTTTGGCTGATAAAGACCTTTTCTGGGCGTTTACAGGTTCGTCGAGCACTGCTAATGACGAAGGAACATGGACTGAAGGTTAGTTTGGTCGGAAATGTTCTTCAGTCGTGACCCGAATCCACGACTCTGTTCGTGAACACTCAGAACTGTTGGGTCGTGTTCTGCTTCTCCTGTTCTATCTAGAGTTCTAACTGGGGTGGTTGAGATCATGCTATGAACCCGAGGTACACAATGGATGCTGGAGAGATGCTGATACGTGCTGGAGAAATGCTCTGTTATCTCTGATAGATGCTCAGACCACAGTGCCAAAATGGCACTGTGGTCACTTCAGCCAATTATCTCGATATGACAAACAAAATCCAATTACTGTCGAGTAGAGTAGTGTTTTAATGTCGAATAGTGTTTAATGACGATTAGAGAAAGGTTTAATGTTAATTAACACATTATCACCACTGCTTGTAAGACACTTTTCACGTTGGGTGACTTGTAAACACTGATCCACGTGCTGGAGGTCATGTTTACACACACACAGCTGGTCTGTATGGCGCTGTTTTATGGTGACAACACGTTACCAGATGTCAATTGTTATGTAATGATGTATGCCCATTCACTGGGGTGTTATACTTCTATCATACTCGTGAGATACTTCACATAACCTGGAAATGTATAATTCTATCACATCCAGACCAAGTATATCAAATAATTATCTTACAAATTATTATTATTATTATTATTACTACTATTATTATTATACGAATATGACATACGAGTATGTCAGTATATCATAGTTCCAATATACTTTATATACCTTAGGAAGTATGATCCTATTACACCCAAGAGAAATATGTACCTGACATAAGCATAAGATATATCACATACCCTGGAGAAATATGTTCCTATTACGCTCGTATGCTCCACATACCCTGTATAATTATACTCCTATCATACCCATGGAGAGGTATGTTTCTCTCATGCTTGTGAGACGCTCCAAAGTGCCTGTCTACCAGGGGATTGGACGAGGACAGGACATAAGGGCAGTAATTGCTTCTCTGAGAGGTAGCAGTGGGAGGCTGCCTCTCAGATCTGACCCCGTCGGGAGAGGTTCTCAGGGCGCGGGTAATGAATGAACTGTGTAGTACACACGCACTCTCGTTCATTCACCGCTCTCTCGTTCATTCACCGCACTCATTCCCACAGCCTCCATGATGCTACTGCTCTCACAACCTCCCTACTGTGTACTACTGCTCCCCGCAACCTCCCTACTGTGTACTACTGCTCCCCACAACCTCTCTACTGTGTACTCCAGCTGTGAGTACTCCCTCCCTACTGTGAGGCTCCCGCAATCTCCATACTGTGTATTACTGCTAAGTCCACTACGAGCCCGTAGTGGACTTAGCTGGCACAGGAGCGGGGCAAGTAGCACGGCTATGGTGAGCCCGTAGTGGACTTACCTGGCAAAGGAGCGGGGCTGTAACTATAACTGCTTGGTTCTAATACTTTACCAAGTGGGCCTCTTTCTCACAAGTACTTCTATGACACAAAAATACAAGCAAATAAAAGGAAAATGCAAAATATCTCTTGACCGATACGAGGCAGCTCCTGTTTATATCCGGCTAGATATTCATATGCATGTCTAACCTACGCTTAAAACAATCCAGCAAGCATACCATGTCTCTTGTTTTACCTGCAATTTGTTCCACAATTCAACAAACCCAGTTTCTAAACCAGTTTTACCCTGGTGTTTCCTGAATCAAAACTTGTCCAATTCATGTCCATTATCTCGAGTTTTATTTGGTGTTGAGTATACTCTTATAATTTTTAGCATACGTTCAAAATCAACAAAATAAGATAGTTAGACTTGACAGAAGTAAAATATTAAAGAAAGGCTATATCACCGCTTTTAAAGCATGTCTTCAACATATATATTTACTTCAATCACGTCACCTCTTACTCTTCATCGGCCGAGAGAATGTAAATTAAGCTTTTCTAATCTCTTTTCATAAGAAAGGTTTCTGATTCCTCGCATTATCTTTGTGACTCTTAACTGAAAGCACTCAAGACAAGTATGTCCATGCGATAAACACGAAGACCAAAACTGACCCAAATT
>NC_091238.1:13054211-13061711 GCF_040958095.1 Procambarus clarkii | reverse complement strand
AAGAGAAAACGAAGAATAGAGAGAAATCTCTATTCTTTTATAAAGGAGAAATCAAAGAACCGGAAAACACGACACACATCTAAGGTCTTGCCCCTTCCCCCCCCCCCCCTCTCTTACCCTCCACCCAAGATCCTATTCTCTCCCCTCCCTCCCTTCCTTCCCTCCCTTTCCTCTTCCTCCCTCCCTTAATCTCTCCTCCCACCCCAACACCAACACACACTCTTTCACTATCCTGCTCCCCTAGTGTTGTCTTTTGTGGCGAAGACAGGCATCGAGTCTCTGAATTAGACGTGTGCCATGCCCACTGTTAGACTCATCTAACACGATTGGGACGTGTGTGAAGCCCACTGTTAGATTCAGCTAACACGAATGGGACGTGGGTGGTGCCCACTGTTAGACTCAGCTAACACGAATGGGACGTGTGTGAAGCCCACTGTTAGATTCAGCTAACACGAATGGGACGTGGGTGGTGCCCACTGTTAGACTCGGCTAACACGATTGGGACGTGTATGAAGCCCACTGTTAGATTCAGCTAACACGAATGGGACGTGGGTGGTGCCCACTGTTAGACTCGGCTAACACGATTGGGACGTGTGTGAAGCCCACTGTTAGATTCAGCTAACACGAATGGGACGTGGGTGGTGCCCACTGTTAGACTCAGCTAACACGAATGGGACGTGGGTGGTGCCCACTGTTAGACTCAGCTAACACGAATGGGACGTGGGTGTTGCCCACTGTTAGACTCAGCTAACGCGATTGGGACGTATGTGATGCCCATTGTCAGACTCAACTAACACGATTGGGACGTGTGTGATATCCACTGTTAGACTCAGCTAACACGATTGGGACGTGTGTGATATCCACTGTTAGACTCAGCTAACACGATTGGGACGTGTGTGATGCCCACTGTTAGACTCAGTTAACACGATTGGGACGTGTGTGATGCCCACTGTTAGACTCAGCTAACACGATTGGGACGTGTGTGATGTCCACTGTTAGACTCAGCTAACACGATTGGGACGTGTGTGATGTCCACTGTTAGACTCAGCTAACACGATTGGGACGTGTGTGATGTCCACTGTTAGACGCAGCTAACACGATTGGGACGTGTGTGATGTCCACTGTTAGACTCAGCTAACACGATTGGGACGTGTGTGATGTCCACTGTTAGACTCAGCTAACTAACAAAGTAAAACACCTCCCCATTAGCTCAAATGACCACTATTATGCTTTCGAATCTTCAATTCCTTCAATCTCTAAGCTACATCTAATATCATGAAAGTTTAAACAGCTCATTTGACTTAAAAATAATTATATAACAAGTTAAATTGATTACAATTAAAAAAATACTTCTTCCAAAATCTCACACATTAATATGTTTTATTGGAAACAAAACATTATTAATCCTGGAAACCTCACTTTATTTTCCCCTTGAAACCCCACTTTATTTTCCCCTTGAAACCCCCACAATGCTTTTATCACGAAGAGAACTTCTAAATATTGAGAATTCTCTTCATTAGCAGAAAAAAATTCAGATCTTAATTATTTGTGTGTTAGAGAGAAATAAGTTTAGAGCTCGAAAACTGGTCAGAAATCAGCGAGATCTCTCTGCCCCAGAGTGGAGTGGAGCAAGAAGACCCCATCACTCCGGTGCTAGAGAGTGATAAATAGGGTGAGAGAGAGGCCCACTCCACCACACGACCGACAGCAGAGAAGATGGGATCGAAATTTTCAGCCCGAAAAGCCTGAGCCTGAAATTTTCAGCTTGAAACTGGGGTTTCAGCAGTTTTCAGAGAAGGGGGAAAGCTTACAAATAATCAGGGAGAAAGCGCCAAGCCATTACGGCTATATTGCACTTTAAGATAAGGGATTAGGATAAGGATTTGAGACGTTTCGGGCCTTAAAGATGGTAGATGCACGTTATCCTTGTTAAGATTACCTTCGTGTGTGTTTGTGCCTGCTTATATATGCAATCACCTAATATATGCTTATAGGGCTGAGCTCTATAGCTCTAGGAACCTCACCTACCAAGCAACCGTGTTTTTTTTATAAAGCAATTGCTCCTTATCCTCTCGTTTCGTAGCGCAGTCACAAAATGTTGGTTGAATTAACTTCCGCGATCTCTCTACCACTAATCAAGATCCCCTTTGTTTTTCTATCATTAATCGTGCTGAATTTGCCTTCTTTATTGACCTTGTCCGTTCTCCTGGGAATCTTAAAAGTCATTATCATTACTGAACTATTCTGTCTTTCCTGCTGCTAATATTAGCATATTATATTAGCGTATAATATTAGCTGCTAATATTATAATGTAACTATTACTACTACTGGTAACTATTCAACCCGTTTTCTCCATTAATTGGTTGTTATGTATGTTATGGTAACCATCGCTATAAATGTAACCTACTATGTGAAAAGTAGCAGTTTACAAATACCTTCGTTTTCTATGCATCGGACTCAATAGGTTAGGTGGGTTGCTCTTGTTACTATGTTTCTTGTTAGGATAAGGAGGATGGTTTGACCCATATTTATCCCCCAAATGAAATGGATTTCTTTTTGGTCTAAAAATATAAGTTCGATTTACAAAAATTTTACTAAAGAATTTTAACCAAACTTTTAGCGAATTGCATAAGTCGTCACGAATAGTCTAAACAGTTGGCATAGATTGTAGGAAACGGATTTTTGCATGTATTGCAAAACAACAACAAAATTATAATTTCAGTTCTTTGTGTCTTTGTTAAAATATTAGTTATCTCTTTCCTTGATTTAATTAGAATTAGTGTTATTAAAATGAAGCTGTCGTGAATCAAAGATTCGGTCGAATCTGTTAGTGATACAGTTTTATTTATAAATCTCCTGTAATTATCTCCTGTTCGTTATCTCCTGTAATTCGTTACTGTTTAGCGAGAAAGGGGGATTAGGAAATGCCAATGGAATGTGTAGCATCTTCAAGCAATCGAATCAAAGCCTAATTGCTATTTAAATGATTTACTGGAGAATGCTAAATGATTTATTGGAGAATGCTGCTCAGCATACTATTACTACTCAATAGGTACCTGGGAGTTAGTCAGCTGCTACGAGCTGCTTCCTGAAGGTGTGTGTAACAAAAAAAGAGAGTCCTGGTCGTGGACCCGGCTGTAGAGACGTTGTAAATCCCGAAATCATCTCAAGATAACCTCAAGATAACATGTAGGGACGTGTTGACGGTACTAACGCCATTGTGTGTGTGTATGGATGCTGAAATAGCCTGAACACAGGTCGCTTGTCTTCCATCTTATATCAAAAGAACTGAACGAGTAAACATGAGAGAGAATCTTGGTGAATTAAGAACCCACAACAGGCTAACGTATCTAAGACTATTTTTGTTGAATCCATTCGTATGACCCGGCTGCCTGAACCTAGGGACTACTTGTTGTTGTTGAATTCTTAGATATTGTGAATACTGTCCGATGAATTTTATTTCCTCTTCGTGTCAAGATAACTCTTATGTTTGGCATTCACCGTGCGTATATTTGGTGCGTATATCATGCGGGGTATTATTCATTAGTCCCATTAAAAATTTGCATTGTATATCACAGTGACTATTCTTAACTATTAAACAATTTCCCCATTTATACTAACGCCATTACCAGACACATTTTCCTACCAAGTTCCTTCAACTCCTTTCAACACAACCTCCATCAATTTTCAACATTTCCACCATCCCTCACCCTCCAACACCACCCCCTCCCTCACTCTCCAACACTCTCCCTCCCTCACCCCTCTCTGACCTACCAACACCCCCCCCCCCCCCCCCCCCGCCTAATGCTGCCTCACACCCTCACTAACTCATATATTCATCATTCTACCTTTTACTTAGCTAACTACACTGATTCT
Source organism: Procambarus clarkii (assembly GCF_040958095.1). Taxonomy (NCBI): domain Eukaryota; kingdom Metazoa; phylum Arthropoda; class Malacostraca; order Decapoda; family Cambaridae; genus Procambarus; species Procambarus clarkii. The sequence goes on along the minus strand of NC_091238.1, from coordinate 13,057,835 downwards.
CGCAATGTTGTAGAGACTTTATTAGATAAAATGATGTTAACGTGGAAGAAAGATTTGTGTTGGGGAAGTAAATATTATCGGTATTAGGTTACTCATTTCCCTACCATCCCTCCAGCTGTTGTATCTTCAGGTCGGGGGTTCCATGCTGGTGCTGCATAATGCCTGGGTTTCATCTTACGTGTAGTTGCGTGCATCTGCCTTGTTGGTGTGTGTGACAGTGTAAGAGAGATGGAGAGAGAGAGAGAGAGAGAGAGAGAGAGAGAGAGAGAGAGAGAGAGAGAGAGAGAGAGAGAGAGAGAGAGAGAGAGAGAGAGAGAGAGAGAGGCTTCTGGTCACAGTGAACAAGGAGATTAAGGTTACCGGGAACAAGTAAGAAACACAAGAATTAGAGACTAATCCCTATACTCGTTATCTCAGCATCCTAGGCTTCCCAGTTCGTCTCTCTCTCTCTCTCTCTCTCCCCACCACCCCCTCTCCCCTCCCTCCTCCATCTCCTCCATTTCTCTCTCCCACGTTCTTCCCAGCAGGAGAGTCAAGTCAAATTAACATGCAGGTCGGAGGCTGAACAGAGCAGAGGTCACTACGGCCAGTGGGCAGCGGGGGCGACTGTTCTGCCACTGCTGGTGTCATCCCTTGCTTCTCCTCTTTCCCCCTCCCTCTCCCTCTCCCTCTCCCTCTCCCTCTCCTCTCCCTCTCCCCTCTTTTCTCACTCCTCTACCCCTCGCCCCCATCCCTCTCCTGACATTCCTAGTCGTGTGAAGTTTGGGAGAAGTGATGGGTGACTATTTTTTTTGGTCCATGGACAAGAAAATGAATGTCATCTCATGATGGTATAAGTTCCTTGTGGATAGCAAATTAGAAGCTAGTCCATTCACCTGGGCTATAGCAGACTCGAACCGCGGACCCCACGTGTGTGTGAAGCCCAAGCTCTATCGGCCGAGCTATTGAGTAGTTAGACCAATCCTGGAGTATGCAGCTCCAGCATGGAAACCATATCTAGTCAAGCATAAGACTAAACTGGAGAAGGTTCAAAGGTTTGCTACCAGACTATCACCCGAGCTGAGAGGTATGAGCTACGAGGAGAGACTGCGGGAGTTAAACCTCACGTCGCTGGAAGACAGAAGAGTTAGGGGGGACATGATCATCACATACAAGATTCTCAAAGGAATTGATAGGGTTGAGGTTATCTTGAGGTCATCTTGAGATGATTTCGGGGCTTTTTAGTGTCCCCGCGGCCCGGTCCTCGACCATGCCTCCACCCCCAGGAAGCAGCCCGTGACATGTTGTTGTTAAAGATTCGCTACCTGGAACAAAAAGTTCCAAGTAACACGGGCTATGGTGAGCCGTAGAGCCCGTGACAGCTGAGTAACACCAGGTACCTATTTTTACTGCTAGGTAACAGGGGCATAGGGTGAAAGAAACTCTGCCCGTTGCTTCTCGCCGGCGCCTGGGATCGAACCCAGGACCACAGGATCACAAGTCCAGCGTGCTGTCTGCTCGGCCGACTGGCAGATAAAGACAGGTTATTTAACACAAGGGACACACGCACTAGGGGACACAGGTAGAAATTGAGTGCCCAAATGAGTCACAGAGATATTAAAAAGAACTTTTTTAGTGTCAGAGTGGTTGACAAATGAAATGCATTAGGAAGTGATGTGGTGGAGACTGACTCCATACACAGTATCAAGTGTACATATGATAGAGCCCAGTAGGCTCAGAAACCTGTACACCAGTTGATTGACAGTTGAGAGGCGGGACCAAAGAGCCAGAGCTCAACCCCCGCAAGCACAAATAAGTGAGTACAAATAAGTGTGCACACACACACACACACACACACACACACACACACACACACACACACGTTATATGACAAAGAGTGCTGGGAAGACGGGACACCACGAGCGTAGCTCTCATCCTGTAACTACACTTAGGTAATTACACGCACACACACATATAGTGTCATTAGCAAACATTTCCCGCAAAGTGCTTTAAAAGACCGCAAGGAAACAGCAGATCAAGAGGACCTAGTTGGAAACAAGAACCAGGATTCACCAAACACTTAAGTGTCCACTGACGAAACCTCTACATCATTCTTCAAAAATGGTTGATTATCAAACACGATAAGAGTTCGTAATCGCGACGAAATTGTCAATTGCAGTAATAAACTTAGATCGTGAAGCCTCAAAGTCCATAAACTGCTTAATAAATGCTAACTAAGCCTCCATGATCGAGGGGAAGATGAACAGGTTTCGTGAACACGTCAGTCTTTAACGCATCCGGCCCAGAAATACTTTTGGGTAAAAGAGACTTTGGAGAGATCTTCATAAAATCGTCCTTATATGGAATGAGTCAGACGGCAAAAGGTTGAATCTAACTAAATGTAGAATTTTAAATACAAATAAGATCAAGGGAATAAAATTGAGACTTGGAAGTGTTTCATCGATCTGAACCAGGTGCCTGGTAGCGGGTTATTACTCACAGGAACCAGGTGCCTAGTAGCGTGTTATTACTCACAGGAACCAGGTGCCTGGTAGCGTCTTATCCCTCACAGGAACCAGGTGCCTGGTAGCGTGTTATTACTCACAGGAACCAGGTGCCTGGTAGCGTCTTATCCCTCACAGGAACCAGGTGCCTAGTAGCGTGTTATTACTCACAGGAACCAGGTGCCTGGTAGCGTCTTATCCCTCACAGGAACCAGGTGCCTGGTAGCGTGTTATTACTCACAGGAACCAGGTGCCTGGTTAGCGTCTTCCACCACCGTCATATAAGGCCGTAGCCTACGCCTTGTCTCCCGCACGCCAACTGCCCATAAATTAAGCGCGTTGGGCCCTTACAGGTGTTTATCATGTGCGGTTGATTGCTGGCGTCACTCAGGGGACTATGAAGATTTCACGTTCGGGTAGTTATTGGAGGAGGTGTTTTGGCACATATTGTTCGGGGCCTTCTGCCTCTGCTTGTGGATGGTGAGGGATGCAGCGGTTGCGAAGATGTTGCATTCTTCTTAAAAGAAGGAATTTTTTTAGATTAATTTAGAAATGAATTTTGGAAGATTCTTTCTGCAAACAGGTGCGTTTGTGAGCTTACAGACAGACACGGACGCGCGCACGCATGCACACACACACACACACACACACACACACACACACCACACACACACACACACACACACACACACACACATAAGGGGAACAAGGGGACACAGGTGGAAACTGAGGACCCACAACAGAAAACGAGACAGTATGTCAATTTCACGAGGCGCTACCATTTTCTAGTACGACGATATTTTGGCGTTAGGTAGAGCATACGTCAAAATGCGACGTTCTATTAGGAGGCCGGGATGGTTGCAAGGGAAACAGCTGCATTGCAAGTCGTTCAGGTTAATGGCACGATTTCCTTCTCCCACTGGAGCGAATACCAATGGAGCCTCTCGTTATGAAGTGTATTATAATAAATGGAGTTATTATATTGAGCTTAAAACAAAAACAAAACAAATAAACAGCAATTTTTCCCACGAATGTAACGGGAAATGTCTGACCAAAGAATTATTCTCAGTCTTCTATTGTCATGTTTTCTGAAGACACTTTTCATTTATTCTTTTTTGGATACTTATTGTTTTACTTTTTG
>NC_091238.1:13031711-13049211 GCF_040958095.1 Procambarus clarkii | reverse complement strand
ATGATTTCTGTGTTGTTTACTAGGATTTCTCTGGCGATGGTTTGGTTATGCGAAGAGATTATATGTTCCTTAATGGAACCCTGTTGTTTATGCATCGTTAAACGCCTAGAAAGAGATGTTGTTGTCTTGCCTATATACTGGGTTTTTTGGAGCTTACAGTCCCCAAGTGGGCATTTGAAGGCATAGACGACGTTAGTCTCTTTTAAAGCGTTCTGTTTTGTGTCTGGAGAGTTTCTCATGAGTAGGCTGGCCGTTTTTCTGGTTTTATAGTAAATCGTCAGTTGTATCCTCTGATTTTTGTCTGTAGGGATGACGTTTCTATTAACAATATCTTTCAGGACCCTTTCCTCTGTTTTATGAGCTGTGGAAAAGAAGTTCCTGTAAAATAGTCTAATAGGGGGTATAGGTGTTGTGTTAGTTGTCTCTTCGGAGGTTGCATGGCTTTTCACTTTCCTTCTTATGATGTCTTCGATGAAACCATTGGAGAAGCCGTTATTGACTAGGACCTGCCTTACCCTACAGAGTTCTTCGTCGACTTGCTTCCATTCTGAGCTGTGGCTGAGAGCACGGTCGACGTATAAGTTAACAACACTCCTCTTGTACCTGTCAGGGCAGTCACTGTTGGCATTTAGGCACATTCCTATGTTTGTTTCCTTTTTTGTAGACTGCAGTGTGGAAACCTCCGGACTCCACCTGCCAAAGATCATTGGGGAATATAAACCTGGATATGCGTATGGAAATGTCAAGACGCACAAGCCTGGAAACCCACTTCGGCCAATCATTAGCCAGATACCCACACCCACGTACAGACTGGCGAAGCGACTCAACGGCCTGCTGACTCCTTATGTTCCTTGCGCCTTCAGCCTGAAGTCTCCAAAGGAATTTGTGGACTTACTGCGGGGCGCACGGGCCACAGGGATAAGAGCCTCGTTGGACGTAGAATCGCTGTTTACCAACGTACCTGTGGACGAGACAATCGGAATGATAGCCGACAGAGTGTATCGTGATCCAGCCTGTACTCCTCTTGACATGCCAGAAAGTATTCTGAGGAAACTACTCCAAGCTTGTACTAAAGAGGCACCCTTCTTGAGCCCGGATGGGCACATGTATAAGCAAGTAGATGGGGTCGCCATGGGTTCTCCCCTAGGTGTCCTGTTTGCAAACTTCTACATGGGTACCATCGAGCAAAAAGTCTTAGTCGACATGAACTTGAAACCGGCCATATACTGCAGGTATGTTGACGACATTTTTACACAGGTACCTGATGTCAGACATCTGCAGGAGCTGAAGGAGGCATTTGAGCAGAGTTCCGTGCTGCGTTTCACTTACGAGACGGAAAAGGATGGGAAGCTGCCTTTTCTAGATGTAACAGTCATGGAAAAGGGCGGAGGTTTCCACACTGCAGTCTACACAAAGGAAACAAACATAGGAATGTGCCTAAATGCCAACAGCGACTGCCCTGACAGGTACAAGAGGAGTGTTGTTAACGCATACGTCGACCGTGCTCTCAGCCACAGCTCAGAATGGAAGCAAGTCGACGAAGAACTCTGTAGGGTAAGGCAGGTCCTAGTCAATAACGGCTTCTCCAATGGTTTCATCGAAGACATCATAAGAAGGAAAGTGAAAAGCCATGCAACCTCCGAAGAGACAACTAACACAACACCTATACCCCCTATTAGACTATTTTACAGGAACTTCTTTTCCACAGCTCATAAAACAGAGGAAAGGGTCCTGAAAGATATTGTTAATAGAAACGTCATCCCTACAGACAAAAATCAGAGGATACAACTGACGATTTACTATAAAACCAGAAAAACGGCCAGCCTACTCATGAGAAACTCTCCAGACACAAAACAGAACGCTTTAAAAGAGACTAACGTCGTCTATGCCTTCAAATGCCCACTTGGGGACTGTAAGCTCCAAAAAACCCAGTATATAGGCAAGACAGCAACATCTCTTTCTAGGCGTTTAACGATGCATAAACAACAGGGCTCCATTAAGGAACATATAATCTCTTCCCATAACCAAACCATCGCCAGAGAAATCCTAGTAAACAACACAGAAATCATCGATAGATACAGCGATAGCAGGCGGCTTGACGTTTGCGAGGCACTACACATCAAGAAGTCAACACCAGCAATCAACAGCCAATTATTGCACAACTATATTCTACCCACCTCAAGACTCCGCTCCAATATAGAAGCATCAAGAAATATGGACCAATAAACTTTCTACAAACACTTCTATTCAATACCCATTGTTTCTGTTCTGTCTTGTGTTGATACTTTTAATACCCTATTAATATCCCCTAGTGTTCTGTCTTGTGTTAATGCCACATCACCCTTCCCACCTCACTCAAATGTAATGCCACATCACCCTTCCCACCTCACTCAAATGTAGATATAAAATCAGGGAAACGCAAGTTCTAATCAGTTGTGTATTTGTGAAGTCTTTGAAAATGTAATAAGTTTTACGAAACGCGCCCGTGTCGCGTCAGACTAGAAATAAAAATGAATTTTGGAGAAGTGATTTTTGATTTACCTCCAACAGTGAAGCGTAATGTACGAAAGATTGAGAAAATTCGTGTTAGAATTATTAATCTTACTTTTTCGGTCATATTTAATAATATATGTCTACAGGAAAGACTGCTACCAAATATACTAATATATATATATAATATATATATATATATATATATATATATATATATATATATATATATATTACCAAAATATACTAATATATATATATATATATATATATATATATATATATATATATATATATATATATATATATATTAGTATATTTTGGTAGCAGTCTTTCCTGTAGACATATATTATTAAATATGACCGAAAAAGTAAGATTAATAATTCTAACACGAATTTTCTCAATCTTTCGTACATTTCTTTTCACTGTTGGTGGTAATTCAAAAATTAATTCTCCAAAATTCATTTTTATTTCTAGTCTAGAAATAAAAATGAATTTTGGAGAATTATTTTTTGAATTACCACCAACAGTGAAAAGAAATGTACGAAAGATTGAGAAAATTCGTGTTAGAATTATTAATCTTACTTTTTCGGTCATATTTAATAATAATAATATATATATATAAATATATGTGTGTATATCACGAAAATAAACACGTGATTAAGAATGTGACAATGTCAGACCACGGAGGAAAATGAAACAGGAAATTTCCTTAAGTACTTTCGTATATTAAATACATCTTCAGAAGGAATCCTGAAGATGAGGGATTCCTTCTGAAGATGTATTTAATATACGAAAGTACTTAAGGAAATTTCCTGTTTCATTTTCCTCCGTGGTCTGACATTGTCATATATATATATAATATATATATATATATATATATATATATATATATAGAAGCATCATGAAATATGGACCAATAGGCTTTCTACAATCACTTCTATTCAATACCCATTGTTTCGTGTTCTGTCTTGTGTTTATGAATTTAATACCCTATTAAATACCACCTCACTCAAATGTAGATATAAACAAATCGGAGATGTGTAAGTTCTATTCAGTTGTGTATGTGTAACTAAAGTCTTTGAAAATGTAATAAGTTTTACGAAACGCGCTCAAGTGTCGCGTCAGACTAGAAATAAAAATGAATTTTGGAGAATTGATTTTTAAATTACCACCAACAGTGAAAAGAAATGTACGAAAGATTGAGAAAATTCGTGTTAGAATTATTAATCTTACTTTTTCGGTCATATTTAATAATATATGTCTACAGGAAAGACTGCTACCAAAATATACTAATATATATATATATATATATATATATATATATATATATATATATATATATATATATATATATATATATATATATATATATACATACATATATATATATTATGTATATGTGTCTATATATATAACTGAAAACTCACGCCCCAGAAGTGACTCGAACCCATACTGCATAGGAGCACTATGCATCTGGTGTACAGGGCACCTAATCCACTCGACCATCACGACCGGACAAAAGCTGATGATAGCCAAGGCTATTTGCCCATCAGCCCGCCGGCAATCTGATGGTATTCTTGGGAATAGTGTTATATCAAATCACCTCATTCTTTGGGGCACACGTGAGGAACACAATTGCGAATATATATATATATATATATATATATATATATATATATATATATATATATATATATATATATATATATATGTATATATATATATATATTGGTGTATACTGGCAGCAGTTTTTCTTTCAAACATGTTTCATTGAATATGACCGCATATTCTGTATTTATTATTTTCTGGTTTAGGGCTTCTATCCATCTAACTATTTTCTTAGCATCAGGGCTTAATTGAAATAGGAGTTCTCCAAAACTCATTTTCGTACTTTTAAGGTGAAGAAAAGAAGTGATTTACTATAGAGTATATTACACTTATTTGTATAATTTGCACGACGTTTCGAACCTCCATGGTTCATTCTCAAGTGAACAGATCTTACAATACTAGTTGATTTTATACCCGCATTAGGTCAGGTGATGATACAATGAAGGTGAAAACATGGGGGGATACATAAGGGATAAACATAGGGGCTGCAGAAGGCTTATTGGCCCATACGAGGCATCTCCTATCTAAACACAAAGATTAATCCAGTGTAATTGGCCTGTTATGTTGGACATTGTCTTCTGTGTTGGCATCGATATGTTCTTGTCTTGTCCTTACTCTCATGGTGGGTAGAGTAAATAGTTCCGTGATTTGGGTGTTCATGGTAGGTCGCTCTATTCTTATGTGAATTGCCTCAAGAATTTGTAATCTTCTTGAATCTTGGGTTTTGTCTATTATGCAAGTATTCTTGTTCAACATTTCTCTTGTTAGAGTAATGTCATGGGCTTGTCTCATGTGATTCCTAGGGGCACCAGATTGAAGATGGCATGTCAAACGCCTCGTCAGCTTGGTCGACGTCATACCTATGTACTTACATTGAAGGTTACATCCTTCGTGGGGGCAAGTGTACATGTATACAACGCTTGACTGCTGTAGAGGGTTCTCCGTCGGCTTCGGGCTGTTTTTGATAAGGGGTTCGGAAGTCTTCTTGGTTTTGTAGAATATTATCAGGTTTATGTTTTGGTTAGGAGTAGTGCTTTTTACTCCTTTACGGATTATTTCTTTCATTATTCTTTCCTCTTTTATATGTTCACTGTGCATGGTTGATTTGTAATATAATTTTATTGGGGGTGTTGTGGTTTCTGTTCTAGGTTCTGAATTATACCAACGGTCCAAGTGTCTTCTTATAGCAGCGTTTATTTCCGCGTTGCTATATCCGTTGTTCACCAATACCTGAGTTTCTCTTTCAAGAAAAAACTCTTTCAAACCTCTCTACTCACTTTCAAACCTCTTTCAAACTCTCTACTCACGTTGCTCCATTCAGAGCAGTGGGTAAGCGCTCGACGAATATAAGCATTGAGAACACTGGCTTTGTATCTTTGGGGGCACTCACTTCTACCGTTCAGGCATAATCCTATGTTGGTGGGCTTGGTATATACGTTGGTGCTTAAAGAGGTTCCTGTTTTTGTTATTAGTACATCCAAGAATGGCAGACTGTTATTTTCACTATTTTCATGTGTAAATCGGAGTACTGACTCTCTAGGTGTCTTTTTAGGTCAATTAGTTCATCTGAGTCTTTTACTATTACGAATATGTCATCTACATAACGGCAGTATACAGTTGGTTTTTGTCTGCTACTGAAGACCCTGTCTTCGATGGTTCCCATATAAAAATTAGCAAATAAAACTCCTAAGGGGGAGCCCATTGCTACTCCGTCTATTTGTAAATACATGTCTCCTTGTGGACTGATGAAAGGGGCTTCCTTTGTACATGCTTCGAGAAGACTTTTCAAGTGTGGCTCAGGTATGTCTAATTTGGGGGTGCTCTCGTCTCTGTATACTCTGTCCAGTATCATTCCTATGGTTGTGTCGACTGGGACGTTGGTAAAAAGGGATTCAACGTCCAGGGAAGCGATGATTCCATCGGGCTGGGTAGATTTGATCAATTCTAGGAAATCTGCTGATGATTGTAGACTAAACTTACTTGGAGTGTATGGAGTTAGGAGTTCATTGAGTTTCTTTGCCAGGTGATAAGTTGGGGTTGGTATTTGGCTGATTATAGGGCGTAGTGGGTTACCTGGTTTATGCGTCTTAACATTGCCGTAGGCATATCCTAAGCCATAGTCGCCTTGAAGTTTATTGAAATGCACACTACCTTTCTTTGCGTTGATTGCTGTAATTGTTTTGTTTACTTTCCGCTTAAGGTCTTCTACGGGGTTCCTCGTGATTCGTTGAAATTTGGAGTCGTCACTTAGGATGTCGCTAATTTTGTTCATGTATTCATGGGTAGGAATCAATACATATGCTGCTGTTTTGTCGGCTTTTCTTATTGTTACGTCTTTCAGATTTTTTAGTTGTTTCGCTGCTTCTTTGAGTCGTGGGGTTAAGATTGTAGATGAATATGTTCCTCGTTTTTTCCCTGCTTCTGCAAGTAGTTCAGCTTGAAGTGTGTCAGTGGTGATGACTTTTTTGTTGTCTTCTAGCTTATGGATATCGTCCAGAAGCATTTCGATTTCCAGGCGTTTTTGATGCATCTTTGGTTTAGATAAGAATTGACAATTTAGACCAAGATTTAAGAGGTCTCGTTGGTCCTGGGTAAGATCATAAGAAGTCAGGTTAAAGTAGCCATCTTTAGGACGAGGGATTTTTAGCTGTCCACCGTTAAGGGATGTTAACTTACGGAGTGTCTTTGTTTCTACAAGAGTTTTATGTTGTTGTTTCAGGTTAAATAGTTCACTGTTGATGGTTTGCTTGAGTTGGATAGGGATGTCGTACTGGGTCCATTTGTTTAACAGATGCTCCGCCTGCTCTATAAAGGTTTGGACTCTCTCCTAGAGAGAGAGTCAGTACTCCGATTTACACATGAAAATAGTGAAAATAACAGTCTGCCATTCTTGGATGTACTAATAACAAAAACAGGAACCTCTTTAAGCACCAACGTATATACCAAGCCCACCAACATAGGATTATGCCTGAACGGTAGAAGTGAGTGCCCCCAAAGATACAAAGCCAGTGTTCTCAATGCTTATATTCGTCGAGCGCTTACCCACTGCTCTGAATGGAGCAACGTGAGTAGAGAGTTTGAAAGAGTAACTCAGGTATTGGTGAACAACGGATATAGCAACGCGGAAATAAACGCTGCTATAAGAAGACACTTGGACCGTTGGTATAATTCAGAACCTAGAACAGAAACCACAACACCCCCAATAAAATTATATTACAAATCAACCATGCACAGTGAACATATAAAAGAGGAAAGAATAATGAAAGAAATAATCCGTAAAGGAGTAAAAAGCACTACTCCTAACCAAAACATAAACCTGATAATATTCTACAAAACCAAGAAGACTTCCGAACCCCTTATCAAAAACAGCCCGAAGCCGACGGAGAACCCTCTACAGCAGTCAAGCGTTGTATACATGTACACTTGCCCCCACGAAGGATGTAACCTTCAATGTAAGTACATAGGTATGACGTCGACCAAGCTGACGAGGCGTTTGACATGCCATCTTCAATCTGGTGCCCCTAGGAATCACATGAGACAAGCCCATGACATTACTCTAACAAGAGAAATGTTGAACAAGAATACTTGCATAATAGACAAAACCCAAGATTCAAGAAGATTACAAATTCTTGAGGCAATTCACATAAGAATAGAGCGACCTACCATGAACACCCAAATCACGGAACTATTTACTCTACCCACCATGAGAGTAAGGACAAGACAAGAACATATCGATGCCAACACAGAAGACAATGTCCAACATAACAGGCCAATTACACTGGATTAATCTTTGTGTTTAGATAGGAGATGCCTCGTATGGGCCAATAAGCCTTCTGCAGCCCCTATGTTTATCCCTTATGTATCCCCCCATGTTTTCACCTTCATTGTATTATCACCTGACCTAATGCGGGTATAAAATCAACTAGTATTGTAAGATCTGTTCACTTGAGAATGAACCATGGAGGTTCGAAACGTCGTGCAAATTATACAAATAAGTGTAATATACTCTATAGTAAATCACTTCTTTTCTTCACCTTAAAAGTACGAAAATGAATTTTGGAGAACTCCTATTTCAATTAAGCCCTGATGCTAAGAAAATAGTTAGAGGGATAGAAGCCCTAAACCAGAAAATAATAAATACAGAATATGCGGTCATATTCAATGAAATATATATATATATATATATATATATATATATATATATATATATATATATATATATATATATATGTCGTACCTAGTAGCCAGAACTCACTTCTCAGCCTACTATGCAAGGCCCGATTTGCCTAATAAGCCAAGTTTTCATGAATTAATTGTTTTTCGACTACCTAACCTACCTAACCTAATCTAACCTAACTTTTTCGGCTACCTAACCTAACCTAACCTATAAAGATAGGTTAGGTAAGGTTAGGTAGGGTTGGTTAGGTTCGGTCATATATCTACGTTAATTTTAACTCCAATAAAATAAATTTGACCTCATACATAATAAAATGGGTAGCTTTATCATTTCATAAGAAAAAAAAATAGAGAAAATATTTTAATTTATCAAAACTTGGCTTATTAGGCAAATAGGGCCTTGCATAGTAGACTGAGAAGTGCGTTCTGGCTACTAGGTACGACATATATATATATATATATATATATATATATATATATATATATATATATATATATATATATATATATATATATATATATATATATGTCGTACCTAGTAGCCAGAACGCACTTCTCAGCCTACTATGAAAGGCCCAATTTGCCTAATAAGCCAAGTTTTCATGAATTAATTGTTTTTCGACTACCTAACCTACCTAACCTAACCTAACTTTTTCGACTACCTATCTAACCTAACCTATAAAGATAGGTTAGGTTAGGTAGGGTTGGATAGGTTCGGTCATATATCTACGTTAATTTTAACTCCAATAAAAAAAAATTGACCTCATACATAATGAAATGGGTAGGTTTATCATTTCATAATAAAAAAAATAAAAAAATATATATTAATTCAGGAAAACTTGGCTTATTAGGCAAATCGGGCCTTGTATAGTAGGCCGAGAACGACGTTCTGGCTACTAGGTACGACATATATATATATATATATATATATATATATATATATATATATATATATATATATATATATATATATATAGAACACTTCTTGGAAAACCTCACAAATCCAGCCCCAAACATCATCCTGCTTGGGGACTTCAACCTACGGCACCTGAAATGGAAGCACCTGGCTAATACAGTAATATCAGAAAGAATACCAGGAAGTAGCCTAAATGAACAGGCACATGCAAACGACCTGCTACGGATGTGCGACAGGTTTGCCTTAAACCAGCAAATAGTAGAACCAACTAGGAAGGAGAACACGCTGGACCTCATTTTCACTAATAATGATGAGTTGATCTGAAACATAATGATTACAAATACCTGTTACTCAGATCACAACTTAATTGAAGTTCTGACAACCATGGGGAATAGACCTTCAAAACCAGTCCAGATTCCCGGTGGAGGAGATTTCAGCAAATTCAACTTCAATAATAAACAGGTAAACTGGGAGCAAATAAACCAGGACTTCACAGAAATAAGCTGGGAAGAAACTGCAAACCTGAACCAGTGCCTGGAAAAAATTAGCTCAGTAGCACTAGAAATATGTTCAAACCGCATACCCCTAAGAAAAAAAGGAAGAGATGCAGATCAGAACGGGAACGTTGTTCCCTATATAGGCGAAGAAAACGAATCTCAGAACAACTTGAGAGTCGCACCCTATCTCAAGAACGGCGAAGAAGGTTAGGTAGAGAAATAGAAACAATTGAACTCAAGCTACAAGAATCATACAAAACCCAGGAGAGGCAAAGAGAGCAAAAGGCCATCAGTGAAAGAGAGAGAAATCCGGAATATTTTTTCTCCTATGCAAAATCAAGATAAAAACTACATCTAGTATCGGGCCCCTGCGAAAGGGAGATGGAAATTTTACGATGAAACAAAGTAATGAGCGAAATACTGAGGAATCAGTACGCCCTGTTATCAGCGAGCCATGAAACACACTGATGATCTATAACCCAAATTAATTTTTCATAGATATGATACCAACATCAAATCATATATCAGATGTCACCCTATCCCCACTGGATTTTTAAAAAGCCATAGACAGTATGCCTATGCACTCTGCACCAGGCCCTGATTCTTGGAACTTTATGTTCATAAAAAACTGAAAAAAGCTATCACAGGTCCTTCGCATTCTGTGGAGACAAAGCCTAGATACTGGCAATATCCCTGATATATAAAAACAGCAGAGATAGCACCGCTCCATAAAGGAGGAAATAAGTCAGGGCAAAAAATTACAGACCGATAGCACTAACAGCGCACATTATAAAAGTCTTCGAGAGAGTGCTAAGAAGTAAGATCAAAAATACATGGAATCACAGCATCTATAACCCCGGCAACATGGTTTCAGAAAAGGGCGCTCTTGCCTGTCACAGTTGCTGGACCACTATGACATGGCACTAGATGCTATGGAAGACTAACAAAACGCTGATGTAATTTACACAGAATTCGCAAAAGCCTTTGACAAATGTGCCATGGTGCTATGCACATAAAATGCATTCAAAAGGAATTACCGGAAAAATAGGCAGATGGATCTACAATTTCCTGACTAACAGAACCCAATGTGTAATAGTCAATAAAATCAAATCCGGACCATCAACCGTAAACAGCTCCGTCCCCCAGGGTACTGTGTTTGCTCCAGTACTTTTTCCATCCTCATATCGGACATAGACAAGGACACAACCTATGTACTGTATCATCCTTTGCAGATGACACTAGGATATTTATGAGAGTAGACACATAGAGGACACGACAAACCTCCAATCAATGTCAATCAGGCCTTTGTATGGGTTTCAGAAAATAATATGGTGTTTAACGAAGATAAGTTTCCAGCTCATGCGCTATGGAAAAAATGAAAATATAAAAACGGAAACACGTACAAAACTCAGGCAAATCATAACATAGAACGGAAAGGCAATGTAAAGGATCTGGGTGTACTCATGTCGGAAGACCTTACATTTAAAGAACACAATAAAGTAGCCGTCACAACTGCAAGAAAAATGACAGGTTTGTATAACAAGAACTTTTCACACTAGAGATGCTATACCGATGATGATACTCTTCAAGACGCTAGTGCTCTCTAGAGTGGAGTACTGCTGCACAATGACAGCCTTTCAAAGCTGGAGAAATTGCTGACCCGGGGAGTGTGCAGAGATCCTTTACTGCTAGAATCCACTCAGTGAAACATCTAAACTACTGGGACCGACTAAAGAGCCTAAATCTGTATTCCCTTGAGCGCAGGCGGGAGAGATACATAATAATTTACACGTGGAAAATAGTAGAGGGCTGGTCCCGAACCTACACACAGAAATAACATCACATGAGACCAGAAGACATGACAGGATGTGCAGAATACCCCCGTTGAAGAGCAGAGGTGCAACAGGTACTCTGAGAGAGAACTCTATCAACATCAGAGGCCCAAGACTGTTCAACACGCTTCCACTACACATAAGGGGCATAACTGGCCGACCCCTCACAGTGTTCAAGAGAGAACTGGATAAACACCTCCAAAGGATACCTGATCAACCAGGCTGAGACTCATACGTCGACCTGCGAGCAGCCGCGTCCAACAGCCTGGTTGACCAGTCCAGCAACGAGGAGGCCTGGTCGACTACCGGGCCGCGGGGTCGCTGAGCCCCGAAATCACCTCAAGGTAAGGTTGCGTCTTATGTACCCCAGATACGTTACTTATGCATGGAAAATAATGTGCTAAAAGTAACAACCTCGAGTGCGTCGGAACTCACCAGGTGTGCGTCACGGGGTCCCAGAACGCTAGGTCGATCCCACCGCCCTGCTCCTAAGATTTTTTTTGTATTTATCTGATCACTATATTCTCTACCGCAAAAATCAGGTAATTAATAGATAATGAACTGGTACAGGAGACGAAGGAATACTTACTGACACACAGGTCATTGATCATGGGGTTTTCTCCCTAATCATAACGTAAAGAACTATGCCCACGCAAAACACCACCATAGCCCCAAGGCTATAGTGGGGTTTTTAAGTGGTCAAGATAACCGACCAAATAATGGTCCATGACGGATCGAAACGTCGTCGTTTCTCTATCTTCTGATATCCTATTTCATCCTATTTCAAGATATCTTCCATCTAAATCAAACCCCACTCTAAGACTGTGGGAACCCATCATGGTCATTTAAATTGAACAGCCAATCACAAAATTTTCTCAAAAAGATCCCTGGAGGGACAGGTCGTGCCGACACACACTTCCCTGTGCCCCCTGGAGGGTCAGGTCGTGCACTGCTTGATACCTGCTTGATGTGGTTCTGGTAGTTCTTCTACTCCCCAAGCCCGGTCCGAGGCCAGGCTTGACTTGTGAGAGTTTGGTCCACCAGGCTGTTGCTCGGAGCGGCCCACAGGCCCACATACCCACCACAGCCCGGTTGGTCTGGCACTCCTTGGAGGAATAAATCTAGTTTCCTCTTGAAGATGTCCACGGTTGTTCCGGCAATATTTCTTATGCTTGCTGGGAGGGTGTTGAACAACCGCGGACCTCTGATGTTCATACAGTGTTCTCTGATTGTGCCTATGGCACCTCTGCTCTTCACTGGTTCTATTCTGCATTTTCTTCCATATCGTTCACTCCAGTACGTTGCTATTTTACTGTGTAGATTTGGTACTTGGCCCTCCAGTATCTTCCAGGTGTATATTATTTGATATCTCTCTCGTCTTCTTTCTACTGAGTACATTTGGAGGGCTTTGAGACGATCCCAATAATTTAGGTGTTTTTATGCGTCTATGCGTGCCGTATATGTTCTCTGTATTCCCTCTATTTCAGCAATCTCTCCTGCTCTGAAGGGGGAAGTGAGTACTGAGCAGTACTCAAGACGGGACAACACAAGTGACTTGAAGAGTACAACCATTGTGATGGGATCCCTGGATTTCAAAGTTCTCGTAATCAATCCTATCATTTTTCTGGCTGCCACAATATTTACTTGGTTATGCTTCTTAAACGTTAGGTCGTCAGACATTATTATTCCCAAATCCTTTACATGCTGTTTTCCTACTATGGGCACATTTGATTGTGTTTTGTACTCTGTATTATGTTTAAGGTCCTCATTTTTACCGTACCTGAGTACTTGGAATTTATCACTGTTTAACATCATGTTATTTTCTGATGCCCAGTCGAAAACTTTATTAATATCAGCTTGAAGTTTTTCAATGTCTTCAGCCAAGATAATTTTCATACTGATTTTTATGTCATCTGCAAAGGACGATACGAAGCTGTGACTTGTATTTTTGTCTATATCTGATATGAGAATAAGGAAAAGCAGCGGTGCAAGGACTGTACCCTGAGGTACAGAGCCTTTAACTGCACTTGGACTAGATTTTATATGGTTGACCGTTACTCGCTGAGTCCAGTTTGACAGAAAACTGAGTATCCAGCGTCCTACTTTACCGGTTATTCCCATTGACTTCATTTTGTGCGCTATCACGCCATGGTCACATTTATCGAAAGCCTTTGCGAAGTCCGTGTATATCACATCAGCATTCTGTTTTTCTTCTAATGCCTCAGTGACTTTGTCGTAGTGCTCAAGTAGCTGTGAGAGGCACGATCTTCCCGCTCGAAATCCATGTTGGCCTGGGTTGTGAAGGTCATTGGTCTCCATGAAATTGGTGACCTGACTCCTAATCACTCTCTCAAATACTTTTATTATGTGCGATGTTAGTGCAACTGGTCTATAATTCTTTGCCAATGTTTTGCTCCCTCCCTTGTGTAGTGGGGCTATGTCTGCTACTTTAAGTACATCTGGTATCTCCCCCGTGTCCAAGCTCTTCCTCCACACTATACTGAGTGCCTGTGCTACCGGCACTTTGCATTTCTTTATAAATATTGAATTCCATGAGTCTGGACCTGGGGCCGAGTGCATGGGCATGTTTTCAATTTCTCTTTCACACACTACACACTACCCTGTGCCCCCTGGAGGGTCAGGTCGAACCCACACACACACACTACCCTGTGCCCCCTGGAGGGTCAGGTCGTCCCCACACACACTACCCTGTGCCCCCTGGAGGGTCAGGTCGTCCCCACACACACTACCCTGTGCCCCCTGGAGGGTCAGGTCGTCCCCACACACACTACCCTGTGCCCCCTGGAGGGTCAGGTCGTCCCCACACACACTACCCTGTGCCCCCTGGAGGGTCAGGTCGTGCCCACACACACTACCCTGTGCCTCCTGGAGGGTCAGGTCGTACCCCCACACTACCCTGTGCCCCCTGGAGGGTCAGGTCGTACCCACACACACACTACCCTGTGCCCCCTGGAGGGTCAGGTCGTGCCCACACACACTACCTTGTGCCCCCTGGAGGGTCAGGTCGTACCCACACACACACTACCCTGTGCCCCCTGGAGGGTCAGGTCGTACCCACACACACACTACCCTGTGCCCCCTGGAGGGTCAGGTCGTGCCCACACACACTACCCTGTGCCCCCTGGAGGGTCAGGTCATACCCACACACACTACCCTGTGCCCCCTGGAGGGTCAGGTCATACCCACACACACTACCCTGTGCCTCCTGGAGGGTCAGGTCGTACCCCCACACTACCCTGTGCCCCCTGGAGGGTCAGTCGTACCCCACACACACACTACCCTGTGCCCCCTGGAGGGTCAGGTCGTGCCCACTCACACTACCCTGTGCCCCCTGGAGGGTCAGGTCGTACCCACACACACACTACCCTGTGCCCCCTGGAGGGTCAGGTCGTGCCCTCGTCCCTCTTGACATGGGGTCGTTTCCTGCTAACCTTGTGGTTGACAGGACATTAAAACAGCCTACACACTTCTCTCACATATTTGCAACGGCTAATTACCCGAGGTTGTGTTGCAACATACCCCAGGCCTACCTTACCTTACAGTCAGCAAGGGAGCCCCGGCCTACCTTACCTTACAGTCAGCAAGGGAGCCCCGGCCTACCTTACCTTACAGTCAGCAAGGGAGCCAGGCCTACCTTACCTTATGGTCAGCAAGGGAGCCCAGGCCTACCTTACCTTACGGGCAACAAGGGAGCCCCGGCCTACCTTACCTTACAGTCAGCAAGGGAGCCCAGGCCTACCTTACCTTATGGTCAGCAAGGGAGCCCAGACCTACCTTACCTTACAGTCAGCAAGGGAGCCCAGGCCTACCTTACCTTACAGTCAGCAAGGGAGCCCAGGCCTACCTTACCTTACAGTCAGCAAGGGAGCCCAGGCCTACCTTACCTTACAGTCAGCAAGGGAGCCCAGGCCTACCTTACCTTACAGTCAGCAAGGGAGCCCAGGCCTACCTTACCTTACAGTCAGCAAGGGAGCCCAGGCCTACCTTACCTTACAGTCAGCAAGGGAGCCCAGGCCTACCTTACCTTACAGTCAGCAAGGGAGCCCAGGCCTACCTTACCTTACAGTCAGCAAGGGAGCCCAGGTCTACCTTACCTTTCGGTCAGCAAGGGAGCCCAGACCTACCTTACCTTACGGTCAACAAGGGAGCCCAGGCCTACCTTACCTTACGGTCAGCAGGGAGCCCCGGCCTACCTTACCTTACAGTCAGCAAGGGAGCCCAGGCCTACCTTACCTTACAGTCAGCAAGGGAGCCCAGGCCTACCTTACCTTACAGTCAGCAAGGGAGCCCAGGCCTACCTTACCTTATGGTCAGCAAGGGAGCCCAGGCCTACCTTACCTTACGGTCAACAAGGGAGCCCGGCCTACCTTACCTTACAGTCAGCAAGGGAGCCCAGGCCTACCTTACCTTACAGTCAGCAAGGGAGCCCAGGCCTACCTTACCTTACAGTCAGCAAGGGAGCCCCGGCCTACCTTACCTTACAGTCAGCAAGGCCAGGTTCGGGGAGTAGACCAACTCCCAGAACCCTCTTCAGGTATGCTCCAGGTATACCTCGCGTTGATTTCGGGGATCAACATCCCAGCGGTCCGGTCTCGGAGACGGGAAATGTTACAGGTGAGTGACAGTACTGTCAGCAAAAGGCGACGGTTGGTCCATTTCATCTCCAACACAACTTCGAGATGAACACCGTTTTAATTTGAGTGTGTTGAAATTGAAAATTGAAATTGAAATAAGTTTATTGATGTAAAATACACACAAAGGGATGAGGTAGCTCAAGCTATTCTCTCCCCGTTCAGTATATCGTGTTAATACATACATAGACACACATCACAAACAATAAACATATTACCAAACATTCTGAGAGATAAACATTTCCTCATTTACACAGTAAAAACTGTGTTTGATGGGTAAAATATCAAAGCAAACCATATATATTTTGCTCTTTTCTGCAATATATTAATTTCCCACGAGCCGTATAGTGTGTCGAGCAGGTTCAGTATGCCTTAGGTTGCCTAAGGGCTGAGACCCTTAGGACTCACCAAACTACCTCATAGACGCCAATGGACATTTCACCACCAAAATATTGAATAAACTACTGGAATCTTGTCAGTGTTCCACCGGCTTGGTGCCGCCTTTGATAACTACTTATCAAGTGTTCAGCTTTGTGATCAAGTGGGTTTACAAATGTGTCATCAATGGTTTACAGAGGTCCCATCAGTGGTTTACTGGCAGCACTGGGTCAACGCCGACTCTATTCTGATGCAATACGTGTTCTTAAGACTGACGGAGGATGAGACCGGGGGGGGGGGGACAAAGTGGTTACTGACGTCCCAATAAAGAAATCATTAGCATCCTAACAAAGAGCTCACTGACGTCGTACAAGGTCATGTAACCTACGAGTATAAGGTGTTCAACAGGTTCTGGGTCAAACCGCAGGTTCCTTGCTCTATGGCCCAACAGCACGGCTCAGTGTACCCTCTCCCCCCTGTTATGTACCCCCTGGCTATTCCCCCGCCCCCCCCCCCCCCGACCACAAGACTGCTGCTCTACCACTCTGATACATGTTTACATTACTTAGCAACGTTACGCTGCTCAACTTGGGATACACCGGCAGGGTAGAGAGGATGGGGCAACGGAAGGATACCTTGTGTGACTCCTGGGGTGAGGACCCATCACACCATCTCTGCTCTATCGTAACAATATTCCAAGTTAAAAGGCGGCTGTGGTTATGCCGCACGGAAGCTCTTGTTCGACACGTGTCAAAGGTCAGCTCCACCCGAGCGGCGCCATAAGCACCCAGCGCGCGGGAAACTGGCGTCAGAGGTCAAGACTAAAGTCAACTTGACGGCCACAAATTGACGCCGGGGAAAAAAAAATAGCGCGCGGAAGTAAGAAGATGGCGCTCGCGTGTCCCCAGGGCCCTTCCTGGGAGGGGGGCCCCTCGGACCCCTGAGGGC
>NC_091238.1:13001711-13026711 GCF_040958095.1 Procambarus clarkii | reverse complement strand
GAGCGCTGGAACACCTCACTAGAGGAGTGGTATATATATATGAACACCGATCACTGTCAGTTCGGGCTCACCATAGCCCGTGATACATGGACACTTCGTTCCGAGTAGGTAAATCTAAAACAATAACACTGTCAGTGTTCGGTGTTCATGTACATAGAGTTTAATTTGTGCTAAATTAATAATAAATCGCAAGTTTTTACGCTGCTATTTGATTTCTCTTAAGCTTAAACACGTCACATTGCATCTCCACTGAGGTTACGGATCTCTGCACTTGAGAAGAAACAGAAAAGTACAAAACGAATCAGTTGCAGATGAGATCATATCCCAGCCTCTCCTGGGATAGAGCTGGGCGTTCATAGCCGTTCTCAGCATCCCAGCGCCGGAGGCTGGGAGATGAAGACCCTTGCCATGGCAGCGTCCCAGCGCCGGAGGCTGGGAGATGAAGACCCTAGCCATGGCAGCATCCCAGCGCCGGAGCCGTAAAGGAGGACTCCTGCCGTCCCTCCCGTGCAGCAATCAACACCACAAGAGGCGGCCATCATTAAAACAACAAAGCATCAAACAGCGCGCCACCAGCCCCCTCTGGCGGCAGCATCCCAACAACGTGGGCAGTAATTAGCTGAGGCCACGAGTGGCTTGTGTGTCCCTTCGATCCGGGCCCGCCAGTTAGCAGCCCCCGCTGGGGGTCCCACTGGGGTCCCACTGGGGTCCCACTGGGGGTCCCACTGGGGGTCCCGCTGGGGGTCCCGCTGGGGGGTCCCGCTGGGGGTCCCACTGGGGGTCCCGCTGGGGGGTCCCGCTGGGGGGGTCCCACTGGGGGTCCAACTGGGGGTCCAACTGGGGGGTCCACTGTGGGAGAAGAGCTGCTGCTGGGGGTCCACTGTGGGAGGTGAGTTGCTGCTGGGGGTCCACTATGGGAGGTGAGTCGCTGCTGGGGGTCCACTGTGGGAGATGAGCTGCTGCTGGGGGTCCACTGTGGGAGGTGAGCTGCTGCTGGGGGTCCACTGTGGGAGGTGAGCTGCTGCTGGGGGTCCACTGTGGGAGATGAGCTGCTGCTGGGGGTCCACTGTGGGAGGTGAGCTGCTGCTGGGGGTCCACTGTGGGAGGTGAGCTGCTGCTGAGGGTCCACTGTGGGAGGTGAGTCGCTGCTGGGGGGTCCACTGTGGGAGATGAGCTGCTGCTGGGGGCCCACTGTGGGAGGTGAGCTGCTGCTGGGGGCCCACTGTGGGAGATGAGCTGCTGCTGGGGGTCCACTGTGGGAGGTGAGTCGCTGCTGGGGGTCCACTGTGGGAGATGAGCTGCTGCTGGGGGTCCACTGTGGGAGGTGAGCTGCTGCTGGGGGTCCACTGTGGGAGGTGAGCTGCTGCTGGGGGTCCACTGTGGGAGGTGAG
Source organism: Procambarus clarkii (assembly GCF_040958095.1). Classification (NCBI taxonomy): domain Eukaryota; kingdom Metazoa; phylum Arthropoda; class Malacostraca; order Decapoda; family Cambaridae; genus Procambarus; species Procambarus clarkii. The sequence goes on along the minus strand of NC_091238.1, from coordinate 13,025,320 downwards.
CTGCTGCTGGGGGCCCACTGTGGGAGGTGAGCTGCTGCTGGGGGTCCACTGTGGGAGATGAGCTGCTGCTGGGGGTCCACTGTGGGAGATGAGCTGCTGCTGGGGGTCCACTGTGGGAGATGAGCTGCTGCTGGGGGTCCACTGTGGGAGATGAGCTGCTGCTGGGGGTCCCACTGTGGGAGATGAGCTGCTGCTGGGGGTCCACTGTGGGAGATGAGCTGCTGCTGGGGGTCCACTGTGGGAGATGAGCTGCTGCTGGGGGTCCACTGTGGGAGATGAGCTGCTGCTGGGGGTCCACTGTGGGAGGTGAGCTGCTGCTGGGGGTCCACTGTGGGAGGTGAGCTGCTGCTGGGGGCCCACTGTGGGAGACGAGCTACCGAGGGCTCATAAATGTGGAGGTTCAGGTTAAGATTAACAAACAAAAAGAAGAGAGACGTGATCGCGACGTTGAAGATCACTCGTTGTTCAAGACAGCGACGTTAGATAAATATTTAAGATGGGAAGGAAATTGTGTTGTACATGTCTGTGTCACCTTCAGTCCTCCAGGAACACACCAACACCTCACCTTCAGTCCTCCAGGAGCACAACACCTCACCTTCAGTCCTCCAGGAACACACCAACACCTCACCTTCAGTCCTCCAGGAACACACCAACACCTCACCTTCAGTCCTCCAGGAGCACAACACCTCACCTTCAGTCCTCCAGGAGCACAACACCTCACCTTCAGTCCTCCAGGAGCACAACACCTCACCTTCAGTCCTCCAGGAACACACCAACACCTCACCTTCAGTCCTCCAGGAACACACCAACACCTCACCTTCAGTCCTCCAGGAGCACAACACCTCACGTTCAGTCCTCCAGGAACACAACACCTCACCTTCAGTCCTCCAGGAACACACCAACACCTCACCTTCAGTCCTCCAGGAGCACAACACCTCACCTTTAGTCCTCCAGGAGCACAACACCTCACCTTCAGTCCTCCAGGAGCACAACACCTCACCTTCAGTCCTCCAGGAGCACACCAACACCTCACCTTCAGTCCTCCAGGAACACACCAACACCTCACCTTCAGTCCTCCAGGAACACAACACCTCACCTTCAGTCCTCCAGGAACACAACACCTCACCTTCAGTCCTCCAGGAGCACAACACCTCACCTTCAGTCCTCCAGGAACACACCAACACCTCACCTTCAGTCCTCCAGGAACACACCAACACCTCACCTTCAGTCCTTCAGGAACACACCAACACCTCACCTTCAGTCCTCCAGGAGCACAACACCTCACCTTCAGTCCTCCAGGAGCACACCAACACCTCACCTTCAGTCCTCCAGGAGCACAACACCTCACCTTCAGTCCTCCAGGAACACACCAACACCTCACCTTCAGTCCTCCAGGAACACACCAACACCTCACCTTCAGTCCTCCAGGAACACACCAACACCTCACCTTCAGTCCTCCAGGAACACAACACCTCACCTTCAGTCCTCCAGGAGCACAACACCTCACCTTCAGTCCTCCAGGAGCACACCAACACCTCACCTTCAGTCCTCCAGGAGCACAACACCTCACCTTCAGTCCTCCAGGAGCACACCAACACCTCACCTTCAGTCCTCCAGGAACACAACACCTCACCTTCAGTCCTCCAGGAGCACAACACCTCACCTTCAGTCCTCCAGGAGCACAACAACACCTCACCTTCAGTCCTCCAGGAACACAACAACACCTCACCTTCAGTCCTCCAGGAACACACCAACACCTCACCTTCAGTCCTCCAGGAGCACACCAACACCTCACCTGAAACAAAACAAGTATTATACAACCATTCTCCTCTTCATGTATACACAAAATACACAAATAGTTCAGCATACTGAACAATCAACCCCTCCTCCTGTTGCGGCAGTACTTACGGTAACCAGGAGCACCAGGGTATATACCCACGTTCAACGACATTAGAAAGTGAAAATCTGAACTATTGAGTTGGACAAACTATAAAACTATTTTTTACTTGTGTTGCTTTGACAACTAGGAGAGGGGGAGGGGGGGGGCAAGCCATTACGCCTATATAGCACTGGGAAGGGGATCAGGATAAGGATTTGCAAACTAAACTAACCAAACTTCCCTAGGCCTAATACACGATATCTGAGGCCTAATATAGTACACATGTGTGCTATACTAAGCCTAGGAATATTTAACTTTGTTTTTTAACTTCATTTATTAAAAAAAAATCCTACTAGTCAGTATATTACTATCTCAACAGGAGGGCGGGATGCAATATCCGTATAATAGGCCTATATATATATATATATATATATATATATATATATATATATATATATATATATATATATATATATATATATATAATGTCGTACCTAGTAGCCAGAACGCACTTCTCGGCCTACTATGCAAGGCCCGATTTGCCTAATAAGCCAAGTTTTCCTGAATTAATATATTTTCTCAAATTTTTTTCTTATGAAATGATAAAGCTTCCCATTTCATTATGTATGAGGTCAATTTTTTTTTATTGGAGTTAAAATTAACGTAGATATATGACCGAACCTAACCAACCCTACCTAACCTAACCTAACCTATCTTTATAGGTTAGGTTAGGTTAGGTAGCCGAAAAAGTTAGGTTAGGTTTGGTTAGGTAGGTTAGGTAGACGAAAGACAGTTAATTCATGAAAACTTGGCTTATTAGGCAAATCGGGCCTTGCATAGTAGGCTGAGAAGTGCGTTCTGGCTACTAGGTACGACATATATATATATATATATATATATATATATATATATATATATATATATATATATATATATATATATATAGGCCTATTAAACATGATCTTCACAGACACATCTGGTTATCATCTTCAGACGGAGAAGCTCATCATTAATAACAGAAGAAGGCCAGATTTAATAGGAGAAAGACACTAAAAAAAAATTTATTTAAAGAATTCGGGCAATAATAGTTCTCTGTGCCTTCTCCAGGTCAACAAGTTCTCCAGCTGTGAATGGAGTTGTTTGTGTGCAGCAATATACCACCCTAGAGAGCAGTAGTGTCTTGAGAACTACCATCACTGGTCTTGCATCTTCTTGTCTGAAAGGTTCTTGTTATCTAGCAATCATCATTATATATCTGGAGCATACCTGGAGAGCGTTCTGAAAGTTCTACTCCCCGAGCCCGACCTGAGGGCCCGGCTTATATATTTCTGAGTTAGACTCCAGTAGCCAATACTCAGACCTGGAGCTGTTGAAGCCTCGCCTGCATTTCCTACACTCATCAGTCGGTCTGATTACTCATGTCTAACATCCTGCAAATATCGGTATACACACCTCCACTTCCATGTTGAGATGATTAACCCAAAATAATATAGGCCTCATAATTACCCTTATGACTCGCTGCTGGTTACATCTCGTCACGCTCGCCCACAAAGGAACCAAATCACGTCGCTGCGGTAATGATATAACCTTTGACGGCTTTGGTTACATTTATTAAACAGTTTAGAAGCATGAAAACTTCCAATTCAACTGCTGTTATTGTTATAAACAGCCTCCTGGTGCTTCGGAGCTCATTAAGTCTGTTCACATATAGAAAACTAACATTAAATAATTTAAATATTTAAATATAATTCATTGTTATATAACGTCCAAAACATAAATACTGACAACTGTAACGTGCCCGGCTTGACGGCGACGTACCTGGATTGTACCTGGAAGGGGGGTTCTGAGAGTCCTCCTACTCCCCGAGCCCGGGCAAGGGAAAGGCTTGACTTGTGACGCCACTCGCCAATGTCTTCAATAACAATGTTAGAAAAAATTTATACAAAAAAAAAAAAAAAACAATTTCAGTTATACAAAATTTTACCGACATTTTAACTGAAAGCGGCTCGTTAACCGAAACAGCAACGTTAACCAAAACAGACTCGTTAACTGAAACAGACTCGTTAACTGAAACAGACTCGTTAACTGAAACAGACTCGTTAACCAAAACAGAGCCGTTAACCGAAACCGACCCGTTAACCGAAACAGACCCGTTAACCGAAACAGACCCGTTAACCGAAACAGACCCATTAACCAAAACAGACATATTAACCGAAACAGAATCGTTAACCGAAACAGAATCGTTAACCGAAACAATCGTTAACCGATAGAAGTGTTCGGATCCACGGACGCACGTCTGGCCTCGGCGGAGAAACAGAACAGGTGCGAGAGACGTCACAGTATTATAAAGTGTAAACAATTTCATTAATTTCGCAACTCTCCCAAATATTAACACAATGCTGCAATTACATTTTCTTGAACTGTCCTTGAAGCAGTCAGTCAGTTGCCACAAGTGTTTAAACTACACCGACGCACGCCAACAGTCACTTGTCGAGTCGGTGATCCAGAACTAAGAGGCTTAACTGGTTTGGCCGCTACCTCAACACTTACTACACCTGGTTGGTCTGCCACCACCACCATCACTGTAACAAGAGCCACTAACACCACCACTGCAACAAGAGCCACTAACACCACCACTGCAACAAGAGCCACTAACACCACCACTGCAACAAGAGCCACTAACACAACCACCACTGCAACAAGAGCCACGAACATCACCACTGCAACAAGAGCCACTAACACTTCCACTGCAACAAGAGCCCCCTAACACCACCACTGCACCTAGAGCCACTAACACCATCACTGTAACAAGAGCCACTAACACCACCACCACTGCAACAAGAGCCACTAACACCACTACCACTGCAACAAGAGCCACTAACACCACCACTGCAACAAGAGCCACTAACACCATCACTGCAACAAGAGCCACTAACACCATCACTGCAACAAGAGCCACTAACACCACCACTGCAACAAGAGCCCTAACACCACCACCACTGCAACAAGAGCCACTAACACAACCACTGCAACAAGAGCCACTAAATCTACCACTGCAACAAGAGCCACTAACAACAACACTGCAACAAGAGCCACTAACATCACCACTGCAACAAGAGCCACTAACACCACCACTGCAACAAGAGCCACTAACATCACCACTGCAACAAGAGCCACTAACACCACCACTGCAACAAGAGCCACTAACACCACCACCACTGCAACAAGAGCCACTAACACCACCACTGCAACAAGAGCCACTAACAACAACACTGCAACAAGAGCCATTAACATCACTGCAACAAGAGCCACTAACATCACCACTGCAACAAGAGCCACTAACATCACCACTGCAACAAGAGCCACTAACACCACCACTGCAACAAGAGCCACTAACACCACCACCACTGCAACAAGAGCCACTAACACCACCACTGCAACAAGAGCCACTAACACCACCACTGCAACAAGAGCCGCTAACACCACCACCACTGCAACAAGAGCCACTAACACCACCACCACTGCAACAAGAGCCACTATCACCACCACCACTGCAACAAGAGCCACTAACACCACCACCACTGCAACAAGAGTCCACTAACACCACCACTGCAACAAGAGCCACTAACACCACTACTGCAACAAGAGCCACTAACACCACCACCAGTGCAACAAGAGCCACTAACACCACCACTGCAACAAGAGCCACTAACACCACCACTGCAACAAGAGCCACTAACACCACCACCACTGCAACAAGAGCCACTAACACCACCACCACTGCAACAAGAGCCACTAACACCACCACTGCAACAAGAGCCACTAACACCACCACCACTGCAACAAGAGCCACTAACACCACCACTGCAACAAGAGCCACTAACACCACCACCACTGCAACAAGAGCCACTAACACCACCACCACTGCAACAAGAGCCACTAACACCACCACTGCAACAAGAGCCACTAAATCTACCACTGCAACAAGAGCCACTAACAACAACACTGCAACAAGAGCCACTAACATCACCACTGCAACAAGAGCCACTAACACCACCACTGCAACAAGAGCCACTAACACCACCACCACTGCAACAAGAGCCACTAACACCACCACTGCAACAAGAGCCACTAACACCACCACCACTGCAACAAGAGCCACTAACACCACCACCACTGCAACAAGAGCCACTAACACCACCACCACTGCAACAAGAGCCACTAACACCACCACCACTGCAACAAGAGCCACTAACACCACCACCACAACAAGAGCCACTAACACCACCACCACTGCAACAAGAGCCACTAACACCACCACCACTGCAACAAGAGCCACTAATACCACCACTGCAACAAGAGCCACTAACACCACCACTGCAACAAGAGCCACTAACACCACCACCACTGCAACAAGAGCCATTAACACCACCACCACTGCAACAAGAGCCACTAACACCACCACCACTGCAACAAGAGCCACTAACACCACCACCACAACAAGAGCCACTAACTCCACCACCACAACAAGAGCCACTAACACCACCACCACTGCAACAAGAGCCACTAACACCACCACCACTGCAACAAGAGCCACTAATACCACCACTGCAACAAGAGCCACTAACACCACCACTGCAACAAGAGCCACTAGCACCACCACTGCAACAAGAGCCACTAACACCACCACCACTGCAACAAGAGCCACTAACACCACCACCACAACAAGAGCCACTAACACCACCACTGCAACAAGAGCCACTAACACCACCACTGCAACAAGATCCACTAACACCACCACCACTGCAACAAGAGCCACTAACACCACCACCACTGCAACAAGAGCCACTAACACCACCACCACTGCAACAAGAGCCACTAACACCACCACCACTGCAACTAGAGCCACTACCACCACCACTGCAACAAGAGCCACTAATACCACCACTGCAACAAGATCCACTAACACCACCACCACTGCAACAAGAGCCACTAACACCACCACCACTGCAACAAGAGCCACTAACACCACCACTGCAACAAGAGCCACTAACACCACCACCACTGCAACAAGAGCCACTAACACCACCACTGCAACAAGAGCCACTAACACCACCACCACAACAAGAGCCACTAACACCACCACTGCAACAAGAGCCACTAACACCACCACTGCAACAAGAGCCACTAACACCACCACCACTGCAACAAGAGCCACTAACACCACCACTGCAACAAGAGCCACTAACACCACCACTGCAACAAGAGCCACTTACACCACCACCACTGCAACAAGAGCCACTAACACCACCACCACTGCAACAAGAGCCACTAACAACACCACCACTGCAACAAGAGCCACTAACACCACCACCACTGCAACAAGAGCCACTAACACCACCACCACTGCAACAAGAGCCACTAACACCACCACCACTGCAACAAGAGCCACTAACACCACCACCACTGCAACAAGAGCCACTAACACCACCACCACTGCAACAAGAGCCACTAATACCACCACTGCAACAAGAGCCACTAATACCACCACTGCAACAAGAGCCACTAACACCACCACCACTGCAACAAGAGCCACTAACACCACTGCAACAAGAGCCACTAACACCACCACCACTGCAACAAGAGCCACTAATACCACCACTGCAACAAGAGCCACTAACACCACCACTGCAACAAGAGCCACTAATACCACCACTGCAACAAGAGCCACTAACACCACCACTGCAACAAGAGCCACTAACACCACCACCACTGCAACAAGAGCCACTAACACCACCACTGCAACAAGAGCCACTAACACCACCACTGCAACAAGAGCCACTAACACCACCACCACTGCAACAAGAGCCACTAACACCACCACTGCAACAAGAGCCACTAACACCACCACCACTGCAACAAGAGCCACTAACACCACCACCACTGCAACAAGAGCCACTAACACCACCACCACTGCAACAAGAGCCACTAACACCACCACTGCAACATGAGCCACTAACACCACCACTGCAACAAGAGCCACTAACACCACCACTGCAACAAGAGCCACTAACACCACCACCACTGCAACAAGAGCCACTAACACCACCACCACTGCAACAAGAGCCACTAACACCACCACTGCAACAAGAGCCACTAACACCACCACTGCAACAAGAGCCACTAACACCACCACCACCACTGCAACAAGAGCCACTAACACCACCACTGCAACAAGAGCCACTAACACCACCACCACTGCAACAAGAGCCACTAACACAACCACTGCAACAAGAGCCACTAACACCACCACCACTGCAACAAGAGCCACTAACACCACCACTGCAACAAGAGCCACTGACACCACCACCACTGCAACAAGAGCCACTAACACCACCACTGCAACAAGAGCCACTAACACCACCACTGCAACAAGAGCCACTAACACCACCACTGCAACAAGAGCCACTAACACCACCACTGCAACAAGAGCCACTAACACCACCACTGCAACAAGAGCCACTAACACCACCACTGCAACAAGAGCCACTAACATCACCACTGCAACAAGAGCCACTAACACCACCACTGCAACAAGAGCCACTAACACCACCACCACTGCAACAAGAGCCACTAACACCACCACTGCAACAAGAGCCACTAACACCACCACCACTGCAACAAACAAAGCACAACAAACAAACACTGGCATTATGCAAATGATCAACCTCCAGACCAAATGATAAAGCAAAGAAAGTAATTAAATGTACAATATAGAAAGGATGAGAGAGCACTAGACAATTTATTTATTTATATACAAGAAGGTACATTGGGTTTGTGAGAATACATTGCATAGTATTTTCAATCTTGTAAAGCCACTAGTACGCGCAGCGTTTCGGGCAGGTCCTTAATATAACAGATAATTTTAAGTAGAAACCCGCTTGACACCTGCTTGATGGGGTTCTGGGAGTTCTTCTACCCCCCAAGCCCGGCCCGAGGCCAGGCTCGACTTGTGAGAGTTTGGTCCACCAGTATGTTGCTTGGAGCGGCCCGCAGGCCCACATACCCACCACAGGCCAGCTGCTCCGGAACTTCTCTTAGAAAACAGTCCAGTTTTCTCTTGAAGATGTCCACGGTTGTTCCGGCAATATTTCTTATAGTCGCTGGGAGGGTGTTGAACAACCGTGGACCTCTGATGTTTATACAGTGCTCTCTGATTGTGCCTATGGCACCTCTGCTCTTCACTGGTTATATCTTGCATTTTCTTCCATATCGTTCACGTCCAGTACGTTGTTATTTTACTGTGTAGATTTGGAACCTGGCCCTCCAGTATTTTCCATGTGTATATTATTTGGTATCTCTCTCGTCTCCTTTCTAGAGAGTACATTCTAGAGAGGTAAATTCTAGCAGAATTATTAAAATGATAACAAATACATTGCAAGAAAAAAAAATGAGATGAGAGAGATTATTAAGTATATTAAAGCACATTGGTATATTAAAGCTCTGATTGATTACATTGACAGGTTGATTGGTAATTTAAACAAGTTTAATAGACACCATACAGCAGATTGATAGCACATATAAGAAGATAGCAATGATCACAATGGTAAAGATGTTCAGAATGGGTACATAAAGATTGGGTAGCAATAGATACAGTGGAATTTTTAAAGCAAAAGGTAAAAAACTATGAAGATGAAATTTGGTACTTTTTAGTATTATTTTTGAATGACGCAAAAGTTGGACAGCTTTTCAATTCAATAGGGAGTGAGTTCCATAGACTGGGTCCCTTTATTTGCTTAGAGTGTTTACACAGATTAAGTTTGACTCTGGGGATATCAAAGATATATTTATTTCAGGTGTGGTGATAATGGGTCCTATTACATCTGTCCAGGGAGAGTTTCAGAGCAGGATTTGCATTTAAGAACAGGGTTTTGTAAATGTAGTTGACACAAGAGAATGTGTGGAGTGAGATTATGTTTAGCATGTTTAGGGAGTTAAACAAGGGGGCTGAGTGTTGTCTGTGATGAAGAAGAATACAATGAAGAAGATTGCAAAGCTGTACCATGTGTCATCACATTAGGATGTGTCCAGTGCTTCACTTATCAAGAAGAAGTCAACTTCTGAACGAGGCGAGAGGGAAGATGACATCAGTATAAAGAACTCATTAAGCTGTGGAGGGGCGAGGCAGTCTTGTGGGGGGGGGGGGGGGGGGAGAAGGGTGCTGACTGCTGCTGGTGGTTGTGGTGGTGGTAGTGGTGGTTGTCAGGGCTGGGACGGGGGGGGGGAAAGGAGGAGGGAAATATCAGGGGTAAAGAGCCAAGCCATTACGAATATATAGCACTTGGAAGGGGTCAGGATAAGGTTTTGGGATGAGACGGTAAGTTTCTGAATTCTTGACTTCCTCCTCACGAGTCAGGGTCGAATATGTCAGTAAATTCTTCAGTATAAACAGTGAGGATAATGGCAACAGATTAACATCAGTCGATGGTTTCATATAATTATTCTTTTAATACTTAATATTCAGATAGTTTCATGTACGCTTGATTTTTCTCACACTCACATGCAACAAGGCTGTTGTTGTTAGCTGTTGCTGCAAGGGGTAGATGGTGGTTTCTTTCCAAGTTGTATACATTTAAGCTTAAGGGTAATTATTAATGTTACAAATTGGTGAAGGTAAGATCGACTCTGCGATAAGTGGTAACAGCGGGGTTACCAAGAGTATGCACGTTACAAATGGTAACAACATTGTTGACCATAATCAGTCATTGCACAAAGGTGGCTTCACTACAAATGATACCATTACAACTATAAAGAAACTGATATGTTAAAGGGAGTACCTTACAGACAGGAAACAGAGGGCGACAGTCAGAAGCCAGGCTGGAGGGATGTAGCAAGTGAGATCCCCCTCATTTGAAATTTCCCCTCTGTGAAATATAGAGAAATCAAAAATATTTTTTCCTCCTATGCAAAATCAAGATAAAAAAAAACACATCTAGTATCGGGCCCCAGCGAAAGGGAGATGGAACTTTAACAGATGACAACAAAGAAATGAGCGAGTTAGTGAGGAAGCAGTACGACTCTGTTTTCAGTGAGCCACTAAACACACTAAAGATTGATAACCCAAATGAATTTTTCATGGATATAATACCAACATCAAATAATATATCAGACGTCACCCCTATCCCCACTGGATTTTGAAGAAGCCATAAACAGTATGCCTATGCACTCTGCACCAGGCCCGGATTCTTGGAACTATATTCATCATGAACTGTAAAGGAAATAAGGCAGACAAAATATTACAGACCGATAGCACTAACATCACACATCATAAAAATCTTTGAGAGAGTGTTAAGAAGTAAGATCACAAAACACATGGAATCCCAGCATCTCCATAACCCCGGAGAACATGGTTTCAGAACAGGGCGCTCTTGCCTGTCATAGTTGCTGGGCCACTATGACATGGCACTAGATGCCATGGAAGACAAATAAAATGCTGATGTAATTTACACAGATTTCGCAAAAGACTTTGACAAATGTGACCATGGTGTTATTGCGCATAAAATGTGTTCAAAAGGAATTACCGGAAAAATAGGCAGATAGATCTACAATTTCTTCACTAACAAAACCCAATGTGTAATAGTCAACACAATAAAATCTGGTCCATCAACCGTGAAGAGCTCAGTCCCTCAGGGTACTATGCTTGCTCCAGTACTTTTTCTCATCCTCATATCAGACATCGACAAGGACACAATTAATAATACTGTGTCATCCTTTGCAGATACCTGCTTGATGGGGTTCTGGGAGTTCTTCTACTCCCCAAGCCCGGCCCGAGGCCAGGCTCGACTGGTTGCTTGGAGCGGCCCGCAGGCCCACATACCCACCACAGCCCGGCTGATCCGGAACTTCTCTTAGAAAACAGTCCAGTTTTCTCTTGAAGATGGCCACGGTTGTTCCGGCAATATTTCTAATAGTCGCTGGGAGGACGTTGAACAACCGCGGACCTCTGATGTTTATACAGTGTTCTCTGATTGTGCCTATGGCACCTCTGCTCTTCACTGGTTCAATCCTGCATTTTCTTCCATATCGTTCACTCCAGTACGTCGTTATTTTACTGTGTAGATTTGGGACCTGACCCTCCAGTATTTTCCATGTGTATATTATTTGGTATCTCTCTCGTCTCCTTTCTAGAGAGTACATTTGGAGAACTTTGAGCCGTATATCTTCGTTGTATTCCCTCTATTTCAGCAATCTCTCCTGCTCTAAAGGGGAAAGTGAGTACTGAGCAGTACTCGAGACGGGACAACACAAGTGACTTGAAGAGTACAGGATGACACGAAGCTGTGACGTGTATTTACAAACTTCTGAGTGGGCACACAAATGGTTGTAAAGAGTTCAACCCCAACAAATGTAAGGTAATGCAGATAGGACAAAGCTATGGAACACCAGAAGGCATATCTCGTTTAAGAGGAAGGCAGCAACAGGAACCGCTAAGTCTTGCCTGTAAATATAATTCCAGAAGTGACATCAGAAGTACATTAACAAAATCCACAGCACATAGGAAGCTGGAACAAGCACGAACGGCATTTAAGAATATAAACAATTACTAAGTAGATAATATACGCAGCCAAGTTTAGATTAGTGCTAAAATATGCAGCTCACCATGGGACCTGAATCTCAGAACACAAGAACAAACTTGAAAACCTTGCAGAACAATTGCAATTAGTGTGAATCAAGAGAACTTAGCTGCTAGGCCTGGTTAGGGAGTTCCCTCTCTCAACCCTAGAAGAACAGGCACGGTGAACAGACAGGTGGCCTTGACGGCAGTGGTTGACAGGTGTCGTTGACGGCAGTGGTTGACAGGTGGCGTTGACGACAGTGGTTGACAGGTGGCGTTGACGGCAGTGGTTGACAGGTGTCGTTGACGGCAGTGGTTGACAGGTGTCGTTGACGGCAGTGGTTGACAGGTGGCGTTGACGACAGTGGTTGACAGGTGGCGTTGACGGCAGTGGTTGACAGGTGGCGTTGACGGCAGTGGTTGACAGGTGGCGTTGACGGCAGTGGTTGACAGGTGGCGTTGACGGCAGTGGTTGACAAGTGGCGTTGACGACAGTGGTTGACAGGTGGCGTTGACGGCAGTGGTTGACAGGTGGCGTTGACGGCAGTGGTTGACAAGTGGCGTTGACGGCAGTGGTTGACAGGTGGCGTTGACGGCAGTGGTTGACAGGTGGCGTTGACGGCAGTGGTTGACAGGTGGCGTTGACGGCAGTGGTTGACAGGTGGCGTTGACGGCAGTGGTTGACAGGTGGCGTTGACGGCAGTGGTTGACAGGTGGCGTTGACGGCAGTGGTTGACAGGTGGCGTTGACGGCAGTGGTTGACAGGTGGCGTTGACGGCAGTGGTTGACAGGTGGCGTTGACGGCAGTGGTTGACAGGTGGCGTTGACGGCAGTGGTTGACAGGTGGCGTTGACGGCAGTGGTTGACAGGTGGCGTTGACGACAGTGGTTGACAGGTGGCGTTGACGACAGTGGTTGACAGGTGACGTTGACGGCAGTGGTTGACAGGTGACGTTGACGGCAGTGGTTGACAGGTGTCGTTGACGGCAGTGGTTGACAAGTGGCGTTGACGGCAGTGGTTGACAGGTGGCGTTGACGGCAGTGGTTGACAGGTGGCGTTGACGGCAGTGGTTGACAGGTGTCGTTGACGGCAGTGGTTGACAGGTGTCGTTGACGGCAGTGGTTGACAGGTGTCGTTGACGGCAGTGGTTGACAAGTTGGCGTTGACGACAGTGGTTGACAGGTGGCGTTGACGACAGTGGTGACAGGTGACGTTGACGGCAGTGGTTGACAGGTGGCGTTGACGGCAGTGGTTGACAGGTGGCGTTGACGACAGTGGTTGACAGGTGGCGTTTGACGACAGTGGTTGACAGGTGGCGTTGACGGCAGTGGTTGACAGGTGGCGTTGACGGCAGTGGGTTGCAGGTGGCGCTGACGGCAGTGGTTGACAGGTGGCGCTGACGGCAGTGGTTGACAGGTGGCGCTGACGGCAGTGGTTGACAGGTGGCGTTGACGGCAGTGGTTGACAGGTGGCGTTGACGGCAGTGGTTGACAGGTGGCGTTGACGGCAGTGGTTGACACGGTGGCGTTGACGGCAGTGGTTGACAGGTGGCGTTGACGGCTGTGGTTGACAGGTGGCGTTGACGGCAGTGGTTGACAGGTGGCGTTGACGGCAGTGGTTGACAGGTGGCGTTGACGGCAGTGGTTGACAGGTGGCGTTGACGGCAGTGGTTGACAGGTGGCGTTGACGGCAGTGGTTGACAGGTGGCGTTGACGACAGTGGTTGCCAGGTGGCGTTGACGACAGGGGTTGACAGGTGTGCGTTGACGACAGGGGTTGACAGGTGGCGTTGACGACAGTGGTTGACAGGTGGCGTTGACGACAGTGGTTGACAGGTGGCGTTGACGACAGTGGTTGACAGGGTGGCGTTGACGACAGTGGTTGACAGGTGGCGTTGACGACAGTGGTTGACAGGTGGCGTTGACGACAGTGGTTGACAGGTGGCGTTGACGACAGTGGTTGACAGGTGGCGTTGACGACAGTGGTTGACAGGTGGCGTTGACGACAGTGGTTGACAGGTGGCGTTGACGACAGTGGTTGACAGGTGGCGTTGACGACAGTGGTTGACAGGTGGCGTTGACGACAGTGGTTGACAGGTGGCGTTGACGACAGTGGTTGACAGGTGGCGTTGACGGCAGTGTTGACAGGTGGCGTTGACGGCAGTGGTTGACAGTGGCGTTGACGGCAGTGGTTGAACAGGTGGCGTTGACGGCAGTGGTTGACAGGTGGCGTTGACGGCAGTGGTTGACAGGTGGCGTTGACGACAGTGTTGACAGGTGGCGTTGACGACAGTGGTTGACAGGTGGCGTTGACGACAGTGGTTGACAGGTGGCGTTGACGACAGTGGTTGACAGGTGGCGTTGACGACAGTGGTTGACAGGTGGCGTTGACGACAGTGGTTGACAGGTGGCGTTGACGACAGTGGTTGACAGGTGGCGTTGACGACAGTGGTTGACAGGTGGCGTTGGACGACAGTGGTTGACAGGTGGCGTTGACGACAGTGGTTGACAGGTGGCGTTGACGACAGTGGTTGACAGGTGGCGTTGACGACAGTGATTGCCAAGGTGGCGTTGACGACAGTGGTTGACAGGTGGCGTTGACGACAGTGGTTGACAGGTGGCGTTGACGACAGTGGTTGACAGGTGGCGTTGACGACAGTGGTTGACAGGTGGCGTTGACGACAGTGGTTGACAGGTGGCGTTGACGACAGTGGTTGACAGGTGGCGTTGACGACAAGACAACCTCCTTAAATTGTTATAAAAGAGGAAGAGAGCATTAAGATGTCTCCAGCGTTGTACCCTAAGCAACCCGGACTCTGGCCGGGCTTGTTTAGGGGCTAACTGATCGATAAGGTTGTTGTTGGTAGCGGCCCGCAGGCTCACATGTTCAGCCTTGGTTCGGGGTAATATTTCTTACATCTAGTGGAAGATGATGAATAGTCATCGGTCTGTGGTGTTGATAGTGCTCTGTGATGGTGGTGTTGGGCGCCTGTCACTACAGGCTACCACGGTCGTCCAATGCCCGTCAATCCCTGCCGTCAACGCTACCCGTCAACGCCACCCGTCAATCCCTGCCGTCAACGCCAACCGTCAATCACTGCAGTCACCACCACCCGTCAGCCATAGCCACACACTTGCCTGTCAGGCACAACCATGAACACACCTGTCAGCCACAACCATCAACACACCTGTCAGCCACAACCATCAACACACCTGTCAGCCACAACCATCAACACACCTGTCAGCCACAACCATCAACACACCTGTCAGCCACAACCATCAACACACCTGTCAGCCACAACCATCAACACACCTGTCAGCCACAACCATCAACACACCTGTCAGCCACAACCATCAACACACCTGTCAGCCACAACCATCAACACACCTGTCAGCCACAACCATCAACACACCTGTCAGCCACAACCATCAACACACCTGTCAGCCACAACCATCAACACACCTGTCAGCCACAACCATCAACACACCTCCCAGCTACAACCATCAACACACCTCCCAGCTACAACCATCAACACACACCTGTCACTGGTAACGAGCACCTCCTGGCTAACAGTCCCCGCCACGCCCACAGCCGCACAAACAACATGTGAGCCCTGAATGGCAGATCAAACTGTTTGCAAGTAGTCACCTCACTAATGATCCAATCATTAACGGCCGAACATCAGTTCTCGCGCTGTTGACGCTTCTCGGGGACATTAAATGGTCCGTAATTACAATGTGCACATTGTAAAAGCTTCCAATTATGGTGCTAATGAGCCAATATATCAAGGCCTGCTCAGTACGTAGGGTGATGTTGTGTTACTGTTGATATCGAGACACTAATGTAAACAGCAGGAGAGAGGAAAAGAAAGTGGGAGAGGGGAGATGGGGGTGTTTAACACCTGCTACCATTGTAACACCTGTTACCATTGTAACACCTGCTACCATTGTAACACCTGTTACCATTATAACACATTCCATTGTAACACCTGCTACCATTGTTACGCCTGCTACCATTGTAACACCTGCTACCATTGTAACACCTGCTACCATTGTAACACCTGCTACCACTGTAACACCTGTTACCATTATAACACCTGCTTCCATTGTAACACCTGCTATCATTGTAACACCTGCTATCATTGTAACACCTACCATTCCACTGTAGGTTTATACACACTGGTTCTCTTAAGTATATTTCCTTATAAAATCTAAACATTATTTACAGTTGAGTGTAACCTGGTAACACTGGTCTCACACTGAACAATGGTACTTGCAAGTTAATGCTTAATCTCAATTCAAAGGAGAAACAGTGGCTGCCATCACTATTACATTCGTTACTACAAGAGTATTGTTAATTACTAATTAGTGGATCACCAATGGTTTGTGGGGGAACTTCCGTGTCCATTTTATAACACTTTTGGCTTGATGTTGACTTGGAATATGTATCCAAAGGTTTCGATAATTACTACTGAGAGATTTCTTCTTTTGATGTACTCAGTTACTGACAGTAATGTTAAACAATTTAATGCTGGAGAATTTTGGGAGGTCCTAACAAGGACCGGTTCTATGTCATCAACCTCATTGATGACATACACGGGAGGTGACAATAGGGAAGAACCAGAGATACATAAAGATGAAAATTAAGATTTTATTTACACGAAATTATTGTATTCGCTAAAAATCCCTAAGCTACTCCTATCCTACACTGGCAAATGGTTAGAAATTAAGACATGGCCAATAACATCAGAGATATCACACGTTATCTTGGACCACGGCCTCCCAGCAGCTGGAGACTCCATGTCCTCCACCCGGCTCTTGATGACACGCAGACTGGCTCCAGTCGCACCAGTTACTCTAATTCGATCATAACTATTGTATACAATTTCTGTTGATCCCATCCCATGTTGGAGTTGGAAAACATGACTTTGTAGATCGATTGGCCAATGAAGCTTGCAGGAAAGAAAACATTGATTATGACTTTGGACTATCTAATGCAATTATTAAAAATATACAAATTAAAGAAATTAATTCAGATTTAGAAGAACTAAGAAATGCCCAGAGACCTGAAAGCTGCAGTATTAAAAGTTATGACAAGTTTTGTAATAATAGGTATTTGTTATGGTCAGCACAGTAATCGGACCAGGCAATGTGATGTAGTCATTGCGCGAATTCACCTTGGCTATAGACACATCTGGCAGGTTAGTGAGGCTGAGCCACTACCAGAATACTCAGATTGTAAACTCTGTGATAAACCTTTAATGCATTCACTAGAACACTCTATTGTTGAATGTGAAACCGTAAAAGACTTCAGACCTCCTGGCCTCTTGTACCACCAACTGTGTAACTATTTTATTGACTCAGGTGTTCTGGACGACATCCTAACAATTTATCCAAAATTTGCTTCTCCATTTTAAAGAATGAAGAACAATTTTTATTTATATTACTTCTAAGCTGCATCACTTATGAACCCATCCCTGCCCTTGTGTGGCAGTGCACAATAGAAAGTTGTTTTCACGTATCCATACATTAAAACATTGATTGTAACCATGATATATATGTGCTTCAGCCTACAGTTTAGACTTATTGTCTTGTGTATGATCCTCTGTCCTGCGTGACAGTGAATACCAGCATTATCCTCACTTTAATAAGACTTAATCGAAATCCTCATATTAGGCAAAATTGTCATTAATTTTGTCAAAAAAGATGTGAATAATAATAATTCTATCATCATACGGCAGGGTATATTTACCCGAAACTGCTCTAGCTAGTGTCAGCTGGTGGTGGTTAGCTTGTTCCCAACTACAAGTTGATGGCTTATAGCGTCTGCTCACCTAAGTGCCTTATATCTTATATCTGGTTAAAAACATCACCCTCAGCATTCTATCGGAATTTCAATTAAAGCTGTTTTGACATGAATGTTTACCAGACTCTCTCATAACTAATGACTGACAAAACATACCACTCAGCGTGTTATGGGGAAGATCAAATACCCCTACTTGCTATGTTAGGTCAGCCTTCCTGACTCCTTACTCATACTAGCCAGGGAATAACAGCGAGAGGAGAATTAGGGAAGGGTGAGAAAGAGGAGAGCGCGAGAGAAACGGGGAGGGTAGAGAGAGAGAGAGAGGCCTGAGGAACTTAGCAAGGACTAAACCCTCGGGGTCAGGGTCAGGTCACTTTGAACCTTAACCTGACTGGCCAGACTAGGAATGTTCCCATTAAGATATTTGCAACAAGATGACCCATCAGCACTTCAAAGACGCTGCAGGTGGTAAAGGTCAACATGGGACCTGACCTCTCCCAGGAGAGAGCGAGGTTTTCCTGGGTGTTACAGGGAGAGGAGACAGAAAATGAGGGGAGGTGCTCTTGTTTACCCATTAATAAATTTCGGGGAAGCGAGATCTAGATCTTGATGCCCCACCACCTTATCCTTGGTGTCTCTGTTGTGCCCTAATTTAACTTTCGAATTCTTTGGTGAAGCTCGCCTTAATGTTGTGGATGGAGGTGGCTTCCACAACTTCTTTCAGTGCATTCCACTTGCTTACTACCCGTACAGGGTATGAGAAGGAGGTGGTGGTGAGGGAAATGGGTAGGTAGTGAAGGAGTCGTCGAGGACTAGTGGTACCTAGAGCATACACGGAGAAGGCTTCGGGAGTTCTTCTACTCCCCGAGCTCGGCCTAAGGCCAGGCTCGACTTGTGATAACTTGATCCAACAGGCTGTTGCTTGGAGTAGCCCGCAGGCCCCCACATCCACAACAACCCGCTTGGTTCGGCACTTTTAGCAAGAACTTATCTAAATGCTTCTTCAAGACTTGCGCCTTTGATCCGGAGACATTTCTAATGCTTGCTGGGAGGGTGTTGAACAGCTGTGGACCTCTGATGTTCAGACAGTGTTCTCTGATTGTGCCTGTGGCACCTCTACTCCTCACTGGTTTTATTCTGCATTTCCTTATATAACTTTCGCTCCAGTATGTTGTTATTCTACTGTGCTAACTTGGGATCTGGCCCTCC
The DNA here is from genome assembly GCF_040958095.1 of Procambarus clarkii. Classification (NCBI taxonomy): domain Eukaryota; kingdom Metazoa; phylum Arthropoda; class Malacostraca; order Decapoda; family Cambaridae; genus Procambarus; species Procambarus clarkii. The sequence goes on along the minus strand of NC_091238.1, from coordinate 13,005,813 downwards.
AGCATCTTCCATGTATATATTGATATGTCTCTTGTCTACTTTCCACAGAGTACATCTAGAGAACTTTAAGACGGTCCCAATATTTTGGATGGTTTATCGCGTCTATGAGTGCCGTATATGTTCTCTGTATTCCCTCTATTTCAGTAATTTCTCCTGCTCTGAAAGGTGGAAGAAAAATCATAAAAAATCACATAATAAAAATCTTTCAAAGAGTGCTAAGAAGTAAGATCACAAAATACATAGAATCACAGCATCTCCATAACCCTGGACAACATGGTTTCAGAACAAACCGCTCTTGCCTATCACAGTTGCTGAAACAATGACATGGCACTAGATGCCATGGAAGACAAGCAAAATGCAGATGTAATTTACATAGATTTCGCGAAAGCCTTCGGACAAATGTGACCATGGTGTTATTGCACATAAAATGCGGCCAGAGACTGTTCAACACGCTTCCACTACACATAAGGGGCATAACTGACCGACCCCTCACAGTGTTCAAGATGAGAACTGGATAAACACCTCCAAAGGATACCTGATCAACTAGGCTGAGACTCATACGTCAGGCTGCGAGCAGCCGCGTCCAACAGCCTGGTTGACCAGGGCAGCAATGAGGAGGCCTGGTCAATGACCGGGCCACGGGGACGCTAAGCCCGAAGCCATCACAAGGTAACCACAAGATAAGGTAACTTCCATAATAGGTACAAACTATCACTGTATTCCCTATTAAAAACAAAACTTATCCTAATATAAATAGAAGCGCAGACTGCAACTAGCTTACACTAATTTGACCAGACCACACACTAGAAGGTGAAGGGACGACGACGTTTCGGTCCGTCCTGGATCATTCTCAAGTCGATCAACTTGAGAACAAGTCGATCAATCGACTTGGGAATGGTCCAGGACGGACCGAAACGTCGTCGTCCCTTCACCTTCTAGTGTGTGGTCTGGTCAAATTACTTTAGCCACGCTATTGTGACTCATCGCCTGCATAGCTTACACTAATATTTCGTCAGAGTTCGAGCCCTGGCCAAGGAGGATTGAGTGGGCATCGCTCGTACAACTATCTGCCACTGTTCACCCGCAATAATGGGGTGACTGGTGGTTACCCGATTGTCGGGTCGTGTTTCATGGAAAAGGCTGACAGGAAAAGGCTGACAGGAAAAAGGCTGACAGGATAAGGCTTAACCCATGAGTTACGGGAAGGGGAACACACACCTCCTGCTAACACAAGTCAGAAGTACCTGGAGCATACCTAAAGAGGTTTCGGGAGTTCTTCTACTCACCGAGCCCGGCTCGAAGTTGTCTGCTCCTGTACCCACATGTGAAAAATAAATAAATATTGAAGGACCCTGCACCAAGCCAAATATGGATGCCTGTCTGAAGCACATGTCAAAACTGACAGGTTAAAAATGTTACATAACTGATGTGACCATCTTCCATTTCTCCGTCTTCACTTTAGAGTAATATTGAAATATCAGTTCACAGCTGGAGACTGTCGTGGTTGTACAGTTGTGAAGGACGGCTGAGGATGGGTGGGGATGGTAGTGGGTGGGGGATGGTAGTGGGTGGGGATGGTAGTGGGTGGGGATGGTAGTGGGTGGGGATGGTAGTGGTGGGGATGGTAGTGGTGGGAGTGGCACCCTCGCTGCTGCCATGTGGTTGCCCGCCCACATCAACATAATCTGGCGCACTCAATACCTGACGCCACAGGTGTTGAAGGTGGAGGTAGATTTTGTACCACGGACGTGGCCACACATTTACAATGCTAAGCAGCATATATACATTTTCTTCTGTCCTCCATGGAGAGGGTTAGAGATCTGTTAAGCATATAGTTCAGTGATTTATTGAACAATCAACCACAGAAGGTGACTGCAGTCCTTTTAAAATACTAATCTAACTTACTTACATAATACACACATTTACGACTGTCATACATAAACAGTGTGTGTTGGAGGTGTCTTTTTAACATGTGATTAATGCGTTTACAAAGATGAAATGTAATACTAACCAGTAGTTTATACAGCCTGTATAAACACAAAAAATTAATCTATCTATCTATAATATATATATATATATATATATATATATATGACAATGTCAGACCACGGAGGAAAATGAAACAGGAATTTCCTTAAGTACTTTCGTATATTAAATACATCTTCAGAAGGAATGATCATCATTCCTTCTGAAGATGATCTTCAGGAAGATGAAGGAATGATCTTCATTCCTTCTGAAGATGTATTTAATATACGAAAGTACTTAAGGAAATTCCTGTTTCATTTTCCTCCGTGGTCTGACATTGTCACATTCTTAATCACGTGTTTATTTTCACACACACAATATATATATATATATATATATATATATATTATATATATATATATATATATATATATATATATATAACTGAAAACTCACACCCCAGAAGTGACTCGAACCCATACTCCCAGAAGCAACGCAACTGGTAGTACAAGACGCCTTAATCCACTTGACCATCACGACCGGACAAAATGAGGTGATAGCCGAGGCTATTTGAACCACCCCACCGCCGGCACTCTGATAGTAATCTTGGGCATAGCATTTTACCAAATCACCTCATTCTTTGGGGCACACGTGAGGAACACAAATGCGAACAAGCCTGAATGGTCCCCAGGACAATATGCAACTGAAAACTCACACCCCAGAAGTGACTCGAACCCATACTCCCAGAAGCAACGCAACTGGTATGTACAAGACGCCTTAATCCACTTGACCATCACGACCGGACAAAATGAGGTGATAGCCGAGGCTATTTGAACCACCCCACCGCCGGCACTCTGATAGTAATCTTGGGCATAGCATTTTACCAAATCACCTCATTCTTTGGGGCACACGTGAGGAACACAAATGCGAACAAGCCTGAATGGTCCCCAGGACAATATGCAACTGAAAACTCACACCCCAGAAGTGACTCGAACCCATACTCCCAGAAGCAACGCAACTGGTATGTACAAGACGCCTTAATCCACTTGACCATCACGACCAGACAAAATGAGGTGATAGCCGAGGCTATTTGAACCACCCCACCGCCGGCACTCGGATAGTAATCTTGGGCATAGCATTTTACCAAATCACCTCATTCTTTGGGGCACACGTGAGGAACACAAATGCGAACAAGCCTGAATGGTCCCCAGGACAATATGCAACTGAAAACTCACACCCCAGAAGTGACTCGAACCCATACTCCCAGAAGCAACGCAACTGGTATGTACAAGACGCCTTAATCCACTTGACCATCACGACCGGACAAAATGAGGTGATAGCCGAGGCTATTTGAACCACCCCACCGCCGGCACTCGGATAGTAATCTTGGGCATAGCATTTTACCAAATCACCTCATTCTTTGGGGCACACGTGAGGAACACAAATGCGAACAAGCCTGAATGGTCCCCAGGACAATATGCAACTGAAAACTCACACCCCAGAAGTGACTCGAACCCATACTCCCACAACTGGTATGTACAGGGACGCCTTAATCCGCTTGACCATCACGACCGGACATAAGGAAGTGATAGCCGAGGCTATATGAACCACTTCCCCGCCGGCACTCGGATGGTAATCTAAAAAATGCTATGCCCAAGATTACCATCCGAGTGCCGGCGGGAAGTGGTTCATATAGCCTCGGCTATCACTTCCTTATGTCCGGTCGTGATGGTCAAGCGGATTAAGGCGTCCCTGTACATACCAGTTGTGGGTATGGGTTCGAGTCACTTCTGGGGTGTGAGTTTTCAGTTATATACATATATATAATATATATATATATATATATATATTATATATATATATATATATATATATATATATATATTTTTTTTGAAGGATCTGGGTTCTAGGCTCATTGAAACAACAAGGGATCCAAGAGCTGCAAGCTTTCTTTTCCAGCGCCTCAGTGTGGCGATACAGAGGGGAAATGCGCACTGCATCCAGGGTTCCTGCCCGCCATCTGAGGAGCTGGAGGAACTCGACAACCTATGATAACCATCTCTGTAACCCATATGTAACTCTTTTTTTTGTAACAAAGTTCAAATAAAGTAAATATATATGTGTACATACAAAAGAA
>NC_091238.1:12977508-13001211 GCF_040958095.1 Procambarus clarkii | reverse complement strand
AGAGAGAGAGAGAGAGAGAGAGAGAGAGAGAGAGAGAGAGAGAGAGAGAGAGAGAGAGAACAACAGAGAGAGGGAGAGAAGGAGAGAGAGAGTTGTTGGACGAAGGCATTGAGAAAAAAGAGTATATAAGAAAAACTAAGACCATCAATAGCGAGAGATGATGATTTCCCCCAGAGATGGCGCGTAGGTATGTTTTGTGGTTTCTTTAATGATGTTTCTTTTTTGTGTATTTCTAGCTTGTTTGTCGTGTCCCATTATCTGCTCTAATATTTCTTGAACCACTTTATCTCTGTCTATTTTCTTGTCTTTATTTAATCTAGCTTTTATCTTTATTTTATCTCCCTTATATCACCCATCACGGAAACCTGTTACCTCATCCACAGCCATGTAAACAAACACATATTATTTAGGAACCCCAAAACTAAATAAAAAATGGCTAACAGAATGAGGATGAAGCTGCAAATCATTGGAGACTTCAACCATGGGAAGACGGATTGGGAGTCATGAACCTCCGAGGAGTAATCAAGCCAAAGGGGGAGAAAAACTGAAAAAAATTGCATCTAAGAAGTGACTGAAACATCCCCTTCCCCCCAATAAGGCAACGAGTATGAGGCCAAAAGGACTATTCCTGCCACACTAACCCTTCTCTTCACACACACTGTGACCTGGTTGATACCTGGTTGATGGGGTTCTGGGAGTTCTTCTACTCCCCAAGCCCGGCCCGAGGCCAGGCTTGACTTGTGAGAGTTTGGTCCACCAGGCTGTTGCTTGGAGCGGCCCGCAGGCCCACATACCCACCACAGCCCGGTGGCAAATCTCGGTAACACAAGGAATATATATAACACCACTAAGAGCCAGCGACAATGTTGGTATCTGCCATTTTGGTGGAGATAAAAATCATTAAACAAACGAATAATAAGAGTAAACCCGCATTCAAAGAAAAGTTCACAGAACAAAAATCACGATTTCCATTGGGAAGAACAATTGATAAGTTAAAGAACGTGACAGGACAGAACGCAATGCAACATGTAAACACTGATGCAAAGACAACAAAGACAGATACTCAAACAATAAGAGACATGGGTAAACAATGAGAGACATGAGGAACAAGGAGAAACATGTGGGAGAAGCGAATAGACCTTTCCTGCAAACAAACAACGTAACAGTTTCCCATTGTTACCTTGTTACAACCTTGTAACAAAATTTGTTACATCTCGTTACATAGTTTCTTAACAACTTGTTAGAAAGCCAGGAGAAAGCCTAAGCCAGTATAACTATCTAGCACTTATAACGGATATGAGGATAAGGATTTGGGATAGGACGGAAGGATGGATAGGCACCCCCCCCCCTCCCGTAAGACTACCGCCCTCATAATAGTTTGGGAGTCAGGACATTAGACAACAGACCGTTAGAAAGCCGGCCGGGTCCCAAAAGCTAGAAGGTCGATCCTGCAGGTAAAATGGTACATACAAACAGTAAATGCAAATCAGGTGTATTTCCATCACTTCCTGTACCGTTGTCAACCGTTGTCAACCGTTGTCAACCGGTATCAACCGTTATATAACTAATCACTCTCCCCCTCCCCGACACCCAACGGTGATCATCTGTTGTTAGTTTCGAGAGTTCTACTCTCCAAGATTAGTCAGTTTAGGATAACTTGATCTTACTGTAAGACTGTTCGTTACAGCGGGATGCATAACACCACCAAAAAACAAAGGTAATACAGATAATTGTTTTGATTGTCTAAAACTGTTCAAAGATGGAGATAAAATCTGATAGGCTGAAAGTTGCAGGTGTTGATCGTGCAACAGGAGATGAGGATACACAAAGGTGCGATATTGGTACACAGCTCCTAGAGAAATTGAATTATTAAGCCCATAAGGCTTTAGGAATTTCAGTTCGGAGTTCGTTCGAAGCCAGTTCGAGTTCGTTCGAAGCCAGTTCGAAGTTCGTTCGAAGCCAGTTCGAAGTTCGTTTGAAGCCAGTTCGAAGTTCGTTCGAAGAAAGTTCGAAGTTCGTTCGAAGCCAGTTTGAAGTTCGTTCGAAGCCAGTTCGAAGTTCGTTCAAAGCCAGATCGAAGTTCGTTCGAAGCCAGTTCAAAGTTCGTTCAAAGCCAGTTCGAAGTTCGTTCGAAGCCAGCCAGTTCGAAGCCTGGTGGTTCATGCAAGACTCTCTCTAGTTGTACCATATTGTCCAACACGTCCCGCGGTTGTGAAGTGGCAGTCGTATCGGGCTGGCATTTAATATTCCAAAGTTCGATTCTCTCTATACCAAGCCACAGTCACTCCTCCAGCCTGTGCTAAATGAGTAGGCAGCTTTGCCCTTTTTACTGGAAGTAGAAGTCATAAAAAAAATGGTTTGTCTGCTCGTGGAAGGTCGGCAAAACGGACCTGAAGCCATTAGCTGTTTTTCGCGGATACTTGAAGGGTCACTTTTCTTTTTTATGGCCTGATTTGGGAGGAAGGGGGGCAGGGGGACGGGGGGGGGGGGGGAGGTTGGTGGCCCGAAATCACCGCGGACCTCAGGTACAACAGGCATCGAACATGGGGAACCCAGTTTCTTCTCGCTGGATGTGTCCCCTTAAGTCATTGATTGGCCAACGAAAGAAGGTCCCCCACCGCTCGTGAAGTAGATAGGATTGAGATAGATGGCCACCAAACAGACTCTCCGACCGTTTAGTGGCGATATAAACATTATCTCCGACTCCAGAATGGTCATGATAAGTGTGGATTTTTGGATTTATCAACAAGGACGGAATATATATACAGGATTTTAGTCTTATTCCGCATTTAGTAAATAGCTGAAGGAGACCTGGAGACCTGGACGGCTCGGACAGACTCGGATAAGCACAGTGTTATAAAATGGAATCGTATGCTACAAGACATGGAATAATTAACGCCTTATTCCTTTGACTATGTCGTGGTTGAGGGGTTAAAGTGTGAGTCTGAGAGAACCCAGGACGCTGGTTCGATCCTCGGCCTTCTCCAATGATTTTCTGGAGTGTAATAAATCATACTGCAGTGTATTTTTTTCACGGTTGTTATATTATGTGGAAAAAAACATCAGGTATGGAAGCAGTTAGATGAGATCATATGCAATGTGAATGCCATTATCAACTGTCCAATTTAATCTAGTTAATCATTCCTTAAGATTTAGACACGTGACATAACGAGACAGCTTAGCCAAAGGACTTGGCACGTAACTTAACGAGAAATGCTAACCACACTATCAGGAGGCTAGATATGAGGTGACTATAGTGGTTCCTCGCAGCTGTCTAAACTTGGTATATAAAGTATTCCAATATTCGTACAGGTCTCTCTCCCAAAATCAGCTCTGGTTGTGTCGTGGGGCTGACCGAGATAAGGTGTGGATTCTACTTTCGACTAGAAAAAAGGAATTCAGAGTTGGTGACCTCCCTCCAGTCAGCAGTCGACTAGTGAGAGAAATCGTTCAGTAAGAGCTTCTCTCTCCCACTATCTTCTTAGTTTTTACACTTGCACTGAACGGTTCTATAAGATTTAGGTTGAGAGTATAGTGAACTGTCTCTTTCTCTCTCTCTCTCTCTCTCTCTCTCTCTCTCTCTCTCTCTCTCTCTCTCTCTCTCTCTCTCTCTCTCTCTCGCTCTCTCGCTCTCTCTCCTTCTCTCTCGCTGTCTCTCCTTCTCTCTCGCTCTCTCTCTAACTCTCTCGCTCTCTCTCTAACTCTCTCGCTCTCTCTCTAACTCTCTCGCTCTCTCTCTAACTCTCTCTCTCTCTCTCCCTCTCAGTCACTCTCTCTAAGTAGTAGCACACATAGTGTTTTACTAAATATATATCACCACGAAAATTGCAAACTATTGTTTTTCAATTTAAGTCTAAAATTGTAAGTTTATTTTACATTGCTATAAACCAGTTTATTTCAGCCACAATTGTGACGATATGTATAAATTGTCTTCTAATTCTAATTCTGATTTTAATAGTCCCTTTCAATGAACGCAAGAAGCGTTTGGATGAGGGTCAGCCATTGTTTTCTCACTCATATATGAAACCTTTTTGCAAATTACAGATAGATATTACTAAAGGTTTTTGATTGTTGAACCTCATTGTAGTTGGTATTTCGTCTCTTAGATATTCAGTCATCACCATAGACTTCAAGTTGACATTCCTCATTAACTACCAATTGACCTATTTGACCCAATTGACCTTGTAACACTGGCAACACACCTCCAGACTCTGTTCCATTAAAGACGGCTTGGTATGTCCGTTCTTTTAGGAATTAAATTTAATAACACCTCTCATAATTCTATGTATTGTTTTTTTATTTTCTCTGCCAGTATCTGTGTGTTTGTATCTCTCGGTGTATGTCCATCTAGTTCTCTCTCTCTCTCTCTCTCTCTCTCTCTCTCTCTCTCTCTCTCTCTCTCTCTCTCTCACTCTCTCACCCCATTCTCTCAGCGATAGTTATAACCTAGTAAATTGCATCTAATCTTGAGTGACTGAGTAGCGTGAAGACTTCTCGTCCTGTGCAAAGGCAAACAGGGTAGAGCTAAAGATAAAAATAGCATAGTGTGTGTGTGTGTGTGTGTGTGTGTGTGTGTGTGTGTGTGTGTGTGTGTGTGTGTGTGTGTGTGTGTGTGTGAGATGGACTGAAGTCAGTCCTTGTCGATTCTTCCAATTTTATAGCCAGTGTGCGCGCCTGGTCTGATACAACATGGGTTTAATGGCTCTGCGAGATAGAGTGGTGATTCCAAAACTTGAAAAATGTCTAAAACATCGTTGATGCATCGAGGTATTGCAGCGACATCGTCTCGTGTTGCGTTGTGCAAGTGCTAAGAATATTTTACCAGTTGTGTGTTGTTGTTTTTAATGGAAGGAGTTTTGTCACACACTTCATTTCTGCTCCCTATTGAGAGGTTTTCTTCTTTCTCTACGGTCTTCATAGTGCCTTTCTCTCTCTCTCTCTCTCTCTCTCTCTCTCTCTCTCTCTCTTTCTCTCTCTCTCTCTCTCTCTCTCTCTCTCTCTCTCTCTCTCTCTCTCTCTCTCTCTTTCTCTCTGGTCTTTAAGGTGCCAGTTCTTTATCTCTCTCTGGGGTTCAGGAGCCTACGTATCAGCATCGTCCATGTTGCTGATGCTGACCAAAGCCCTCGATAGCATGACAATATGAACGCTGGGCACGTAGTCAACACACACACACACACACACACACACACACACACACACACACACACACACACACACACACACACACACACACACACATTTGGAATCTGTACACCAGTTAATTGACAGTTGAGAGGCGGGACCAAAGAGACAAAGCTCAACCCCCGCAAGCACAACTAGGTGAGTACACACTACATAACCAACATTTAGAAACTGGATTAATTCCCATTTACTATTTGGATTCGATGTTATGATTATGAAGAGAATGAGAAAGACTGGATTGCAAATGTCTCAACAGGACCCAAAAAACGCCGCTAAAATTGGTTTCAGACAAATGGTTATTACGGCTGAGCCCCAGTCAGGGAGCCAGGCTCTGATACCGAAAAGAGGGGAAGTAGAAACAATAGAGCCTGAGGGGAGGCTCTATTGTTTGGAGCCAAATAGAGACTTAGAAACAAACACGACTCCTAGTTTCACGACAGAACCCTCCTCCCCCCATACCCCAACAAAAAGTACTGAATAACCACAGCAAAAATACATAGATTTATCACATATATTGTGACGATAATCTCCTTCAAGAGATTGAGCCTGCTCTTCCCTCCAAAATTACGTCTTCACAATTATATAAAAAGACTATGGAAGAAATGTCCGACAACAACACCAGCACCAGCAAGGCTTGCCAGGGTGAGCAGAAACGTATGCATCCAGCCACCTGTTCGGACCCAAATCACCAAACTACCCGTTGATCGCTACGGCTCCGCTGATTGGTCGCCGGTCTGGCTGCACCTGCACTCGCCCCCCAATACTACCCGATGTCTGGGGTCGCCCCAACATCAGTCTTCAGAATGTTCCGTGCTTTCGTAGCCAGCACACCTCCCAGCTAGACTCTAGAGTGTACTGAGAGAGGTGGTGGCTTTAAGCCAATATTCCAGCACCTCCCACTTACTGTTGTATTGCACTTCTTGTTATTTTGCCTTAACGTAACTTTTCATTTTGTCATTTAAGTATTCTTATTATTTTGATTCATTGATTTTATTATACATATTTGTTTGTGCATTATTTTCATGTTTTGATTTATTTAACGTAATTAAAATTTCATTGTTAAAGTTTTACTTGTGTTTTGTGTGTCTTCTCCTTACCTTACCACAGACGAAGTTCCAGTTTTTCTATTTTTTTTTATAACTATGTGACGAGGCCACACCCCTAGCCTTAAACAGCCGAACACCAACGCGTTACCGTCACAAGTTTTATGGGGGCCTGTCCTAGGAGCTTCACTCAGGTACTGGTGCCAAGTGGTAATTTATGGTAAGCGTATTTAACTCTGTTAACGTAGCTTTACTATTTTTCATTCAATTTCATTTTTTATAAGGTGCGGTGTATTGTGCATTACGAGAGTAACATATAGTGAAGGTGAGACAACTTTGGATTACGTGGTGACTGTAGGCCGCAGTCATACTCTTAATTGGTCATCTCTCCCTCCATGTTATTACTCGTATTTACCATCTATGTCCCTTGAATATTTCTCATTCTGACAGATCATCATATTGGTACCCTGGTACTGTGGTCTGCCCCGGGTCAAGAGTACCCAATCTTCTGCAATCTGACTGTAGGAGGACAAAGAGGGCCATAGTTCCTCTAGCTCGAACTTTAGTTGCTGAATTGGGACCTCAGCAGCAGTTCTCGTCACCAGTTGACACCTCGCACCCCTACACGTCAGTCAGAGATGATGATACATACAACGGTAGGGAATTAGCTTATTTTTTCAGAGCACAAAAGTTCGCTAATTCTGTAAGTATCATATTAAATTCAGTAGGAAAAACTTGCTTTATGTCCTATAGAGACTTGGCAAGGTATGCCTACATCCTTGGACTACCAATTTTACTTTTGAAGCATTTAACTGTTTCATTTGTTTTCGAAACCTTGTTTCATTTGTTAGTAGGATTTTCTTGCCCTTATTCTCTTACATGAGTACCGGGTACAAGATTTCCTGCGCCCTTGATTTCATTTAATCATTTAATATCTTTCACTTAACGTTAATTGTTAAAGATCACACAGGATAGGTACCAGTTGCCACGTTGTCCTGTTTCTGACATTTCATTATTGAACATTCGTGTACCTTTATTTGCTAATTTCACCATGTTTCGTCTCCAAACTTTCCGTGCAAATCCAGCAGGTGAAATAGGGACTTTAAGTCGTGCCAAGAGGACTGAACTACAAACTCTTGCACATGAGTATCAACTAGAAGTTCCCTACCAAGCCAACAAAAATGACCTACACAACCTGTTGCTGGATTACTATTTAGAGCAAGGTAAGATAGACTCTGAAACTCATGAAACTTACTATATTGCAGATAAAACTGATTTGGCAACGCTGAAACTCAAACTAGAGCTGGCCAAGATTGAACGTGAGCAGCAAAGGGAAGCCCTCGAACAACAAGAACGAGCTGCTGCCATACGAAGAGAGGAACAAGAACGAGAAATCACCCTCAGAGAACGTGAAGCTGCCTTGAGGAGAGAAGAACATGAACGTGGACTCGCCCTCCAGGAACGTGAGGTTGCACTACTCCAGGAGCGGGAACGAGTACAGCTTGAAACCAAACGACGCGAGTTGGAGATGCAACGCGAACATGACAAGCAACAAGCGACTCTGGCTCTAGAGTGTCGTCAACGGGAATACACGTTGGAAACTTCACACCTCGCTCAACGACAGCAAGCTACTGCCAATCTTCCCGTCAGTTTTAATATATCACATGCAAGTAAGTTAATGCCATCCTTTGTAGAAGCAGAAGTTGATGTGTTCTTTACCACCTTTGAAACCCTTGCTAATCAACTCAGTTGGCCTGTCGACCAATGGGCCACACTTCTCAGAGTCCATCTTACAGGTAGAGCTGCAGTCACACTCAGTACTTTGGCGTCTGAGAATGACTACTACACTCTGAAACAAGCAGTGTTGGACGCCTACCTCCTCTCTACTGAAAGTTATAGAAGGAAATTCCGTGACCACCTGAAGGCAAGTACCACTACCTTCCTCGAGTTTGCTAACACGAAACGGAGGTATTTCATGAAATGGCTGGAAGCAGCACATGTCTCTACTTTTACAGAACTCGTCAACCTGATGCTTGTTGAAGAATTCTTGAGACGTGTGCCGCCTCCTGTCCGCCTCTACTTAGCAGATAAAGAAGAAACCGACTACCTGAAGTGTGCTAAGTCGGCTGACACTTACAGCCTCATCCACCGGCTGACACCTGAACCATCCTCCAGTAAGAAGTCGTGGTACAGTTACGAGAAGGTGAGCCCCGATCAAGCTGGTTCACAACTGTACTGCAAATATTGTAGACTCTATGGACATACCATAGACAAGTGTGGTAAGTCTCAATACAAGGGAACCACTGACCAACAACGACCCAAACCAACTCCTCCTAAGTCCGGTAAGCCTGTGATGAATGTTGGTGTTGATGTTAATGATCTTTCTCTTTTCAGTAACCACCTGTATACTGGAACTGTCTCTGCCAACGGTTCAAATCCGGAGGGACGTTTCAAATTGAAGATCTTGAGGGACACAGCGGCTCTACAATCGATCATCTTGAAGTCGGCTGTGCCCAACATAGTCTACACCGGGGAAACGGTCTTCATCACTGACCTCACTGCTACTACTCCATACCCTCTCGCCAGAGTCCACCTGGATTGTCCCTACGTGAACGGGGAAGTCCAAGTCGCCGTCAGGGAAAAGCCTTTTCCCATGCCTGGAGTGCAACTTCTCCTAGGCAACGACTTGGCAGAAGACCTGCAACCGACCAACCTGATCGTCATGGACAAACCCCAGGTGTGTAACTCTGTGCCAAGTAACCCTATTCTTGAGTATGTTCCAGCAGAGGTTCAAGAGAGTGATGAAGTTTCTCCTCCGGTTCTCGTGACCACCCGTGCACAAGCCGCACGTCCACAGCCAGCTGACTCTACTGCTACCGCTGTCCCTCAAGACCCTCAGAAACTACCCCCGCATCTGACCAAGTTGGAGTTCCGTAAGTTGCAGAGGGAAGATCTTACTTTAACACCATTGTTTTTCCAGGCTGAGACTCAACCCGACAGTATTCCTGGGTTCTTCCTAGAGAACGACTTGCTCTACCGCAGATATAGACCCAGTAAACTGAAGGAGGAGGACGATTGGGCCAACACCGAACAACTTGTGATTCCCACCAGCCTGCGGCCCACTATTCTACACCTGGCCCATGGAGCATTCTCCCACTACGGCTTCAACAAGACTTACCATGGGATTCGTCAAGACTACTACTGGCCAGGTATGGTAAATAACGTCAAACAGTACGTAAAACAGTGTCATACATGTCAGATGGCAGGCAAACCGAACGTCTCCATTCCCAGAGCACCACTGATTCCCATACAGGTGCCTGCGGAACCTTTCCACAGACTCATAATAGACTGTGTTGGTCCTTTACCTCGGACCAGTTCAGGTAACGCCTACATCCTAACCATCCTGTGTCCTACCACCAGATTTCCCATAGCAGTTCCAGTGAAGAACATCACGGCTGCTACGGTTATCAAACATCTACTGAAGATCTTCACTCAATACGGATTTCCCAGGGAGATTCAAAGTGACTGTGGCACCAACTTCACCAGTGATCTCTTCAAAAGAACACTGGAGGAGTTCAACATCAAACAGGTATTGTCCAGCCCCTATCATCCTGCTTCACAGGGTTCTCTTGAACGTAGTCATCAGACCATCAAAGCACTCTTGAAAAAGTTTTGTAGTGAAACCTCAAAGGATTGGGATAAGCAGATTGACCTAATAATGTGTATTTTCAGAAGTCTCCCCAATGAGTCCCTAGGAGTATCTCCTTATGAGATGCTCTACGGCCGTAAGTGCCGTACTCCCCTTAAGGCTTTCAAAGACTCTCTCAGAGATGCCACCTTCAGTGAGCATCAGAATGTGCCCCAGTTTCTTCAAAACCTTCAACACATTCTAGAGAGAGTCCACCGCTTTGCTCATGATAATCTATTGAAAGCCCAGGTGAGAATGAAGACTCATTACGACCAGACCAGCAAAGTAAGAAAATTCAAGCCGGGAGACTTCGTCCTTGCTTATTTCCCTATCCCAGGTTCACCTTTACAAAACAGATTTTCAGGACCCTACTGCGTCAAAGAGTGCAGGAATAATAATAATTATGTGATAGAGACTCCTGATAGGCGGCGGAAGACCCAGCTGTGCCACGTCAACCTCCTGAAGCAATATAATGGTACTCCTCCCACTGTCTTGACTAACTATTCCACATTCACAGAACCCTACATCCACAGTGAGACCTTCCCAGCTTCTTCTCCCGAAAGCACTGACAAGGAGTCGGCGCCTTCTAATTCCAAAATCCTTAATGATCTTCCCAAATGCTTTCAGGATAATACTCGTGCTCCTATGCCCTCTTCTAATTCCACTCTCACCTCGTCAGATAAGCCCTTCATCCTCCATGTCGACGCCAATGGTACCGACGTGGGTGGTGTCGTGATGCAGCAACGAGGCGAGAAGAATACACTTGTCAGCGACTACTGCTACAAGGATCTACGGAACAATTGGCAAGGAGCTACTCTTCCTCATCCTGAAGCTTCAGCACTTCACTCCACACCTGAAAAGTGCTCGGTCCACCATCAATACGGACCACACCACCCTACACCTCCTGCAGCACGCCCACTTCTCATCTCAACGTCTTCTACTATGGGCTTGCTAACTGCAGAAATTCAACCTGGAGACACGCTATACCAAGAGTCTGACAACATCTTAGCCCATGATCTCTCCAGAGTTTATGAAGTAGAAGCAACTCCATCTAATACTCCACCACATAACGACGTACTTCTTCCAGAACCGCAGGCTTCGGGGGAGAGTTGTGACGATAATCTCCTTCAAGAGATTGAGCCTGCTCTTCCCTCCAAAATTACGTCTTCACAATTATATAAAAAGACTATGGAAGAAATGTCCGACAACAACACCAGCACCAGCAAGGCTTGCCAGGGTGAGCAGAAACGTATGCATCCAGCCACCTGTTCGGACCCAAATCACCAAACTACCCGTTGATCGCTACGGCTCCGCTGATTGGTCGCCGGTCTGGCTGCACCTGCACTCGCCCCCCAATACTACCCGATGTCTGGGGTCGCCCCAACATCAGTCTTCAGAATGTTCCGTGCTTTCGTAGCCAGCACACCTCCCAGCTAGACTCTAGAGTGTACTGAGAGAGGTGGTGGCTTTAAGCCAATATTCCAGCACCTCCCACTTACTGTTGTATTGCACTTCTTGTTATTTTGCCTTAACGTAACTTTTCATTTTGTCATTTAAGTATTCTTATTATTTTGATTCATTGATTTTATTATACATATTTGTTTGTGCATTATTTTCATGTTTTGATTTATTTAACGTAATTAAAATTTCATTGTTAAAGTTTTACTTGTGTTTTGTGTGTCTTCTCCTTACCTTACCACAGACGAAGTTCCAGTTTTTCTATTTTTTTTTATAACTATGTGACGAGGCCACACCCCTAGCCTTAAACAGCCGAACACCAACGCGTTACCGTCACAATATATAAGAACAGTATTCGGAACCCCCAAAAGTAGGGAATCCAGAACACTATACACAATCTGTATTAAACTGGTTATAAGGTATACAGCACCGGTAATGAACCTACTACTACTAATACACATAAAGAACAGCTAATAAGGTTCAGAGCTTTATCAACAAGGAGGATGAACTGCAAAACAAGGGGCAAGCAGAAAGAGTTGAATCCAAAAAAAAAAATGAAAGATATGCTGAAAATAAAGCCACATTCCCGACATACAAAATACTGAGAGACAAAGTAGACGAAGATAGATTGAATTTGTTTAGAACAAATCAATGTAGATATGTAATAAAAGTGAGTAAAATCAGTTAACTGCATCACTGAATGTTAACACCAAACTCGCGAAAAACGATGGCGAGAAGCAATCATGTTACGTTAAATTAGGACACAGACTAATAGTTGAAGATAATCTATAATGACTGAGTTTTGCCAGATTAAATGGGCTTAAAATTGCACATCCACGGGCGAGATTCGCAGTGGATCTAATTTAAGCGCTGCACGCTTCTAATGGCACGTTTTTAATGGTGGGCAATCATTTAGGAAATGCTGTGACTGACCAAAAATTGACTTGAATAATATGCAGGTTTGGCGCGGAGATTAACGTGCTGGCTTCAAAAACTAGATTCCTTGTGGAGGTTTTCTTGTCATATTTGCATATATAGCTGTGGATCGAATTGGCTTCGACAACTTTCCTCATGCAGCATGCTTGACCAAATCTCCAATCAGAAAGCCTGGTCAGAGACCGGGCCGCGGGGTCGTTGATGCTCGGAACTAAAGCAAAGGTAGTCCGCTCCCCTGACCTCTCTGTGGTTCGTCCGTGTTTCTAGTTGCCAATTATGTACTCTCGTGCCTTAATTTGAACATTGTTTCTATATCTACTCTATCAATCCCTCTTAGTATCTTGGACTTCTTTACCATATCTCCCTTACTCCTCCTTGCCTCCAGTGTAGTTATGTCCAATTCCCTCAGTTTAAGTTTTGCCCCCGAGAGGCGAGTTTATTGGGCAGCGTCACTCATTCTGTGAGTGGACACACCACCATAGCAGCATGTACAACACTCCCCAATAGGAAGAAAACCCGCTGGGTTGTTCATCCTGCAACTTGTACCCAGACACAGCTGGGACTTGCTTAACTCTCTCAAGTGAACAGCTTATCAGTCTTTCTTCATAGCTAAGTCTCAAGAACGCGCCCTGTTCAATATTTTTGGGAGTTTTTAAGTTCTACTTTGTGTTTCTTTAGATAAGGGTTCCTTTCCTGGCCAGAATACCCAATAATGGGTCCTACAAAGGATGTATACCGCGCCCGGAAGGGATCTGATCTGTCCAAGCTCCTGAAGGATAACCGAGCGTTTGCCAGGACGGTATATGCTGCCCTCGTTATCCTGCTTATGTGCGCCTTTGGTGGTAGATCTCCAGTTATGTCTACTCATAAGTCTTTCTCTTTTTTCAGAAGTTGGAAGATGCCTTCCTCTCGTCCTGTACTGAACCTGGGGTCTTGCTCCAACCCCTATACTCATAGCCTTGCATTTGTCAGTGTGTGTGTGTGTGTGTGTGTGTATTTGAAAACAAAATGAGAGAGAGAGAGAGAGAGAGAGAGAGAGAGAGAGAGAGAGAGAGAGAAGAGACAGACAGGAGACAGTCATACAGACAGACGGAGACAGAGAGGCGTAATTGGACCCCCCCTTCTAACAAAACACATGAAGCAGACAAGGAAGGGAGAGTTAATGAACGGGTGCAACACAGTCAACAGCAGGAGTCGGGCCTCCAGAGAGCAAATTAACTCCTCATCACGGTATATAAACATCCTTTGAAAGGTTTAAATGATTATGAAATATTATGCAGGATCAAACTTCATTTCATTGCATACAAATAAAAGATTATGTGATCTAGTCTCTTGGAGCACGACAATAAAAACATCATCAGCCACATTAGCTGATAAAATGCCTTGAACATTTACCTAAATGCCTTGACCTTTAACCATTAAACACTAAAGAAAAATTACAGCATTTCTGTTGATTTAATTAAAGAACAGTCAATCTTAAGTTTTCGAGGACGTTACCAAGTATCTTGGTTGCAAGAGGCATTTATCAGCTCCACAAATGGCAAAAACATTTATAATATGTTGAGTAATGGGGGAAAAAATAGAGACAGAGAGAGAGAGAGAGAGAGAGAGAGAGAGAGAGAGAGAGAGAGAGAGAGAGAGACAGAGAGAGACAGAGAGACAGAGAGACAGAGAGAGTCACGAAATAATTAGTGTCTTTTGTCAGGAAGTATTTTGCACTTGTCTCTTTTTTTTATTTAACAGCATTACTCCCACTTTTTTTTCCTTGCATTAATGGCCATTTGTGCGAACTTTTTTTTTAATTTTAATTATTGTGTGATAATTCTTTCCTTGTTTGAATATCTCTGAGAGAAGATTGTTATATATATTATTATGGCGATTGACGGTCAATGAGGACTGTACGCAGTCTCCGGTTTCTCTCTCTCTGTCTTATTTCTCTGTCTATTGCGCCTCTTCTCTGTCTCTCTCTTCCCCGTCTGTTTCTTTTCAGTGGCTTGTTCGTTCACTCGCCTCTGCTCTCTCCGTCTCTTGGCGGCGTTGTTCAGCTTTCAGATGTCCGTCGAATGACTGTTTTTTCTCCGTTAGGGCTTTCTTGCTTTTTCAACGGAGGTCTGTTGCTTAGCCGTAAAGTTTCTGTTGTTCAGCCGTTTGGGTTCTGTTGTTCAGCTGTCAGGAGTCCGTTGTTTGTTCGTTTGTTCCCCTGTTTGTTCGGCAGTGAGGACCGTACCTGTGTGTGTGTGTGTGTGTATAAATCAAGGAATTAACAAGTGATGAATAAAGTAAGAACGTGTGACCACGAAGAAAAACGAAACAAGGAATTACTTAAACGATTTCGCGAAATTTAACACATCAGTCAGAACCACACGAAGAGGCTAAGGTGAGGGCAGCGTGTGCGAAGGTCAAAGGTCGCGAAGCTTACCTTATCGAAACCAGTGAGAAATGATGACACCAGACAAACCAATCAAAAGCCTCCAATGATCAACAGATGACTTATCTGAGGTGGAGAGGTCAGTTTTTTTGGTTGGCTAGACTGAACGGGTAGACTCAGTTTACCTACACTCTCTCGACCAGGCTAGAACCCCACGTCCAAAGATTAGCCAAGCTGCAAGGGACTTGTTTACGTCTGCTGGGAGTAAACATTCACTGATTTTATGGCTTTTGGGT
This sequence comes from Procambarus clarkii, assembly GCF_040958095.1. NCBI lineage: Eukaryota > Metazoa > Arthropoda > Malacostraca > Decapoda > Cambaridae > Procambarus > Procambarus clarkii. The sequence goes on along the minus strand of NC_091238.1, from coordinate 12,986,241 downwards.
GATTACGCGAGTCTCTAGAGAATTTGGGGTTGTGATAAGTGTGTGTACCGTGTGGACCCGCGCCACTTAAGAGGGCAAGTGGAGGGCCACTCTCTTGGCCAAAGTCGATAAATTTGGGAACAGTTATATTTGACTGTTGCCGTGATATCGAGGACTCGCTCGTTCACTCGCAAGTGATCGCTGAACTAAGAATGTTTGCATTTATCTTACAGTCCATCACATTCTTTTTCTATCTTAAAAAACAAAACAAAAATAAAGTTCGGAGGCTTCAAAGACGAATTTCTCAGGGTTGGATTTAGTACACAGTAAAGTATTACGATGATTTTTACTAGTAAGAAAGCAAGCAAAATGACTTGGACCTTCTGAGAGTGAGGAAAGTGGCATGCTGAACACACTTGCCCCACAAACAATGAGAAAAAAAAAAGACCTTTTATTTGCTGATCAAATTTATTTCCGCATTTTTAACAAAGTTCTTTATCAACTTCCTGGATCCAGTTTCTCCGAGTGTATCCAAAGCGGCCTTCCCACCAGTAGGCTAGAATTTGCGTTATTTTGTTCACATTTTACGTGAACATATGAACATTAGTTCACATGAATACGAGAACATCAGAGTGAAAGAAACTGTAGAAAACTGTTTGCCAAAATACATCAGCTTTCATTAGCCAATACGAGGGAGGTCCTATTGACCCATAGAAGGCAGCTCCTATTGACCCATACGAGCCAGCACTTATTGACCATCACGGAGCAGCTTCTATTGACCCATACGAGGTAAGTGCTATTGACCCATGTAACCTTTTCCACATGATTTCCTAAGGACTATTTTGTTTTGATTATTATTATTATTATTATTATTATTATTATTATTATTATTATTATATATACTTCTGTGAAACAAATTATTATTTTGGTATGTTCATGGGTAGATGCAATGTTTCATGTACATTTTCCTATATATTAACATGGGTCGTTAGGTAGAAGTCAAACTTTTTATAATCTCGTGAAGAAGAATCTTTAGATACCACAACGGTGTTTAAGAGGACTTAGTGTGTGACAAGAGTTATAAAGAATCTTGACAATAGGATCAATAAAACTGTTACGAGTAATAACACGAATAGAACACGAAATAATGGATATAAATTGGATAAGTTTAAATTTAGGAAAGAAATGCGAGCATACTGGTTTGGAAACCGGGTTGTTGGTAATATAATAGATGTGGGATCCCTTGATTGTTTCAAGCGTAGGTTAGACATGTATAATGAATGAGATTGGGTGGGTGTAGTTGTCACATACGGGCCAATAGGCCTCCTGAAGTGTGCTTAATTCACACGTGCTTGTGTTCTTAGTAATAATCCACAGTGTGACGAAATTTCCTATGTGTTCATAGGAAGTATTATTTTCTGAATGCTTAATATGTCTTCAAAGTATATAAAATGGCTATTGTTCCCCTTAAACTTAGCTTTGACCTTTACCAAAGATAACTTAATTAAAGAAGATGTATTTAAGGTACTTAAGGCTGCCGACTCCTTATCTAGAGTTGTGACATATTGTTTCATAAGTCGGCAGCCTTCAGACACCTTCAAGACATATGCCCTAAGCTGTCTGAGACAAAGGTCCAAGCAAGGCTTGAATAATAGCCATTTCCTATACCTCGGAGGCATAACCAATCAGAAGAAAACACTTACTACCAAACAACAACAAATCGAGTTACTTTGTTGATTATTGCTATTACTCGTATCACTTTTATAACTTTGAAATAAGTATAGAAATTGATTAAGGATATTAGTTTTAAATTCCTGTTTTTTAACACTTGTCATATACTTATCATTCTTGATCATAGTTGTAGCATCTATAATGATTCTTCTTCCCTGGATTATAAAGAGTATTGCCTGGACCTAATTTCCCATGATAATATGTATAAAATTATACCTGAAACAAATTACATCTATTAATTAGCATTTTCTCGAATAGATAAATAGAAAGAAGGTGGACTAGGTTCTTAGGCTCCAGCTCGTTTCACCATTCCACCCTCTGGATACCTCTGTTTTGTGTTCCTCTCTGTTTCTCTCCCTCTCCCTCATCCGTCTTTCTCTCTCTCTCTCGCTCTCCTCTCATTCAAGTTCTCAACTCTCCCTCACTCTCATCGGCACGGTCCTTCACCTCACAATTTGCTTCGGCTGTGCACCTCACGTCTCAGGTTCAAATGGATCCATCCAACTCGGCCACTTGGAAATTTATCACCAGTTGGAAGAGCCGCGGAATACCATTCAGTCTCCATAATGCCTAGGCGGCAACTGCTGCTCTAGCCACCTGGCAGTGAAAGGGGAAACTAAGGCCCATCTTTTATGATGTTAGATGTACGCGTTTTAACTTTCAAAAATAAATAAAAAATGCATTTCAACGCTTTAGTAAAGTTTGACGACTTAGCCGAGCAGTGTTTGAAGTCATCAGTCATCTGAGAAGTGAGCATGACTAGTATATTTTTGTTTTGTTTTGTTTGGTTGCTTAGAAGGATTTATTTGTTGGCTTAAGATGAGAATGGAAGCAAATGGGATACAGATTTTCACAAGCTGGTTTGATGAGAGACACTACAATCCTCCATCCAGATTGGATATTCACCGCATGACCTTCAAACACAGTATAAGCAACTCAGTTCCTGAAAACAAATGTTTTGTTTTGTTCCTGGTGGCACACGCTGAAACGACTTGAGGTCGTGACCTCAAGAGTTATATGCAAGAGGTCTGTAACGACCAAATGAAAGGTCAAAAGTCGAGGAGACATATCGCTCTTCTTATCGGAACGAGCATTTGCAGCAGCTAGGGGGAGAGATAAGGAACCAGATGGGTGAAGGGGGTGTGGGGATGGGGTTAGGGGAGGGAAAAGGGGGAGGTGGGGAAAGAGGGAGGGGTGTGGAGGGGGGGGAGAAGAGAAGGGAATAGCTTTCACAGGTGAAAATGCTTGCAATCAAGAGGTCAGTAGGTGAGGGTTGATCTACCTTGTTAGAAGAGTTGAGAGAGAGAGAGAGAGAGAGAGAGAGAGAGAGAGAGAGAGAGAGAGAGAGAGAGAGAGAGAGAGAGAGAGAGAGAGAGAGAGAGAGAGAGAGGGAGAGAGAGAGAGAGAGAGAGAGAGAGAGAGAGAGAGAGAGAGAGAGAGAGAGAGAGAGAGAGAGAGAGAGAGAGAGAGAGAGAGAGAGAGAGAGAGAGGGAGGGGGAGGGTCTGGAGGTGCGAAACTGACCAGCAGCGTTATCTAATTGCATACATCTTAACCATAGTTAATCTGCAAGATATGTGTTGCCTCAAGACATTGCAATCGGCTTAAAAGAGGCCAACGCGAAGCCGTCCACTTGTACGGTGAAACACCTGTAATGAAATTTGATTACATTTGTTTACCTAATTGCAAAAACTTATGTTCACAAGTAATGGACTATAAACATTCCATATTATATATATATATATATATATATATATATATATATATATATATATATATATGTCGTACCTAGTAGCCAGAACTCACTTTTTGGCCTACTATTCAAGGCCCGATTTGCCTAATAAGCCAAGTTTTCATGAATTAATTGTTTTTCGACTACCTAACCTACCTAACCTAACCTAACCTAACTTTTTCGGCTACCTAACCAAACCTAACCTATAAAGATAGGTTAGGTTAGGTTAGGTAGGGTTGGTTAGGTTCGGTCATATATCTACGTTAATTTTAACTCCAATAAAAAAAATTAACCTCATACATAATGAATTGGGTAGCTTTATCATTTAATAAGAACAAAATTAGAGAAAATATATTAATTCAGGAAATCTTGGCTTATTAGGCAAATCGGGCCTTGCATAGTAGGCCGCAAAGTGCATTCTGGCTACTAGGTACGACATATATATATATATATATATATATATATATATATATATATATATATATATATATATATATATATATATATATATATATAGTATATATATATATATATATATATATATATATATATATATATATATATATATATATATATATATATATATATATATATATATATATATATACATAGTTACTATATATAGTAACTAGAATTGATGTATAATTTATACAATGGTTAGCTATTATGTGACAAGTACCAATTGATACAATTGCAATTGCAATTGATACAGCATCCATCAGCCAGTGGGACTTAGTGACCCAACCAGCCTTAGTGATCCCCTTTCGTGAAACAGTTAATCGCAAATATAAGGGAATGCGATTAATACGCTAATCTGAACCAAGCTGTGACTTCGTTACACATGACGATGAACGAATCTCCATATACTAAGAGTATGCCTATATTAGGCGCTACGTAAAGAAGCTTGGACAGCTCCTTGAACATCATATTCGTAAATGATTTAAGACCAAATGACTGGAACGTTGTAAAACACTGAATCCATTCTGGGATGTTAATTAGAAATCCTGATCGTTTAGCGTAGGATATCCTGATCCTATACTAGTCTCCTCAAAGTTGACTAGTGTAGTCTAGTTAGGTGAACCTTCCCCACTAGAGTAGCCCACATAGTGCTGTGTAACCCCTCTTATAGGCTAGGGGTAGCGACCTAGTACTGTAGTTACCCACAGAAATCACCAAGCTGGGAAGAGTAAGTAGGAAACACAGTTCTATGTAGTCTCTCAAATGTGCCAAGGGAGCAGCACGATACTTAATTAAGCTTGTTAATACAGAATTCAAAGCTTAAGAAATCCATGGACAGCGTAAGGAAACAAGAGGAACAGAGAAGGAGGAGTATGGGAGACGTGAGGAAGAGAATGATAGGCAAAGGGGGAACAGGATGCTGGAAGAGGAGAAAATGACTGAAAATGAAAGAGACAGAGACGGTTATCAGAAAAATAAACGATTATCAGGAGAAAAATGCTAAGACTGTTCAGCCCTTAGAACGGGTATGAGGACAAGGAACGAATAAATGAGGATAAGGAGCTAGGATATGAGGACAGGGAGCTGGAGTATGAGGATAAGTTGCTGGGATATGAGGACGGATTGAAGGAACAATACCCAATCACTTGAGCCATCGGGGAAGGAACACCAACACTGCAAGAACCAAGAATCATTGTTTTACCAACCAATCCCAAAGTGGCTGGACTCAGAAAAGCCACACTCCCTCTTTATTCAGCCTACTAGTGTTCATATAATCCAGCATTTGATTATACGCATCACATACGCATACCCCCAATACTGATGCATTTGCAGGCGATGAGTCACAATAACGTGGTTAAAGTATGTTGACCAGACCACACACTAGAAGGTGAAGGGACGACGACGTTTCGGTCCGTCCTGGACCATTCTCAAGTCGACAATCGACTTGAGAATGGTCCAGGACCGACCGAAACGTCGTCGTCCTTTCACCTTCTAGTGTGTGTTCTGGTCAACACTGATGCATTCTTATCCGCTTGCGTGAAACAGTTAATCGCAAATATAGAGGAATGCGATTAATACGCTAATCTGAAATGAAATCAGATCGCTTGTGTCCGCCGAGCGTACGAGAGTCTTGAAGATGATGATGCTCGCATCTTGCTGTTTATCTTGGTCATCTACGTCTCCTCTCGTGCCCTTTGAGGATTGGTTAATATCGTTCGGGTTTTTGTGTTAAAATCTGTGGACGATGCCCGTTTGCTCTTTTGTTTTTTTCACGTTTAACCGGATGCGTTTGAGATGTTGCTGCTGCTGCTGCTGCTGCTGCTGCTGCTGCTGCTGCTGATGCTGCTGCTGCTGCTGCTGCTGCTGCTGCTTGTGTTGCCACTGCTGTTGTTGTAGTTGATACTGTTGCTGCTGCTGCTGCTGCTGCTGATGCTGCTGTTGCTGCTGCTGCTGCTGCTGCTGCTGCTGCTTGTGTTGCCACTGCTGTTGTTGTTGTAGTTGATACTGTTGCTGCTGTTGTTGATGTTGTATGCTGCTGCATCGTGCACCCGCAGCACGCTATTGCACCGTGCTGCACGAGTTCAATATCATTCTTGAATGATCCATCTTAGGTTATGAAAACGGAGCTTTCCTCTCTTCCTTCAGCATCATTCTCACTCTGCCTGGTAACTTTCCTAGATTGAAATATAAGACCTGAATCTTAGAATCCAACTTTCTCTCTGTCATGCTATCCCATCCCAACACAAAACACATATGTCTGCGTTTTTTTTTTTTGGTAGACGTTAATACGTCGCTACAATATTACGTTGTGTGTTTGCTGGGATGTATTGATTAATTTTAATATGTGAATGGATATGTTGTTATATGTTCTTTATCCGTCACCTTGTGTAATGTTCTCTCTCTCTCACTCTCTCTCTCTCTCTCTCACACTATGCGTTTTTTTCATGGAACTGCCTGGAGGACTATGGAACTACCTCATCACAAGATGAGGAAGTTACCTCATCTGTGATGCTGTTACCACTCAGTGAGGCTGAGGAAGATGATGCTGATCGTCTGAGGAATACTCACCAGATGATGATGTCTTATGCATCCCCAGCCGGCTCTAGCGTCTCCAAGAGGGCCACAGCTTAAATAGGCGTAAGTATCTCTCGCTTAATCGGACATTCGTATTCGGATAAGGCCGGCGTTGGTTATTGAGGTCAGAGGTTAACGGTGGGCATAAATTGTCATGTTGCTCTGAGGGACCTGATCCAAATCTCTGTCGGGACATTGAGTGCAGTTCGGTTACGCCCGAATCTGGTGGATCAAAGGGAAGGCTTGCCGGATGAAAAGAGTCTGCGGATGAATAGGGGGACGCTGCCCGGTGAAGGGAGAGCCGGACGGCTTAAGCCGGACATGGCGTATTTACGGCTTCACGGGCCTGAACTTGCACGAATCTATTTTATGTCAGCAACGGGCCAGCCTGTCCCTCTCTGGCCTGAGAGAGACTGAACGGCTTGTCCTCTCGATTTGCCACTCCGTAAATAATCCAACTGTTTTGCCTAATCAAGAAACATCAAAATATTCCGGCGCTTTCTTAATAATACGTCTCAATTATTTGGCGAATTAGTCGATTCCCTACAAAAATACGACGTGTTAGATGGTCAGAATTTACGTCCCAGACCTAACAAGAAGACCCGCGTTAAACTGCCCCTTTTCAGACATGAGCCGAAAACCAATAGGATTTCGCCTTTAAAGACAGACTACCTCAGTGGCTCCCGTGGGAACCTTTATCCAGGACGAGGTATTTGTGTACCGGGATGATCTATTCGCGTTGCTGTTCAACCGTCTTAATAGTATAGACGGAGACCGGAATGGTATAGTGGTCAAGACGTTAGACTTTGTATTGACTTTAATTGTTTTCACTTCGACAAGGCAGGAAGCACTCGAGCATTCACTCTGTGAGGAAGGCTGAGGGTAGATTGTATTGCTTGTGGTATAGTGGGTTACACCTGGTATTGAGAGTAATACCTGGTATATTGGATAATACCTGGTATGGTGGATAAGGCACCTGAAGTAGATATCTGACGCTCGCGGTTACTGCGAGGCTTATATTTCATACTTACGAAAACATATTATGATTATTACTATTTGCTAGTCAGCTATGAACATGTTTGGTAAAAAAAAAAGAATTGTTGAACTGGTTTCTCATTTGGCTTGAAGTCTACCAGCCCCTGGAGGGTTATTGTGGACACCACAATTCCTTATTGACAAAACAGGAAGACTCTTGCATGATCAGCAATCATCCTCCCACAGTTCGATCCCCCACCAATCATCCTTCCACAGTTTGATCCCCCCACCAATCATCCTCCCACAGCCTGAGCACCACCAATCATCCTCCCACAGCCTGAGCACCACCAATCATCCTCCCACAGTTCGATCCCCCACCAATCATCCTCCCACAGCCTGAGCACCACCGATCATCCTCCCACAGTTCGATCCCCCACCAATCATGCTCCCACAGCTAAACAGACTCAGGCACTTCGACCAACCTTTAGATACCTTCACGACAGTGACGCTTCCTTTTGCCCCCAAATTCACGGATCACTGAGTAAGCGGATGTTTCTGGGGTCAAGAGGATAAGAAAAACTCCTCAAACATTCACAAAGAAGAAGCTGGACTTGACATGTTTGTCACTTGATGGCTTCTTAATATTATCATCGAGACTGCCTTCTCGGGGTCTGGCAGGCTCCACTATACTGCTTATAAGAATTTGTTGCACTTGGATCCCATTTACAGAGGCGGAACTCGGGCACAGGAAGAGGAGGACGCAGTGTTCAATAAAAGTTTAAACGTCTAAAATGTTTTTTTTTTCATTCATAAAACAGCCCGTCGTCCTCAACAAAATCCAAATGCCCGGTAACCCGGCTGCCAAACGCACTGTTTACGGATGAAAAACGCTTTACACATTAAAACAATTGACGAATATTCATTTTTGTCCTAGAACTGTGTTTCACTCTCAGGTGTTCTATTATCACACCTCTGTAAATACTCTTTGGTGGCTAAATGAACAATGAAATTACAAGAAAGTGATGAATCTATGAATAAATATTGAGGTCGTACAATGGAATCGAACTCGCGTCCCTGAACTTCTTGGTCACATTCAAGGTTAGTGCGTTCCTGAAGGGTTCAGGATTGCGGATTCGACACTATCATATATACGCAACTTCTTTTTTCGTATATCTATATCTAAAAATTAGAATGTCTGTCTGTCTGCCTGAACGAAAATGAAAGGCAGAAACTTTGGGCTTGCCTCACTCAATTTTTAACAGTAATGGCTATTGGGTTCTTACCC
>NC_091238.1:12860008-12975008 GCF_040958095.1 Procambarus clarkii | reverse complement strand
AGAGCAAAACCTCTTTCAGGAGCTCTTGTAAATCTGCAGGTAACGCCACCGAGGTGGCCAAAATTGGGTTCCCGAGGTTCTGGGGTGACTCTGTGGTGTGAAAACCTGCACCTCGAACTTTACTGCGGTTTGTTCGAACTTTATTGGAGCTTTTAAATTGATGGTGTTGTTTCAGCTGTTGAAGCGACAGTTACTTTGTAATTCACATTCTGCTGTTCAAACATTATGTTCTAATGAAAATATATTTATGTTTATTATAAATACATAAGAATAATAAGTGTATCTGCAGAAGGCCAATTGGCCTATAGGAAGCAGGTGTAATTTATACCTAACCAAACTCGTTTATAAATATGTCTAACCTACGCTTGAAACAATTCAGCGAATCCACTCCTATGATATTGCCCGGTAATTTGTTCCATAAAGTGAGAGCACGGTTCCTAAACCAATATTTACTCAGTTACTATACACCATATTTACTCACCACACTATAGGTTGTGACGGCGATATGCATCGGCAACGTGTACCACCAATAACCTAATTGATCAAGCAATCACCAGAAAAGCGTGGCCTTGAGCTGGTATGATGGGCGAGACCTCTCGACATCAGAGTCTGATATATCCACTATTAAAAACACCAGTTACTCGAATTACCACAGTGATTCCCTCCACCTGATTTACTCACCAGCAACGTATAGTTATTCACCTGGTCGAGGTTACTCACCGCCACCCACCAGGGGCCAAATTCACGAAGCAGTTACGCAAGCATTTACGAACCTGTTCATCTTTTTCTCAAATTTTGCCGGCTTTGTTTAGAATGATTAAACAGTTAATGAGCTCCGAAGTACCAGGAAGCTATTTATAACAAGAACAACAGTTGAATGGGAAGATTCATGCTTGTAAACTATTAAATAAATGTAACCAAAGCCGACAAAGTTTGAGGAAAGATGTACACGTTCGTAAGTACTTACGTAACTGCTTGGTGAATCTGGCCTTTGGAGAGCCAAAGCCACCTTTCTATACCCACTTGCTTAAAAGACGTCTCTCTTATGAGATTGTTCGCTAAACGCACCTTCTTAAATCCTAACATGAGAGCCTTCGAGTGTTGAGTGCGTTTTAGCCAGCCCTTCATCAAAACAAAGGACCGTAGGGCTGGCAGTATGTGAGAGAAGTAATGATTTAATACAATCTACACCCTCAATACAATCATACACCCAATACACCCTTTCATACACACCTTTCATACACCCTTTCATACACCCAATACACCCTTTCAATACACCCTTTCAATACACCCAATCATACACCTCAATACACCCTTTAATACATGTATTAAAGGGTGTATTGAGGTGTAAATATTCAGTATTTTGACGTATAGTCCACGCGAAGATGTTCGAAGCAATAATTCGAACGTAATTCGTATTTTTCCTCACTGTTTCGTAATCACTTTCCCAGTCAACGTAACCAAATCATCACACCTAGACCCAACTATAACAGAAACCCACAATAAACAATCAAAATAGAAGGGAAATATCAGGGGGGAAAGCAACAAGCCATTACGATTACATAACACTGGGAAGGGGTCAGGATAAGGATTTGGGATTGGACGGGGGAAAGGAATGGTGCCCCAACCACTTGGACGGTCGGGGATTGAACGCCAACCTGCATGCAGCGAAACCGTCGCTCTACCGTCCAGAACAAGTGGTTCGGTAATAATCACACTAACGTGATATTTCAATGAGGAAATCCGTAGGATCCGTAATGAGGATTCGAAATATGATGAGGATATCATGTCGTGGTCTGGTTGGATAGAGCGTGTGCGTCGGAACACCCCTCAACATAGGTTCGAATCCTCATCACGGCGCCAACGGATTTTCGCATGAAACATACAAAAAATTTATATTTGTTATTATATCGAACGGAAACTTTATCCCAACAGTTGGTTGTCTATTGTATAAATCAAATACCTTTTTTTTAAATCTGAATTAAGTCAGTGTTTGATTTAAGAGCCTTAACCGGGGGATTAGTGGGTTGTAAATCCGCCATGAAGATCACTTGTTCGGCGGGGCATACGACTCTGACACACCTGTGTTGTTCCCTTGAATTAGTGGCACGTCAGTTATTATTAAATAATGGTTTATCTCCAGATTCAGGGACGCAAGAACATGGTGAATATTTCAGTTCACCCTTCCTCTATAAAGATGGAAAGGTTTCTACTATGCAGCGAGATCGCGCCAGACTCAAAGCCCTAGTGGATTTTCTCAATAATAATAATAATAGTAATAATAATTATTAATTATTTCCATCGAAACGACAAAAATCACATATTAATGGCTGGTTTCAGCCTTCAGTAAATAACGACCCTATTGACATATTTTTTCAGTACAAGAACACTGTAGGAGGGACACTCTGCCAGTGTAAACTGAGAGTGGGGGGGGGGCATACAAAGTGGGACCTCTGTTAGTCCCAAAGTGGTTAAAGGGGGTGGTTCATGAGCTGAAACACCCGCAGCAGTTCCAAAAAAGGTGGCGGGGGAGGGGGACATTAGATGGGGAACACCTACCTACCTCACCCCAAAGGGGACAAGGGAGACTTGAATGAGGGGGTTTCCTCATCGGACTCTTCCAGATTGGTGGGACAGATACTAAAGCCACCTTGGCTTTCCTTTCCTACAGGATTGGACTCCAGGAGGCCCGGCTCCGAGATCATCAATGGGCCAAATCCTCCCAATCTCTAGACGGAAGATTGGTTAAGTGGAAGGTTTGGTCGTGCAGCTCAGTGGTTGATTGGACACACAGGTTATCTGATTAACCCTTGGCCTGCTAATCGGGCTCCTGTGGCTCGCGATTAACCTTCACCAGGTACCATTTGGTACTGCTAGACGCTCCTCGCTGCCAATAATAAACGACAGACGGCGACCTCTCTCCGGGGATCCCAGCACAATGGAGATTCGAACCTAGGGTAGTTTCGTAACCTACTGGAGCCTGGAGCCTGAAAATGCATCGAACCTGTTGGAACTTCAGTTAGGAACGCATTTTCAGGCTATATGCTCCTCCGTACCTCGGCTACCATGATAAAATACTATGCCCAAGATTACCATCAGAGTGCCGGCGGGCTGATGGGCAAATAGCCTCGGCTACCATCAGCTTTTGTCCGGTCGTGATGGTCGAGTGGATTAGGTGCCCTGTACACCAGTTGCAATGTGCTCCTGGCAGTATGGGTTCGAATCACTTCTGGGATGTGAGTTTTCAGTTATATATATATATATATATATATATATATATATATATATATATATATATATATATATATATATATATATATATATTAGTTGTGAGTATAATTAGACCTAGCGTAGGTTTCGTTAGATGTTTTGGTTCCGCTGCCAGTTATTTGTATGTATTTGCAGCACGTGGACAAGGCTGTTTTAGAGATGCGATTCGAAGACAAGCAGAGCGCGAAGCATTGTTGAGGAAAGCTCGAACACAGTTCAGCGGGTGTTAACGAACGTTTGGGCCTAGTTTATGGCGACGGGCAGCAAGCTAAGTGGGCTTTGGAATTTAGTGGAACTTCAAGGCTATATGGTACTTCGAACCTAATGGAGCCTCGAACCTAAGCTTCGAACTAAAATGAACTTCTTCCGTTTCACGACTGCTAACACTAGTAATACTCCTCCGGGTTGTTCTTAAGACAAACTCATGTAAAGTTGATTACAGAGTTCTAGATAATATTCCGGCAATATTGATGCAAACGAATCCTGACCCTTGGATGACCGGATACCACCCCCACCCCCACCTCGTCACGGGTCACCAGCCGTGGAGAATGGGTCACACCCTCACGGTTAATTAGCCCGCAAATGATGGCTTTTAACGGGAGGCTTGGCCAACCGTCCTTCGGATAATTCAATAGCGGTGTCTTAACGGAATTCTCTAGCCGCGTCCGCACTATAGAGGCTTCGCTTTATCGGGTTATTGGCGAGTAGGAGTAAATTATAAAGGGGTGGGTGGCAGGGGGCGAGAATTTTAAAGCGTGGGTGGCAGACGACGTGGATTCGAAGGTGAAGGGTGGCAGAAAGATCTAATTGCAGAGAGCTGATGGGTGGCAGGCAGCGATGGGAGGGAGTCAGTAGCAGAATGGACGGATTTGATAGGATGGTGATCAGTAGGGATAGTCACTAGTAAGGGTTGTAGCCAGTAGGGATAGTGTTCAGGAAGGTTGTGAAGAGATTAAGGCCATAAATATATCAATGATAGAATTATGAGAATAAAACAAGGAATTATGAGAACAAAGCAAGGAATTATGAGAATATTAACTGCAAACAACAGAAAAAAACAGAAAACAAATAATTAACATGAGAACGAAGTCTAAAATAATAAGGAAAATACCAATATATCATTACGAAGGAAAGGAGATAAAGGGAGAAATAAGAAAAATAAGGAAGGACAATTGACAATCAATGTAAAGAAAGTTAATTCAAAATAAATGGTAAATAAATACTATGAAGCAGGAGGCGAACAAAAATAAACAAGAAGGAAGTTTTTAACAAGCAAGAAGTTAGACAAAAACAGAATAAAGGATGAATAGAAGATGTTGAAATATAGACGAGAGACAGTTAGAAATGTTACATAGATTATGCTTAAAAGAAAAGATAGTGAACATTGACTACGGTGCGGCCAGCGCTGTGCACTGGAGGGTAAAGAAGGGTGTGGCTTAGTGTGGGTCGGGGAGGAAGTGTGCCTTGGTGATGGAAGAGGGTGTGGCTCCTCTTAGTATCTTGTATGTTGCGATCATATCCCCCCTCTGTTCCTTCTCTCCTATAGAGATGTAAAGGCTAGGACCTGGATTATTATATTCAACCCATATACTTTTCTACACCTGTAGTTAGCTTTCACTTATGGTGTAGATGCCTTCTGGGCTAAATACTATGAGCTAAATGAGCTCATTAGCTCATTCTCATTCACTGGCTCATTCCTCATTAGCTTTGCGTCGTTTGCAAACATTGGCATATAGAAGCTAATTACCCACTCTGTTAGGTCATTCTCCTCAATTTGGAACAGTAGAGGTCCCAGGAGTGACCCTTAGGGAACTCCACTTGTTACCGTCTTCCAGCTTCCTTATCTCTAACTGTAACCTTGTTTTCTGTCCTTCAGATCGTCCCTATACCCATTTCAGCGTCTTCCAAGATGTCCCTGCTCATACGCAAGCCGTTCGCAAGGAAAAATGTCAAACGCTCTTTGACACTCTAGGAAAACACAGTTTATCCATCCATCTTTTTCCTATCTTATTTCAATAGTCTTGTTATAAAGCAGTGTCAAATTTGGCAGGCACCGCTTTTCCCTTGTAAATTCACGTTGCTCCTTTGTTATAAAGTTTATCCTCTACAGGTGTTCAAATATTCTCGACTTGATTACTTTTTACTGCACTTTACACAGTAATCTTGAGAGTGACAATGGTGTGTAATTTAATGCCTCCAGTATACCCTCCTTTTTCCTGAATATTGGGACTATTTCTCCCAGTTTTTTATTTCCAACTTAGTGGGTGATCAAGTACTATTGCAGTCGATACTATGTCTAAAATCCTTCAGGTTTTGTTGCATTAAATTCCTTCTAATGTTTTTCTTTTCTTTAACCTCCTCTACTGCTATGTCATCCAGAGTCACTTAAGGCCTTTCATCTGACAACTCTGGCCTCCGTACTCGCTCTCTTGTCAAGACCTCCTGAAATCTCCTGTCGGAGATTGAGAACCTTGAGAGTTCTACCTTGAGTGTCCCACCTTCAGAGTCCCCCTTTCAGAGTCCCATCTTGAGAGTCCCCTTTTCAGAGTTCCACCTTGAGAGTCCCACCTTCAGAGTTCCACCTTCAGAGTCCCACCTTGAGAGTCTCACCTTGACTCGTACACACGATCCCTTGTTGTTGTTTTCTTCCTTATATATGCCTATAGAACAGCTGTGGCTGGCCCTTATATATAGCTTTCGACACAATGTTTGTTAATTGCCTCTCAGCATTCCACCTGACTGATGTATCCTGTTCTGGCTCTCTACGGTGTCACTACTGTCCTCCGCTCCTAGCTCCCTGTACACTTTCCACCCCCTTTCTAATTCTCACCTCTTTCCCTACTCTGCTTTATCTTATTACGTTCTTAATATGACGAGGAGAAGGAAGAGGAACAGGAGGACAAGGAGGAGGTTGCTCAGGACTCTAACATCTGTAGCGCCGTTTGTGTCTCCTAAACTCCTTGGCTGACAATCACGAATGCAGAATGGTTTAAGGCAGTATTTTACTATACGATTTTTCTCGATGAATGCCGCGTGCTTACCGCTTGGGGGCGACGGCGGTAGCGTGAATGGTTCGTTAAGCTCAACACCGAACACGATACTAAACACCACCTACACTATGTGAAGATCAGCCACATTATCCCAAGGAAGCGACCGGTTTCTGACGAGTAAAACATATGGGGAATGCTTGAGAGAGAGAGAGAGAGAGAGAGAGAGAGAGAGAGAGAGAGAGAGAGAGAGAGAGAGAGAGAGAGAGAGAGAGAGAGAGAGAGAGAGAGAGAGAGACAGAGACAGAGACAGAGACAGACAGACAGACAGACAGACACACAGACAGACACACATAAAGTGAGACAGAGACAGAGACAGAGAGTAGAACATAAACATAAGATAAAAGGGATATAATGGATAAAAATATTTTTTTGATCTTAATCACTAATATTACATATTTTATTGAAATTTGTCAAAGATTTCACTTAATTCGTTCGTACTGACCAGTCCCATAAAATAAAGCCTCACATTAAATGCCTCACAAATGAACGAAGCTCACAGGCAGAATTCCATTAAACGCAACTATGCAACCCCCCCTCACCCCCCCCCCCTCCATCCACTTGGCCTGGACGGTCGAGCGACGGTCTCTCGCTTCATGCAGATCAGTGTTCAATCCCCGACCGTCAAAGTGATTGGGCACCATCCCTCCCCCCCACCCAACGCACCGTATACCACCCGCCGACGTCGCTAAACGTAACACAACAAACGTAAATAAAGACTTAGAGAAGGAGAAGGGAGGGGGTGAAGAAGGGGAATTTAAGACTATGTGTTGAGGGTCTTACTACCGCCTCCGACACACACGACTGAGTTGTACGTTGTTAGTTGGAGGAGATTGTTAGCGCTTAAGTGCTCGGCTTCGCTTGTAGTTGACGGGTAGGGGGGTATAGTGATACCCCGGGATGATCGTAATGGGGTGGGGGGGGGGTTAGAGGATAGTTACGAGGGGTTATGATGAGTCAGGTGATGACTGGTTGAGTCATTAACTCAGAGGAGGGCTGCTCGTAAGGACTGACCAGAGATTATATGTATATATAATCTCAAAACAACATGTATTGTATACAATAGATTATATTATTGTATATAATATAATCTATTATAAAACAACGTCATTTTTTTAGTATCCTGGCGTTGTTACGACGTTTCAACGCACGTTGTGTTGTTATTTCAGATTTAGCTACTCAGGACGAAGTGTACATGTAGCACGGGCTATGGTGAGCCCGTAAAACGCACGGCGTTACGATGTTTATACATGACGTTGGCGGTATAGACTGTGTGGTGAGGTCCCAGGTGAGGACTGCAGGTGGTAGCCACAATGGCTGCCCAACATGGCTGCTACCCTCACCATGTCGGCCACAGTGCCGATTAAAAAGGTATAAAGAAGCGCGGGTTATATAGAGAGCTCTTTTACGGGCTATTCATACCCGTGCCACTTCTTGTGTGTGGCTTAATCTTTATCAATCATAGAGCACTTGTATGCACGCGCGCGAGCCTCCCCGCGAAGATGGACAAGCGAGTGTGCGCACGCAAACCCGCGGTCTCGTCCTGTGTGGGGGGGGGATATATCCACCCTTGCCTTTACTCCTTTACCCCCCAGAATCCACCCTTAATATGGAGAAACAGGAAGGAGTAGGAGGCAAGGTGCTCCAGTGGATAAGGGAATACCTAAGCAACAGAAAACGGGTTTACTATGAGGGGGGGTGACCTCAAAATGGCAAGATATACCACAAGAGGAGTTCTGTTCTCGGACCAATCCTACTTCTGATTTATGTAAACTATCTCTCAGAAAATATAGGCTCATTCCTCTCAATGTTTGCTGACGATTCTGAAATTAATGGGAAAGATTAAGACAAAGGTGGACAGGAAGAAACTATAAGATTATTTGGACAAACTGTAGGAGTGGTCTAATAAATGGCTACTAGAATTTAACTCAAGCAATTGTAAAGTAATGAAAATGGGTGTAGGGAGCAGGAGGCCGGACACACGGTACCAACTGGGAGACGAAATTTTTCGGGAATCGGGAATAGATAAAAACCCGGGAGTTTGACTTGATAATAATCCAAGACGGACCGAAACATCGTCGTCTCTTCATCTTCTAGTGTATGGTTTGGTCAACATCCGGCGGTTGATATCACACTAGACCTGTACCCCCTGAAGCCCCCATCAAAGGGATATTATCAGCGACATATGCGAGGCTGGATTAGATAACAGTTGGTTTTAGAAACATGTGTAAGGAATTATTCAAAACCTTGAATACCTCACAGGTCAGACCCAGACATATATTTAGAGTATACTGACCCAATGTGGAGTTCATATCCAGTCAAACACAAAAGGAAATTAAAATTCACAGGTAAACTACCAAACTATATTCCCCGAGCTGAGAGGTATGAGCTGTGAGGAAAGACTATTGGAATTAAAACTTACATCACTGGAAGACAAGAGTTAGGGGGAGATATGATTACCATCTACAAAATTCTAAGAGGAATTGACCGAGTACATAAACAAACTTATTAGCACGGATGATATACGAACAAGGTGGAAACTGAGTACCCAAATGAGCCACAGACATTAGAAGGAATATTTTCAGTGTAAGAGTAGTTAACAAATGGAAAGCATTAGCGACTGATGCGGTCAAGGGTGAACACACACACACACACACACACACACACACACACACACACACACACACACACACACACACACACACACACACACACACACACACACATACACACACACACACACAACACACACATACACACACCGGGGTTCACACCGGTAGCTGAGTGGACAGCACGCTTGATACGTAGTCATGTGGACCGGGGTTCGATTCCCGGGGCCGGCAGAAACAAAATGGTCAGAGTTTCTTTCACCCTGATGCCCCTGTTATCTAGCAGTAAATAGGTACCTGGGAGTTAGACAGCTGTTACGGGCTGCTTCCTGGGTGTGTGTGTGTGTGGGTGTGGAAAAAAATAGTAGTTAGTAACAGTTGATTGATTGACAGTTGAGAGGCGGGCCGAAAGAGCAGAGCTCAACCCCCGCAAGCACAACAAGGTGAATACACACACACACACACATAAACACCCACATACTCCCACACACATACACATTCACTCCCACATAATCCCCCTCACACACAAAAACACACCCACATTCCCCCACACAAACAAATACACACATACACCACACACACACAAACACATCCACATACCCACCCACACACATACCTATCCCACACAAACCCACATACACCCACACACACAACCACACACATTTTACAAAAAAAATACCTGCCCCCCCCCTTCCCCCCTCAGATCAGACATCACCGTATATAAAGATTAACCAAGCCTCCGGGTCCCCTCATCTTATTCATTTCAGTAATGGGACATCATCCCTTAATTTGTATCCACCATTCTCATCCCCATTCTCATTACGTTATTATCATTGCCATCTCGACTTATCTTATCGGAGTTCAGGAGTCATTACCATCACTCATAGGCCAATTATTATTTCCATAAACATCGCGTTTGGAAGGTGGTAAAAAAAAGAGAGGTTTTTGCATGTAAATGAATTCATTGTCCAACAGGTATTCAGAAGTCACACTAGCGCGAGGGGCTCGCTATATCTCCGGCTCGCTATTGAAGAATGTGTGATGAAGGTGGGATCCATATTCAAGAGGTGTCAAAAGAAGAGTGAACGTGTCAGCCGCTTTTGGCCTCTCGAGGTGTCCAGAGGTCGACCTCCACATACATTCGAGTGGCAGATTGAAATTAGGGTTCACGGCATAAACTCTCGGAGCAATTTCCGATACGCCAAGATTGTGGCGCTTAACGCATTCGGCGTCAGTGGATAACGGGCTATTTGTCTAGACCTGTCAGGCCCAAGGGGGCTGCATCGCGGAACCAATTTCAGAAAATAGGTTCTGGCATAGTCCAACTATCTGGCCCCATACGGGAAGCCCAAGTAGCTGGCCCCATACGAAAAGCCCAACCAACCAAAACCCCCATCTTGGGCCAGAACCCACATCCCTGGGAACAGAACCCACACCCCCGGGATCAGAACCCACACCCTTGGGGATCAGAACCCACACCCCTGGGATCAGAACCCACACCCCTGGGATCAGAACCCACACCCCTGGGATCAGAACCCACACCCCTGGGATCAGAACCCACACCCCTGGGATCAGAACCCACACCCCTGGGATCAGAACCCACACCCCTGGGATCAGAACCCACACCCCTGGGATCAGAACCCACACCCCTGGGATCAGAACCCACACCCCTGGGATCAGAACCCACACCCCTGGGATCAGAACCCACACCCCTGGGATCAGAACCCACACCCCTGGGATCAGAAGCCAAACCTTTCACCACGCTCCACACCCCTATCCACTCCTCAGGCCAAAGGTCACACTGGGCTTGGTATAAGCACCGTGTAGGTCAAGGGGTCACTCAGCATAAGAGGCTTGAATAAGGTCAAGCATCACGGTAACCACTCAGGGTATCAGAGAGGTCGCCACTCAGATCTTGGCATGTCGTGATCTCAATAGGTCAGTTGTTGAGTCTGGTTCTTCAGCCCCACACAGAGGTATGTATGTATATGTCCAAGCCAACATTGTTTTATACTAATTACTGTAAAACTATCAGTCATATTAATTTCTTTCCTGTAATTAACTTGATTCATTTTATGTATTTTTAAACCCTTATCAATGTAATTTTTAATTGGAATTATGATTCGTTTCGAATAATTTTCCTTTGTTTTTTATTTTATTTAGTAATTGATTTATATTCAACACAAATAAAATTATTTTCAAATGTAATTAAATATTTTCCAGTGTAAATACACTGAGAAACAGAAATAAGCCCTTTTCAGTGAGTGTGGCTTCAGGAGATGAGTTCCATCGCCACTCACTAAGAGTGAGTGGCGATGGAACGCCACTCTCAATATTAGTGAGAGCTCATCTTCTCAAGAGTAGATGACCATTGTCTAAATAGACTTTGATTTAACACAATTTCATCAACTACTCAGCCCAAAAGGCCTTTAGGTACAGTAAGGATAAGTGAGAAGTGAAACCAGGTCTATATGTGAAAACCTGTGAAGGTCTTTGTGTGATCTGTGAAACCAGGTTACCAATCCTCACAGGCCTATATTTGACACCAATCCACACAAAAGGGTGTCTATACGGGCTATTCATGCCTGTGCATCGTCTTGGGGGGGGGACTTAATCTCAATCACTCAATCAATTAACAAAAGAAACTGCGTGAAAGAGTAACCGACATACGGAAATGACTTACAGTGATTAAATTGAGAATATAGAATTGTTACACGTGGAGGGGGATGGGGGTTACCCAGGTTATTGGATCTTCCTCTCTTCGTAGTCAACACAAAATTATTTTTTTTTTTTTGGAATAGAGTTTTACATGTCATGGCTCGCGGCTGTTGACCAGAGAGAGATGTAGATCCCAAGAGACTCAAGAATGCCTACATACATTTAGCTACGCAAGCCATCCTGTAAGTCAAGGAAAATCATTTAATAGATTCCTGACTAAAATGGCAGACATAATTTAAAGAACTGTGGTATACAAATATGATAACAACACAGTCAGAACAGTTTAACAACGGACCAACGCCAATAATTTGATATCCAGAGACAGTTGAATGAAATCAGAGACAATACCTCCCTCCCCCCCCCCCCAGGCTAAGAAAGTATATGAGAATTTGTTTTGGGCTGTCAGTCGGCATCAATTTATATGACGCAGTTTTATCACGCCTCGCTATCAAGGTAAGGTCGTTTGGGCACCGAATCTTTAATTGTTCGTCTCTTATTTGCCCAGCAGTAATTAGGGATCTGGTTGTAAACCGATTGGCGGGTCGTGTGCCAGGGATAGCTAGTGGAGCCAGGCTTGAGCTACGGGAAGAGAAATCTCTGAATCTAATACCAAGAGCTAGCAGTTGTCTTCTCCTTCAAGCTGTATGAAAACAAAAATTTAAAATCAATAACCTAAAAGCGAAATAGTTTGGGCACATATGAGGGGAAAATACTTCATCCAGCAGTCATCTGTTACAGGCTGATGATTGCACGATTGTCGCCTTGTAATAAAGAGCTGAATCTCAGACCCTTTGTGTGCTAACACATTAAGCACGCGCAAACAAAACGGAATGATATTGTACCAGGGGGGGAGTCAGTCTTTGTCTGTCGTGTCTCGGGCCGCCACTGGGTATAATCGAACCCCCGCCCCCCTCCGCTCCAGGACAGGCGATACACCCACGAAGCAAAACATGGGGTGTAAGTGTAAGTCAACACTCTCTAGTGTGGTCTGGTAGCACCCTCAAGATCCCAACTAAGCTGTCTCAGTAAATACACCAGAACACACACTTTGTGTGTGAGTATGTGTGTGTGTGTGTGTGTGTGTGTGTGTGTGTGTGTGTGTGTGTGTGTGTGTGTGTGTGTGTGTGTGTGTGTGTGTGTGTGTGCGCGCGTGCATGTGGAGATGCTCGGGAGGAGAGGTGTTCCAGAAGGGGGATGGGGCTGAAGAACAGGTCGTCTACTGAACCTTAGTTAGTAGACCAGAGTGAACTTCTGAACCATGGTTAGCAGACCAGATTGGGCAAGTTTTCTCGGTACCATGAACCACAAGCACCAGTGAGAACCGCAAGAACCAAACCATAAGCCGCCAGAGGGAACAAGTCCGAGACACGGACGCAGGAATGGCATGAACCAGTTCTCTCTCTCTTTGACCATTTGGAGTCGTCCTTCACCTAGCCTGAGATTGGCTGTCTCGCCACCGCTTCAACCTCTAATTCAACCGGGAAACACGAACCTAAAAACGCTACGTCGAGGCAATATGTTGTCACAAACGTAAAATGAACGCGCCAAGTTACGTCTCGAGTTTTTCTGCTACACACACCTGTACAAACTTGAACCATTATTTTCCCCTCCATGTCGTTCCATGTCTTGACTTATCCACGCAAGCCTCTTGTGCATGGACCTCCAAATTAATCCAACTTTGAATGCACAGATCACCATGAAAAGAAATGCCATGCTTTTTTATGATATTCAATGCACTGTAGGACAGTTTATAAACCCAGACTTGGCTGTCAGTCACTCAAATGAATCCAGCTTGACGTGGCATGAGCGCTGATGTCCCCCTCATTTAGGATTCAGCTCTAAACTTGACTCTCTAACTCAAGATTGAGGTCGTCACCTGGACGGGAAGGTATTCAGGAGCAATAGAGATACGGAGTTTATTGTTGGAGGTGTAGCAGTTTGTCTTTCCAGCCACCAGATGTCACTTCTGGAGTTCCTCTGTTATAAAGAGGGTCAGGCGAGGCCTGGAAGGTTACTAGTGATAGGCAAGGTTAGTGATGGAAAGGTTACTTAGAGTGTCCGTTCTTTAGGAACCATCTCTCTCTCTCTCTCTCGCTCTCGCTCTCTCTCTCGCTCTCGCTCTCTCTCTCTCATGCTTTTCTGTGTAAATTTCCTGGAACTTAATACTTTACCTCTGCATTCAGAGGGGATTGCGTAAGTGTGTGAGGTGTATAGAGAAGCGGCGTTTTGTGAAAGTAAGAGATGAGAGGAAGAGAGAAGAGTAGAGAAGAGAAGAGTTAAGGACAGAAGAGTAGAGAAGAGAAGAGAGTTGGAGAAAGCGTAAGTGTTAAAAAAAATACATAATTGAATTAGTAAAAACAAATGAATGAGGACAAAATATTATAAGCTACTGGTTTGTTTACATAGGCCTTCTCACCTACACGTGACTCACCCATTGACCCATTACCTTCCCTCGATTTACTCATGACCTCCCTCTCCCTCCCCCCCATTCCCTCCTGACACACCCATGACCACCCACTTTCCCCCTTGACCCCTGACAACTTCCTCTCAATTCAGCCATGACACCACACACCTACCATTGACTCATCCATAACCTCTCTCTCTCCCCCACTCCCTCAAGTTACCGGGACTTACCCATGATCCCCCCATTTTCCTTGACTTACCCATTATCCCCCCCTTACCCTTACTACGTTCAACAAGGTGAGTGAACGTAACGTCTGGGGTCTATGCTCATTCCCATCCCACCTCTCAGTGCTTTGTCTCTTCCTCTCAACCAATCACTCTAAGTCATCGTTCACACACACTAACCAATCGTTCGGCAACCATCCTCCTCCAATCAACCAGCCATTCATTTAACAAACATTCACAACAATCAATCATCCAACCACAATCCACAACAATCAATCATTCAGCCACCTAACCATTTCTGAGTTGAAAAGGCATAGAAAATTATTTATAAAACAGGCAAGGAAATGGGGAAAAAGGTAAGAAAGGGGCCTGACAGTTGAGTGGAGAGCGCTCGGGATTCGTAGTCCTGACGTTCCGGGTTCGATCCCTGATGGATGCGGAAACAATGGGCAGAGTTTCTTTCACCCTGATGCCCCATTTTACCTAGCAGTAAATAGGTACCTGGGAGTTAGACAGCTGCTACGGGCTGCTTCCCGGAGGTGTGTAACAAAAAGGAGACCTGGTCAAGGACCGGGCCGCGGGGACGCTAAGCCCCGAAATCATCTCAAGATAACCTCAAAATAGCTGGGTAATAGGAAAGAAGCAGGGCAAAAAGAGAGGATAGCAGGAGAAGGGGGGTAGAGGAGGGAAGGAAGAGAAGGGGAAGAAACAGCAGAATAGGTGCTTAGGGAGAAAAACAGAATAGGTGCATAGGGAAGAGAAAATAAAGGAAAATGAAAGGAAAGAGGATATTGAGTAAGTAGGAGATAAGGAACAAGAGAGTGAGGAGGTGAAGGAGGAGGAGGAGGAGGAGGGAGGAAGTATATAGGAGAAGGTACGACAGGGTGAAAAAAATTATGTGATGAGAAATAAATGACGTAAAACACTGAGAAAAAAGTGCATAAAAAAGCACCTGTTTTATAGGAACAGGTATAATAACAATAGGAAACTGAAGAAATCGAAGTAAAAAAAGCGCAGAAAAAAAGCTAAAACCCCCTTGATAAAAAAAAAAAATATATAAACAGATACTTGTAAAACAGCAGCAACAAAAAAAAGTTTAAGAATACAAGAACAAGTGAGCAAAGAACAGAGAACAAGTTCTTGACCTCAAGAGATCAAAGTGCATAAAGGTCCAGCGTGGGGGGGGGGGACCTCATTATCACTGCCCTAACATGCTTTCTCCCAGGTAATTAGAGTGTGGGAGGCCGTGGGTGTTCCAGACCAGACACGCCCTTGTAGTTAATTGGAAAACTGGAAGGGAGAGACACCAATGCATTTAATTGGGGAAATTTGCAAGGAAGAGACATATGTGTAATTAATTGAGAAAATCGAATAGAAGTACAGGTACATACCCCGTGTAGTTAACACTCGTTTTGTCGGGGACACGAAGCCTGTATATATATATATATATATATATATATATATATATATATATATATATATATATATATATATATATATATATATATATATATATATATATATGTGAATGTGAGTAAATCACGAAAAATATACACGTGATTAAAAATGTGACAGTGTCAGACCACGGAGGAAAATTGAAACAGGAATTTCCTTAAGTACTTTCGTATACATCTTCAGAAGGAGTCTTCATCTTCACTCCTTCTGAAGATGTATTAACATACGAAACTACTTAAAGAAATTCCTGTTTCAATTTTCCTCCGTGGTCTGACACTGTCATATATATATATATATATATATATATATATATATATATATATTCAAGTGGACTTCCAGGAGGTCATCTGTCAATATTTATTACCGTGTGTTCGTACCTATATGTCCATCGGTCGGTGTTAACAGTTATGTTAACGTACCCAAAACCATCTGTTCGTCCCCCATAACCATCTGAACGTGATCATATATCCACTCATTGATGCCTCTAGCCATCTGTCAGTGCCTCTAGCCATCTGTCTGTGCCTCTAGCCATCTGTCAGTCCCTCTGGCTGTCTGTCCCTATTGCCATTTGACCTTTATCATACTCATCAGTTCGTACCGTGAGGAAACATCATACGTCTATAGACCTCTGTGTTGATTTTGAATCAAAGGTTTGGGATAATTTGTGACTCTCTTAATTGATCTTCTTGGAAGGTAAGATATTCCGTGTATAGTTCTTTCAGCCACTTAGGCGAGAAGATGGTACGTGAAACAATGGTTGTAATTGTGGGAGAGTTGTATTGCTCGACACTCGTACGCTCTCGTAAACGTCCAGTCGTGAGGGTGCCCAGTTTGGTGTCGGTATAATTGAGTTGTATATTTTTTTCTGTATCGAACAAGGGAAGGTAATTGACTCTTTGCGTTGGAGAAGACTTGTACTAAGGCTCTTTTACACACGTGTACGTGTGTGTGTGTGTGTGTGTGTGTGTGTGTGTGTGTGTGTGTGTGTGTACTCACCTTGTTGTACTCACCTATTTGTGCTTGCGAGTGTTGAGCTTTGGCTCTTTGGTCCCGCCTCTCAACCGTCAATCAACTGGTGTACAGATTCCTGAGCCTATTGGGCTCTATCATATCTACATTTGAAACTGTGTATGGAGTCAGCCTCCACCACATCACTTCCTAATGCATTCCACCTGTTAACTTCTCTGACACTGAAGAAGTGTGTGTGTGTGTGTGTGTGTGTGTGTGTGTGTGTGTGTGTGTGTGTGTGTGTGTGTGTGTGTGTGTGTGTGTGTGTGTGTGTGTGTGTTTCAGCTCCTGGGCACCACCATTTATCTTTACATACCTAGTGTGATGACTCCCAGTCGTTTTAAACTTTTCGTATCCACTCTTCAATCTATGTTTGGAGTCGCCCTCCCTACCTCAAATCCACATAGTTGTCTCTTCACTTTCTAGTGTGTGTAGTTTGGTCAACATTGTTCAGCAACGTTATTGTGACTCTTCATCTGCAACTCCACATGTATTACACCCCCCTCGCCACCCCCCTTCCCAACTGGTCTCGGATCGTGAGGAAAGTGAGGTAACAAGAACCTGAGTTCTAGTACATCATGAGGAAAGTGAGGTGAGGTTTAAACTCATAGCTGGCGCAGCTACTCCGGTTGTAGAGAGAAAATGGAGTACAATTGCGCAATATGGGGACTAAGGCTGGACTAACTTGTATAGCAAATATTGTATAAAATTAGCTTTAATAATTAACTTTAAAAATCACGATAATAATATTTTTATCATAAACGGCTGATCTCCAGAGGCCAAATTCACGAAGCAGTTATGCAAGTACTTACGAACCTGTACATCTTTTCTCAATCTTTGGTGGCGTTGTTCACAATTATTAAACAGTTAATGAGCTCCGAAGCACCAGGAGGCTATTTACAACAATTACACCAGTTGATTGGGAAGTTTTCATGCTTGTAAACCGTTTAATAAATGTAACCAAAGCCGTCAAAGATTGAGGAAAGATGTACACGTTCGTAAGTACTTGGGTAACTGCTTCGTGAATCCGGCCCCAGATTATAATAAGAGAGAGACAGAGCATCACCAAAGTATGAAATTTCTTCAACGTGAACAACTCCTTAAATATGACTGATTCAAGCTAAACCCAGCTTCAAGTTTCACAGTGACCAGCACGACTGTAAGTTAGTCGCCACTCTGCTAACAGCAACGCTCTTACCCCCCCAAAAAAGGAGAATCCCTTTCAAGTCGTGGTAATCTCATAGAACCCAGCAGGGGAACGTAATTAGAATCTCTGCCTCCTCAGTCTTACGCAAGTTAGGGACTAAGATGTTGATAGCGTTGAAGACGTCAAGATGAGCAGCACTGATGTCATAAAGATGACGCGAGTAACTATGAGTGTCGTGTAGGAGACGCCAGTTAGCTGGTGTAAGCACCTGGGTGTCGTCTTAGCGACCTCGTAATGCCACGTGACGTCCTCTTTACCGGCCCCACAGTGACTCGTGACGTCCTCGTTTAGGTGACTTCTTGACGTCCTCTTCACCGGTCCTAGTGGCCTTACAGTGACTCGTGACGTCCTTGCTATCGTCCAGGTGACCTCGTTCGGACTTGTGACGTCCTCGCTATCATCCGGGTGACCTCGTCCGGACTCGTGACGTTCTAGCTATCATCCAGGTGACTTCGTTCGGACTCGTGACGTCCTCGCTATCGTCCAGGTGACCTCGTCCGGACTCGTGACGTCCTCACTATCGTCCAGGTGACCTCGTCCGGACTCGTGACGTCCTAGCTATCATCCAGGTGACCTCGTCCGGTCTCGTGACGTCCTCGCTATCATCCAGGTGACCTCGTCCGGACTCGTGACGTCCTCTCTATGGTCCAAGCGACGTCGTAATGACCGTCGAGGTCCTCGTTGCCGCCAGAGCGAACTTGTAATGACGCCAACTATTTAGCCTAACCAGAAACGCCCCAACCCAAGCCACCCACCTAACCTCTAGACACTAATACATAGAAAACGTTCATATTACAGTGCGTTCAATTTGACTAAAACGTCGCATGGTCAACTGGTTAGTGGATTCGGTAACAAAATGGGAATTATTAGACGAGTGGAGATCAGAGAGCATGTTGGCGTACCCAATAGTTTTTAACCCCTCAGGATGCATCAACAATTTACGCAGGCACTTACGAAACCTGTGCATCTTTCCTTAATCATGGTGGCTTTGTTTTCATTTAGTAAATAGTATATGAGCCGTTCTAAGGCATTCTTGGCATTATAAGCATGGTATACTGTATGATTGTTACATTTTTTTAATAACCTCAGAGAATTGAAAGAAAATTTAATCGCTGATATTTGATTTCAACTCGTTTTCATAAACCATGTAAGTGAAATAGCCACTTACAACCCAACTTAAACAAACTTAACCAAACATAATCTAAATTAACCTAACTCAACCTAACTTCTAATTAATCAAATTAAACCAGACTCAACTTAACCTAACTTAAATATAACTTAACCTTATTATTTGATAAAAAATATATTGATATCTTATTAAGAAATATTTCTTGTTCACGAAATACATATTTATTACTAGTTAAAGACACAAAATAAGTTCATTGTTGGAACAATCTACCCTCGGTCACTGTCACTCACTGTCACTGTCACTCACTGTCACTCAATGTCACTGTCACTCAGAAAGTAGACGAGCGGAGCGTCCTGTCTCCGCACTACAACGGGCCGTCATGATTGATTGATTGATTGATTGATTGATTGATTGATTGATTGATTGATAGACTGACTGATTGAATGATTGATTGATTGATGAAGATTAAGCCACCCAAGAGAGGCAAAGGGGGATGAGTAGCCCTTAAGGGGGAGGCCATTAGAAGCCATTTCAAGTACCAACAGCTGATACTGGTGATCTGTGAATGGATGAGGTGGTGAGGGTCATGATAACTCAGTACACGAGACCACTTTTTTAACAATTATCTCGTTATCCATTATGTAATTATTTTTTCCAATTTGGTAATATATTGCATTTTGCGTTCAGAATATATGACAAAGCACGATTGATTCGTTATTAATTCCTCTATATTAATTCATTCACTCGGAGGAAAATCATAGTGACTTAAACAACGTAATTAGTAAAATCAAATTTGTAAAATTAGTACTTACTCAAGTCCTCGACGGCGTTCTGATAACATAGCAGGCTTACCTGTTTTTTTTCTGATCAACACTCGGTAAAATGCAACCTGCCGTTCTGATCGACAAGCAGTAAAACACAACCTGCCGTTCTGATCAACACACAAACCAAACATTACAGTAAGTCTCTTTGCGAGTTAGTAATGATTCCCTAATCGCATACATAGTTAAAAGGCCAATTCAAGAATACCGTAATTATTCCCAGCAATCACTGAACACTTCGATACACTCTAATGCTGGACAAACAAATGACTTGTTTTTTTCTGGCAGCAACTCAGAGAGATTAATGTGCACCTCTCTCACACACACGTTGGCCAGAATGTGCACATCAGATACATGATACGTAAGGTTAATCAGGTGTTGTGATACATACCCTTCGCCACAGCCCGTCCTCATAAACAATAGCCAAAAGGTCGTTAATCAGGGCGCCACCCTCTCCTCACTCAGGTTTGCGAATGAGGAACACTTTACATAGGATTTACAACTGATGACTCGAATTGTGATTGAACGGCGCTTCGGTGAGTTCCTCCTGTTCGAATCGCACCTCTCAGCCCGTTCTCATCAACAAAGACCGAATGTTCGATAATCAAGCCGGCAAACCCTCCCCTGTTTATGATAAATAAAATCTTTTTCCCCACAACTCAGAACTGATGTGGCTTGTATTTTTCTCGAGCAGTGCTTCGGTCACGTCCTCCGCGTGTTCAAATTTTGAATACGCAATAGGTTAAAGTTGATGAATGCCAGTGTTTACATACACACCACCTGGTAACTACTGACACGTGGTGACCCACACACACAGATATATATATATATATATATATATATATATATATATATATATATATATATATATATATATATATATATATATATATCACAACATAAGATATGATCGGGACTGTGCTCTATATTCAAGCCAAACTTGTCGGCCATTTATCTGTGTAAAAAATAACTTGTGAATCTCTCTGGACGCGATTTTATGACCCATAATTATTGATACAGATCGCGATTAAAAAAAGTAAAAAGTGGTAGCATAAGTTGCTGTCTGCACTGAAGACGCTCTAATGATTTAAAATATATACTTCAGCTCCTCGTCAGTAGTTGTAAACATCGGTTTTACTGTTGCACTGCCCAACCAGCTTCACCAGGCGCTAATCGATCATGCCCCACCTGTCAGTCCCCTTTACTATATTGATTTCCAAAAAACTAAACCAAAATAACTTTTTCATTCGGCCACTCTCAAACCAGCCCCATTTTCAAAGCAAATTTTGGACCACCTCATCCACAAACATTTTTCCTGAGTCGGTTAATATCCCCACACCTGCCGAGTTATTGTAATGGTGGCCGCTAGCATTGTTCCCCTCACTTTAACACTGTCAACCAAATCTCCCGTTGGTGAAGTCAGCTGAACCCTTCCTTGTCATTCACGTATGCCACTCACATGAGCGCTTCTGGCGTAGCTACTCTTGCTGAACATACATTGCACCCAGATTTGTTCTAAGTGAACAAATCCACAAAGGCGGTGACGAGGATTCGAACCTTCGTCCGGGAGTATGTTCATTTGATGCATCACACTATTGTGATTTCTGTGTGTTTGATCTAAGTGTGTAATGTTTACACAATGGAAGCTGTCTGGGTGAAGGGGTAGTGCAAGGCGATAAGCATCCCGTAAAATCCTAATTATTATTCAAAAATATGAAGAATATGATTTTGAATTATAGAAAAAAGACTTTCCAACCAGATTATATACTTGTTCCATACGCCTATACTTTTTGTGTCCTTAGGCCTAAAGTATTCTTCAGATGGCTCAAACTAAATTCATTCTTTATTATCTCGAAAAAAAACTGACGTACGAATGGATTCTTCAGCTTCGAAAAAATATATAAATTTTCCCTTGTCTCGCCTTGCGTACAATAAGGCCTCGAGGGTAATAGGTTTGGAGTCTATCACCCCATCAGTCTTGTGAAGAACAATGATGCCTGGGAAATCTACCTTCGATGTGTCGAATTTAATATATTGTAATCAGTCGCTCCGAGGATATATAGGTGACCGAATACTTGCATCGTTAGAATGTTCGTTTTATTGATCAGGGGTGACGCCTGTGTGTGTGTGTGTGTGTGTGTGTGTGTGAGGGAGATAATGATAATCTACTTCGTATAATCAACGTGAACACCCACTTTGGACTAACATTGTACTACAGGATAGCATCTTTTGCGGTCAAATTATACACGTTGAGAAGTATCATATTTGACTGGCTCAAAAATTTCGCAGATAAGCAATGAAGGAGGTGTTATTTATTCTATTTTCAAGACCAATTTGGTTCAATAACCAATTCCCCATCGCAACCGATTAACTTCCACTTGTAATCACAGTGGTTACCTGATCAATTTGAAAACATGCAGATAGAAGCCAAAGTGCTCTTTCTTTTCTCTACTCTCCACATTCAGTAGTGTAAATTTCGACATTCTAAGTTAAGGGATTTACGTTCACTCGTGGTTGTAAATAAAGACGATGAAGTGGTATGTTGTTAAGCTTTTGACATGGAATTCCTTGTTTTGATTGCGATTGTTCGACTCATTTTAAATCATAAGAGTGACGAGACTATAGGTCCAATTTCCCATACAAGGCAGCTGCTACTTATATCAACCCAAATTATTATTATTATTATTATTATTATTATTATTTATATATATATATATATATATATATATATATATATATATATATATATATATATATATATATATATATATATATACAATATATATATATATATATAATATATATATAATATATATACAACTTTAGAACACTTTCCCACCAGGAGACTCGAACCCTAGCCAGCACAGAAGCCTTCCAGCAACTGGCATAACAGGTATGCCTTAACCCTCTCCACCACCTGCTCAGACCCTTAAAAGAGATGGTAATTTCGGAGTATTTAAATACCCCAAAGATCAACACCTCCCTAGAGCACCAGAGCAAGTGAGGGGTCATTTATACGTTAATTTCATCAAGTCCCTGTTAATATATATATATAATATATATATATATAATATATATATATATATATAATATATATATATATATATATATATATATATATATATATATATATATATATATATATATATATATATATATATATATATATATATATATATATATATATATATACTATTTTGTGTTAAATTTTGAATTGGTATATTTAAAACCTTATTTATATTCCCCTTTGCTCGGGAAGACAAAATTTGCGAATGTACTAGAGTTACTGTTTGATTTGATGTATGATACTCAATACTCGTATACACAGCTATACGAGATACTCATTACAGTCCTAGACAGTATATAGCGGTCCACTCGAACAAGTCTCTTGGACTATTGTCCCGTTACACTGACAACAGTTCTAGAGCTTCTGAAATTAATTCTAGAACAAGTGTAAATACATCAATCGTTGTGGAGAATATTATCAATGTGGGATTGGAAGATTTCAGTGACAAAGCAGCATGAGGTTGTTTATAACGATAACAGTCTGGTGTTGTGAAGTTTTGAAGCTCGTAATCAGTTTAATAAATGTAAACAAGATCGTAATTTTGAAGGAAAGATGATCAGGTTTCTTAAGGGGGTTTTTAAGGGCTTGATAGTTGAGATCTTTTAGTAAGAGATGAGATAGGGGAACTTTTTTTGTAAATTCCTGAGAGTTATCGTACTTTTGAGGACTACTAGATGTTGTTATAGCTATTTGTCACTGTCGCTGGCACTGCTTGTGACACTGTTGCTGTCTCTGCTTGAGCCACTGTCACTGCTGTCACTGTTTCTGCGTCTGTCTCTGCTTGTGTCTCTGTTGCCGTCACTGGTGCTGTCACTGTATTTGTCTCTGTCTCTGCGTCTGTCACGGTCTCCGTTACTGTCACTGTCTATTATCACTGTCGTTGTCTCTGCTATTGTCCCTATCTTTGCTTCTGCCACTGTCACTGTCTAATACTTTTACTGTCTCCACTACCGTCACTGTCCTGCCTTCACCACCAGTGCCATCGCTGGTTATACACCCTACCATCACCACCAACACCCTGCCATCACCACCACCATCTCAACATTCACCACCACCCCCAGTCATCTCCACCACCACTAAGAGCGCTATTTTACCCGCCCGTAAGGGTACCTTTAACCCACCAGGCGAGATGATGAACTGTTATCAGCATTCCATCAGACCACAAAACAGAAACTTGGAAGCGTACGTCAGCCAGCTACGCAGACAGCAGTAATGATGCGTAAATTATATATAGGGCCACCCAAGCCGGCTTTAGGTAGCCGGCCTATTCAGTCTTCAGCTAGATATCCAGGCTATTCACCCAGGTGCTAGATATCCAGGCTATTCACCCAGGTGCTAGATATCCAGGCTATTCACCCAGGTGCTAGATATCCAGGCTATTCACCCAGGTGCTAGATATCCAGGCTATTCACCCAGGCGCTAGATATCCAGGCTACTTACTTCTGAGCAAGATAGCCAAACTTCTCATTCAGGAGTCAGATAGAGAGGCTTGAATTCATCATATTGTTGCTTGAACCTGTCATTCGTTTCAATATTCCTCTTCTTGTAGCAACTGGTGAGCCTTATTACAAACATTAACCTTAGGGTGTTGCTTCATATGAGATCCGATGCTGGGTGGAGCAGCGAGACACTTCACTCCTGCTGGATCCAATTCTATATCATCTAAGCTCCTTCCCAGTGTGGGCAGAGAGAATACAGGAATCATCGGAGCTGACCTCTGTGGAGGAGGTAAATCTGTCTATGTCGCTGATATCACGGGGACATTTTATTTCCCTTCAAGCTTTGATCTAGGAAGCTTCCCAGAGGGGGAATGGGTTTTATAACTCGGCCGCTATCTGAGTTACTATCTGCTCATCACTGGAAGCTGAGTTATGTGTAACTCTCCAGCAGAGGCTGCTGGTAACCTCTTCCCCCCTGGCTCTTTGAGGCTATTTATATCTTATTGTCAGTAAGGAAAATAGAAATGGCTTTTATCTATTTTTTCGAGTAGAGGGTCAAGGAACTTTTTTTTTTTGTTACTTATTCGGTGGGGAATGTGGCTGCTTTTCTTGAAAGTTGCTGTGACATTTGATTTAACTCAGGAGGATCTATGGTTTTCCTTCACAATCATATGGGCCCGAGTTTGATTCCCGAGCACAGACAAACGTTTGGGCAATGTTCCTTTTCACAAAGGACCTTTACTTAGCAGTTAAGACGTACTAGAGAGAGTAAGGCATCCTTTCTGGGTTGCATCTTGGGAAAGGTCAGTCAGTGACCCAGGAGAACGATAAACCAAGCAGGGGACCCTGTCCCCGACAATGGGGAAACCACATAGTGACCAGGGGTTAGGGGCGTCGGGAGTTCCCTGACGTTGTGTGATAAGTTCTGGGCTGGTTTCATGTCCCTGACACAAGCAGATATAAAATCCATGACTCCTCTGCATGCGCTTTTGTCCCGAAACTTCAGAAATATTTACATGTGGTTCAAGGCGTGTGCTTGGGAGTATCCAAGTGTGTGTTGGGTCGAATCTTCATGTTCCTACTGATTTAATCCTCGATACATTTCATTAATGTTTTGTGTGTGAGTATTTATTTAAAGTATTGGAAGGTTGAAGTTCTATACCACACTATGGTGTATGCAGGTAATGTGTGAAGGCCTGATTTGGTGTCAGCTGCTTCCGTAGTTCTGTTGACGGTAATATTGAGATAACGTTGTCTCAATGTAATCTGTGTAATATTGAGACAACGTTGTCTCAATGTAATCTGTGTAATATTGAGATAACGTTGTCTCAATGTAATCTGTGTAATATTGAGACAACGTTGTCTCAATGTAATCTGTGTAATATTGAGACAACGTTGTCTCAATGTAATCTGTGTAATATTGAGACAACGTTGTCTCAATGTAATCTGTGTAATATTGAGACAACGTTGTCTCAATGTAATCTGTGTAATATTGAGACAACGTCGAATGGCTTATACATGTCTGCTTTACGACTGCAGTGTGTAAATTAAAGTGAATAATGAACGCTCTCGGCCACTTTCTAGGATACTTGCGTTTATTCCTCCATTCTTCCCATTCTCCATTCACTCCCCTTTTTTTTGGTTTTAGACACACAGTCGTTATGCAGGCGATGAGTCACAATAACGTGGCTAAAATAAGTTGACCAGACCACACACTAGAAGGTGAAGGGACGATGACGTTTCGGTCCGTCCTGAACCATTCTCAAGTCGATTGTGATGAGGAAGTAGGGACAGGCAATAAATAGGCAAGAGAAGGGTGAGAGAGGGGTGAGGGCCTTTGTTCCTCACCCCTCTCTTGCCTATTTATTTCCTGTCTTTACTTCATCACAATCGACTTGAAAATGGTCCAGGACGGACCGAAACGTCGTCGTCCCTTCACCTTCTAGTGTGTGGTCTAGTCAACACAGTCATTAGCTCAACGATGCCGGGTCTGGGCACTGTGGTGTCACATTGTGGTCTAGTCAACACAGTCGTTAGCTCAACGATGCCGGGTCTGGGCACTGTGGTGTCACATAGAGCTCCTGTGACAGTTCTCTATCAATCGTAGAATCTATCAATCAGCGCCTAACAGCTGGGTGGCCAGCGCTTCGGATACGTAGTCCTGAGGTTCCGGATTCGATCCCCGGTGGAGGCGGAGGCAAATAGGCAAAATGTTTCTTTTACCCTGATGCCCTAGTTATCTAGCAGTAAATAGGTGTCTGGGAGTTAGACAGCTGCTATGGGCTGTTTCCTGGGGGGAGGGTGGTGTAACTAAAAGGAGGCCTGGTCGATGACCGGGCCGTGGGGACGCTAAGCCCCGAAATCATCTCAAGAATATAACCTCAAGATTATCCATTTGTTGATCGTGAGTCATTGCTCATGAGAGTAGCTGAAGTTCCGTACAGGAACTTATCGTATCCAAACCTAACCTAACCTAACCAAAACCACCCTAGCCTGTGAGGATGGTCGCTGTAGATTAACTACCAAAAAGACCACACTCCCTTCCACATGTACTTAGCCAAATCCCCCGAAATCCTTAAATGGGTGTGCATTACAACCAAATTGTCACTGTAACACCCTATTTTGTTCAAATTGTGTATCATTTCACTCTCTCTATCTCACTCTTTTACACTCATTCTCTCCTCACCTCCTTACCGCGTCTCATGGCGGCCCTTTACAACGAGACATAACTCTCATCGACTAGAAATTATGTTCTCATTGACTTGTTTCATCCTATCCTCCCCCCCTCCCCCTCCTCCTTTTCCAAACACTGGTTTGTGGAACAATTCTTGGGGATGGAGGTCAAATCACACTTTTCTCGTTATCATAGCAGCACTCGTTATCATAGCAGCACTCGTTATCATAGCAGCACTCGAGAACACAGTAGAACTCCAGAACTAACAAATGATTGCCATTCTACCACCATTTAGTGAGAGTGCAGGAGTAGACGACTTTTGACGTACGTCAACAACTCGTCTTAACCTATTTAACCAATTTGTTTATTCCTGGAAAAACAAGTAGAGAAACGTTAGTCAATGTATATATACCGAGAAGCTGTGTATATATATTTGAGTTCATGTATGTGAGAGAAATCGTATGGAGAATATAGTCATATTAATTATTTTAAAAGTCGCACAAAATTGAAATTACTGTTTAATATATAAAAATAACTATTAAGATAATAGAATTAGAGGAAAATATACTGAAAATATATGTATATAAGAAAACGCCAGTATTGAAAAACAAAATACTAGTATTGAGAAACCAAATATTTGCATTAAAAATAGTAATAGCAGTGTTGAACAACAAAGTACTAGAGTTGAAAAGCAAAACACTGCCGGGTCGAAAGGTTCGCCTGTGAACAAAGTGATAATTTGTGCAAGAGGGCAAGAGAGAGAGAGAGAGATGATTTCTCAGATCAACGTCTGATGAGTAAATGCCAAGCTTTTTGAAATCCGGGCCATATATATTGGGAGACGTTGCACACGTGCGTGTTCCCTAATTGCCGAGAAGGATGGCGAGCTCTGCAATTGGCCTGTTGCAAACGACCGAGCAAGGTGTGAAATTCGAAGCAATTCGATCGCGGATATTGTCGGGTCGTCTTGTAAGTCAACGCGGATATTGTCGGGTCATCTTGTAAGTCAACGCGGATATTGTCGGGTCGTCTTGTAAGTCACATCATGGGACTTGAATCTCATGATGGTAAACAACTTACTATTGGTGACTATTAAGAATTAAATTGGCGATCTTGAGCAATTTCTGAAGAATGTTATTAGGTTTGGATGCGGTTTCTTGAGTAGTTTCGATTTCTGATCATATCAATGTATTATCATTATTCTTGTTACTGTAACTCTTATGTAATTAAAGTACTGTACTATTTTATGTAAACTTTCTCAATTATAAATATATAGTCATTTTTTTGTAAAAAAGTATTAAATTTGATTTGATTTGATTTTCTAAATAAGTTATCAGCAGAAATCGTAGAATATTTAATTTATAGTTACCATGCTATTTTGTTTATTCAGTGTCAAATATTACTCAGTTTGTAATTTTAGTGGCCACGATTTATTGTTCAGAATGTGTACTTAGTT
The DNA here is from genome assembly GCF_040958095.1 of Procambarus clarkii. NCBI lineage: Eukaryota > Metazoa > Arthropoda > Malacostraca > Decapoda > Cambaridae > Procambarus > Procambarus clarkii. Next base: position 12,946,480 of record NC_091238.1, on the reverse strand, counting down.
TGGTGTTTGTGAATTAATTATCAGAAATGAGGCAGGGAATTGAGATCAACTTATCTTTACGAGCAGTTGATAAAGCACTCGTATCACTGGATCCAAGTACTCACACATTGCAACACCTATCTTGAGATGATTTCGGGGCTTTTTAGTGTCCCCGCGGCCCGGTCCTCGACCAGGCCTCCATCCCCAGGAAGCAGCCCGTGACAGCTGACTAACACCCAGGTACCTATTTTTACTGCTAGGTAACAGGGGCATAGGGTGAAAGAAACTCTGCCCATTGTTTCTCGCCGGCGCCTGGGATCGAACCCAGGACCACAGGATCAGAAGTCCAGCGTGCTGTCCGCTCGGCCGACCGGCTCACCTAGCTAAATCACAATTAACAATCATAAGAGCTTAAGTACTCGCTCCTTGCAACATTATTCACCAATTATACCAATTGGTATGGGATTATACCAAACAAACAAACATCGACACAAACAAATGCACCAAGTGTTTTCATCGTGTTTCACGCGTGCCAGTGAATGACATGAGTGTCAGCATCACATGTGCTAATACACATGTCAGCATATATCACCTGTCAGTATGTATCATATGTTAGTATGTACCACATGTATTAATATATGTACCAGGTGTGTCAGTTTAAATCACTTGTTTCATTATGTGGAATGTATATTCAAATATATTACTTATCATTATGCATCATCATGTAAGTCAGGATGATATATATATACTGATGAAGAGTAGTTTACATAACAGGAGAATACTGTGGGCGTAGCTGTAGGACAGTTATAAGGGTAATGCATTTTTGCTGATTAAAGCAAAATATAACGAGTAGAAATTTTATGCTAATTTTCCATAGATCTGTGAATAATGTTTTACAATATTGTATGAAAAATAATGGCTTTGAAAATTTTGTTATTCAGTTTAGCCAGATTCCAGATTATGTGAACTTGGCATACTGTTATGTGAACTTAGTACACTGTTATGTGAAGCTGGCACACTGTTCTCTCATAAATTTTGTGACTGTGACCCGACTATGTTGGGTACAGACCCAACAGGAATCAGAGTACAAATTTGGGTGACTCTCAGCGTCCGGCATCCAATCTCGAACAGACAGACAGACAGATGAACAGCAAGACATATACTCTAATTTACAGATAAGATATGAATGTATGGCTCTCAAGAGTGCCAATAAGGCCTACTGCCTCACTTCTACTCATAACTATAACCTCCTCCTTCCCAACAACACATCATCGTCTTCGTGTTGTCACGCCGTTTCACAATGTTATCTCATCGTTACATACTTTTATCGCTTCCATAAACCTTTGCCCAGATCCCAGCAATAGATACCAGACCCTCGAAGGTTCTTCTCTATTTCCATTGATGAGCGCTTGCCGGGAGAAAATTTGGCCTCCGCGCCCACAATTGAAGGTGAAACCCCTCTTACACTTATCGTATCTTGTGATGCTTATCGCACTAACACGAGAAGGAAAAATGCTTTTAAAGATTAAGTCTCGACTAAAATCAACAAGCATATTGCACACACACACACACACACAATTGCGCAATCTACTTGCAAGGCGTTGCCGGCAGTTAGTACTATACTGTGTTTATGTAGATTGATTTGCTTTTGTTCCACACACACGTTAGGCGCGTCTTCTGTTTCCTGAAGTGTTCATTGTGCTGTTGCAGTCTTATAGAATCAGGTGGGAGGAGGCGGCAGTCAGTAATCCCGCCTCCAATTCGCTAGCTAATGAAGATGTTGTTTTGTGTGTGTGTGTGTGTGTGTGTGTGTGTGTGTGTGTGTGTGTGTGTGTGTGTGTGTGTGTGTAGCGGCATCGTGTATTGATAATTGGGATGAAAGGTTCGTTTGTTTCTCATATCCTTGACTCATTAAGCGTGTTTCATAGCCATTGACGATGTGTTTTTTTTTTTGGGGGGGGGGGTGGCTTTGCATTATAGGTTAACTAAGTCTGTAAGAAGTTCTTGTGTTTAGGGTTTTGCGGGTAATTAAATTTTCTGTATAAGTTTGTGTTTTCAACCTATAAATAAATGGGTAAAGGAGAGTCATGGAGAACTCCGTTCCGAGTAGGAGAGTCCTGGAGTACTTGGGTCAAGTAGAAGAGTCCTGGAGTAGTTGGGTCGAGTAGGAGAGTCATGGAGAACTTGGGTCGAATACCGTCGGAGTGAGCCAGCCCCAATCATGAGATGTAGCATGTCGGACCTCAGCTGCAGGCGAGAGATCGCGTGTACAACCTCCATTCTTAATTAACCTTCAGAGACATTTTAGACTCCTGCTTTGTGTTGCAAAACGTCTTTTCCTTCATATTATGCAGAAGATATATGCATGTTTGAAATTATCATAATCCTCAAACGTACTGATGTTTCTCTGACATCAGTACATAAGAACAATGTGCAACGTTGAATGAGAACGTAGACAACCATAGAGATATAGAAAGCACAACACAGAAACACTCAAGAGGCCACAAGTGGTCCCACAGAGGCAGGCAAACAATTATAAATAAATTGAAAAAAAATGTACCAACATCAAAAACAATCATAAATCATACCAGAAGGAAAATTTGTTAAAGGCACAGACAGCCGTTTATGAAATAGAGATTAAACAACAAAAATCTCATTACATATGCAAAGAACAAATAAAAACCCACTGCAGGTATGGGTCCAATGTTACAAGAAGAGGGACGTATATTCAAGACGATAAAGAAATCAGAAAAAAAATCAGAAATAACAGTATGAAGATATTGTGAATCCTTTCTCTTCATATTGTTACGAAGAGAATCTCCTAAACATATATTCTCCTAAATCTCCTAATATATTCTCCGTGAATCTCCTAAACATATATTCATATTGTATTCATCAACAATATGAATATATGTTTAGGAACGCAATGGACAAAATGAAAATGGAAGACTAGGATTTTTTCCTCAAGAACTAAGCCCACACAGAGGGGCAGATATTACACTCACAGCTGTTGAAAACGGAAATGACAATACGGCCCCATGCCATTCGGATCCATAGCCAGATCCATTGGATTCCTTGTTTATAATGAAGGCAAAATTCCCTCATAATGTTGAGGATAATCATTGAGGCAGATGGCATCCTACTGACTTTTGTATCTGAAAGATTTCTCCAATTGCCATGCGAAATTTCCTCTAATGTATAAGCTTAGCTTGCAGGTTTACAGCTCTTTATCTCAGTTTCAAAACTTATCACTGTTATCTTTTAGTTAAACCATAATAAGTCTTCGAAATATTCCGCTTCACTGAACCTGCTAGTATTTTCTTCCCTATCTATATCTATAAAATGAATGTCTGTCTGTCAGTCCCTCTGAGGTCGAGGCTCCAGACTCTTGGGGCTAGACTCACCCAACTTTGCATAGTAATTACTGTGGGGTATGTGCCCAACATGGATGGGTCAGGTCGTAGCATAGAGTTCAACTATAAAAGCAAAAAGAAAATCAAGAAAATACAGAGTTTGAGTACAAGGCTAGTCCATTATTTAATAAGGATGAGCAACGAAGACAAATGAAGCTGAGCTTCAGTTAATGTAAGAAGCATAGAGGGGGAATACATCTAGAATCTCGATGCTTTTCAACGTGGGGCACATGCCTTCCCGATGCTCTCTCTAGCGTGTACATTTTCCATGGTTGCTCTAGTACGTATATGTTCCAAGGTTGCTCTAGTACGTATATGTTCCAAGGTTGCTCTAGTACGTATATGTTCCAAGGTTGCTCTAGTGTGTATATGTTCCAAGGTTGCTCTAGTGTGTATATGTTCCAGGGTTGCTCTAGTGTGTGTATGTTCCAGGGTTGCTCTAATGTGTATATGTTCCAAGGTTGCTCTAGTGTGTATATGTTCCAAGGTTGCTCTAGTGTGTATATGTTCCAAGGTTGCTCTAGTGTGTATATGTTCCAAGGTTGCTCTAGTGTGTATATGTTCCAAGGTTGCTCTAGTACGTATATGTTCCAAGGTTGCTCTAGTACGAATATGTTCCAGGGTTGCTCTAGTACGAATATGTTCCAGGGTTGCTCTAGTACGTATATGTTTAAAGTTGGCTCTTGTGCCTACATACACGAGAGGAAATAAGCATCGGGGAAGGAGGGGAAAAGAATGAAGCAAATGGCAGAAATTATAAGCCACTAATCTACATCAACATATACTAAGGGGTTACCAATATCTTAGAATGTTTATGTTGTCTAGAAACAGAACAGCGGGTCAAGCGTGGAAGCTAGACACGAACATAAGAGGAAGGCGTTGATCAGAGAACCTGTTTAGCACAAGAGTAATGGGTAATTAGAACAAATTGAGTCGAAGAAATATAAGGAAATACTCGTCCCCTGTACGGGTGGTCAAAAACTGGATGGGGGGGGGGGGTAGTTGAAAAGGTTACAGAGGCACATAATGGGCTCAGGAACTGAACTTTAAAATTCATTTAGCTAAGCAAGTTACTAACTTGATAAGCTAGTTGCACAGTTGAATGACTTAACAATGGGTTCGAGAACGATTCGAACGTCAGATACAGCTCAATTTGTAAAGCAACCGTTATCTTGAGAGGTTATCTTGAGATGATTTCGGGGCTTTAGTGTCCCCGCGGTCCGGTTCTCGACCAGGCCTCCACCCCCAGGAAGCAGCCCGTGACAGCTGACTTACACCCGGGTACCTATTATCTGCTTTGTACTGCTTTACTGCTTTTACTTACCGTTGCAACAAAACTTGTAGGCATCGCATAAGCAGCTATACCTCACTCCTCCGTAGGAACTACTAGGTAGGCACCAGTAGGAGGAGGAGGAGAGAGAAGCCGGCGTCAAGAGGTCACCGGAGGTCAGGGACTCCTCGACCCCGAAGTTAATAAACAAAACACGAACCATACTCGCCGACTCGGTGCTAGCTAACGCCCGGCTCTGCTAATTGACCTGAAGAACAAATTGACCAGTCGAGGGAAAAAAAACATGCGAGCCCCGCTAGGATCATCACACAGCTCATGTTGCTCACACTAGAATAGGCAAAATTAGCTGCCTGGAAACCTCAGCTCTGCGACCATTTGATCTTGAGCGGTATAACGCAACACTGTAGCAAATTCAAGTTCACAAAATCGAACTTTTGTGCCCTCGATCGGGTCATCTTTTGGATGTAGTCACCTTTCTCGGGTTATCAGGACCCGGCGTCACTACTGGGAGCAGATAAGGATCAAAACCCTTTATCGCGCCATCTGCCGAGTTTATGACTCGTGTAAGTATAGGGTTGAATCCCCCCCCCCCCATTCACCCGGAGTTTCTGATGCAGAGTTTTTCCGGTGATTATTTTGACGTAAGAAGCTTTGACCCCGCGCTGGGCACCACACTGCAGGCCGGTGATGGGTGCATTGTCGAGAGATACGACGATAATCAAGAGATAGGAAGATGATGCCGATAATCAGGGTAAGAGGTAGATGATGGAGGGATGCTGCGATAATTATAAGATAAACAGATGGCGGAGAGATGGTAATGGCAAAGGTGGAGGATGATGGACACTTGGTGATCAGCGTACATAACAGAACGCTGGGTGGGTATTAGTGTAGTGCTAAATTCCCATAATGGTGGGCAATGGAGGTGGGTCAGGTGCGCTATGGGGAGATGTGTTCCTTTTTTGGGGGGCTTCTCGGGGTTGGTTAAATTACAGACATGAGAAAAGCTGGACAAAAAAAATTCTGATTCGTGCTGGGGCACTGGAATACCGCTACAAGGAAGAACACTCGAAATGTGACTCAAAGGTGATAGCCATTATTGTGCGTTACACACGATCATTATTCTTGGTCCTACACAGTGCGAATGGAACTTAAACAGCTGAGAAGAGATACATATCTAGCACTGAGGTAGGAGAAATGCATCTTCCAGACCTCGCGCGACGCACCACTAGCACTACAGTAAGAGGAAATGCATCTTCCAGACCTCGGGCGATACACCACTAGCGCTACAGTAAGAGGAATGCATCTTCCAGACCTCGCGCGACACACCACTAGCGCTACAGTAAGAGGAATGCATCTTCCAGACCTCGGGCGACGCACCACTAGTGCTACAGTAAAAGGAATGCATCTTCCAGACCTCGCGCGACACTCGCGGCGATTAAGATTATAGTTTATGGTTAGAAACTCGTCTCAACAAAAAGTCATTGTTCGTCAGGTTCTTCTGGCCTCGAACTCAGTTGGTGAACCCACACCGACTCCCGGGTCGACCACACACCATCGTAAGTGATGAACGAAGGAAAGAAGGCGTTGAACATCGTAAAGTGGTGAACCTGACGTTGAATATCGTAAGACTGAATTGCGTATGAAGTGGTCTTGCCAATCCAGGAGCCTATAAGAACCTATAGTCGACTCCACCCAACTAATCCAGGTTGATGCTCTTTCGTTCGTAAAGCGTCGTTAATATTGCAATGCATTTTTTAGAATTTCAATAACGAATCGTTAATTAGAAACTGTTGTTGAAGCTTCAGAATTGAGGTGCATTAAAAGGCTTCAATAGTTCCTCAAATTAAATTACACTGAACCGTCTTAAACTAAGCCTCTCAGTTAGCCCTGAGACAGACACTTTCTAACTAATTAGGCCTATTGTTATTCCTCATTGATAAGGGCACGCTGGCTCGCTAATTAGAGGCCTCGGCGTGAATCATTCATAAGAAACAGCCATATATATATATAAGTGGATTCGCTAATCGCGCTTGTTATGTTCCCTTATTCTCATGAATCATTCAAAAACAACAGCGATGACTACCAAGGCTTACGAAGTGGCTGCTGCATGGGCCTTTTGTCCCTGGGGGCTGAACGTGGGTCGTTCATTCCGACAGCTTGTACGTTGGCTGTTCGTTCCAACCGCCTGTACGTGGGCCGTTCGTTCCGACCGCCTGTACGTGGGCCGTTCATTCCGACCGCCGGTACGTGGACCGTTCATTCCGACCGCCGGTACGTGGACCGTTCATTCCGACCGCCTGTACGTGGGCCGTTCATTCCGACCGCCTGTACATGGGCCGTTCATTCCAACCGCCTGTACGTGGGCCGTTCATTCCGACCGCCTGTACGTGGGTCGTTCATTCCGACCGCCTGTACGTGGGCCGTTCATTCCGACCGCCTGTACGTGGGTCGTTCATTCCGACCGCCTGTACGTGGGCCGTTCATTCCGACCGCCTGTACGTGGGTCGTTCATTCCGACCGCCTGTACGTGGACCGTTCATTCCGACCGCCTGTACGTGGGCCGTTCATTCCGACCGCCTGTACGTGGGCCGTTCATTCCGACCGCCTGTACGTGGGCGTGTGGGTGACGAGTTCCAGTGAGCGGAGGTGTGATGTCCCTAAGTAACAGTAGGATGTGTTAGAGAATGTATAAGTGTTCTTATGGGCGTGGAGGAGGTCAACATTGACGCGTGGGGCGCGGTGCAGGTCAACTTGGGCGTGAAGCAGGTAGGCAGTTAAGGATCGGTGTTAATGGGCGGATATGCAAGAAGCTACCAAATCAAAAATGGGCTGTGGGCGTGGGAAGATTATCAGTTTAATATGGTAGCGTGGGCGTCTGCCATTAAGGCGTTCGATTAGCGTCGGGCGTGGTAGCCAGGCTATCATAGATGAAGAGCAGGTTTAACATTACGAGAGGGTCATAAGAGAGGGGGGGGGGTAAGGTCTCCGGGTCAACATCACCAGATCAACACGGGCGTGGTGACCCTGTGGTCCAGCGTTGAGCGACGCCGCTGGTTTATTATTATATAAGTCTTTTGACGAGGAACACGCAATCAACGTCTTCCGGAGCGAGTCGTCATTCGTACCCGTTACAGGGAGCAGGTGTGGACGTCTAGAGACTCCAGAGACAAACAGCATATATATATATATATATATATGCGCGAACAAGCCTGAATGGTCCCCAGGACTATATGCAACTGAAAACTCAACTTTATACATACATATATATATATATATATATATATATATATATATATATATATATATATATATATGTGTGTGTGTGTGTGTGTGTGTGTGTGTGTGTGTGTGTGTGTGTGTGTGTGTGTGTGTGTGTGTGTGTGTGTTTGTGTGTGTGTCCCCACAGACACCAATCAGAAGACACAATTAACAATTTACTACAAAAATAAGAAGACCACCAACTTGCTTATGAAGAACTCTTCAGGCACCAAGTAAAACGTCTTAAGAGAGACTAATGTCGTCTATTCCTTCACATGCCCACTTGGGGACTGTCAGCCCCAAAGATCTCAGTATATAGGCAAGACAACAACGTCTCTCTCTAGGCGATTAACATTGTACAAGCAACAGGGCTCCATCAAGAAGCATATAATCTCCTCACACAACCAGACCATCACCAGAGACATCTTAACAAGCAACACTGAAATAATCGACAGGTATAACGACAACGGAAGACTGGACATCAGCGAGGCCCTACACATCAAAAAGTCAAGACCAGCAATCAACAACCAGTTAACACATAATTACTTTCTTCTCATTTCAAGACCCCGAGCCAACACAGAGACAGGAGCAGCAAGAACATAAGTTGCTTATGTTAATGTCAACATTTTCAAGAATAGAATTGAAATGAATACAAATTTGGCTGGAGGAGCCGAACATAATACACGAGAGAGAGATGAAGCGTCGCAATTCGCATGAGCCAACAGGTCCTACACTGCAGCTTACCAATCACCCATGTTTCAATGATGGGTGGGGCTGTATACGCCTGGGTTTCCAAGAGAGCAGAGTGCAGTTGGGTGTTGGTTGGTGCTGGATGGTGGGCTGAATTGGCTCCATGTGCTGTGTCTAGCCAATGCTCCTTTTTTGGGGGTGTGGTTGTTTGTCAGGTTGTCTCTGGTGATGACCTAGTTGCGTCTAGTTGCTCAAGCTTTGGTTGAAGCCCTGGTTGAAGAGCTGGTTAAAACACTCGCTTAAACGCTGATCTGAGCACACGTTGAAGCACTAGTAAAAAAAACTGGTAGAATCACTGACTGAAGCACTGGCTGAAGCACTGATGAAGACACTTAATAAAGTACAGATCAAACCACTTGGTGTAACACTGGGTGACGCACTAGTTGAAGCAATGGTTGACGCACTGCTTTAGAAATTCGTCTAAACAAGTGTTTCAACACTTGTTATAACACAGGGTGAGGAAATGTCTGAAGCACTGGTTGAAGCTCTTATTGAAGCACTTGTTAAGGCTCTTATTCAAGTACAGGTTGAAGCTCTTATTGAACTCTTTAATAAATGGTTTAAACACAGGCTGCTCATGACCAACAATGTCCATCCGTTCGACAGGATTCCACAAGTGTAGTTAATGTGTTATCGAAGAAGGTGTGCACTGACAGGTTTGGAGTTAGCGAGATATGGGTGATAACTGGAAGCCTGAAACACTGGGAGACAGATAACACAGTTATTGATGCAGAATTTTCCCACCGATTGGGAGTTATCGTGATTTGTGGGGTTATTGTGGGAGTTGAGAGTTATCATGACAATTAAGTGAGCTATCATGGCAACTGAGTGAAAGTTATCAAGACAATTGAGTGAGAGATATCACTGCCGTTAAATGAGAGATATCATGGCAGTTGAGCATAAGTTTGTAAGATAAATGAGTGAAAGATATCATGACATTGAATGAGAGATATCATAGCAGTTGAGCATGAGTTATAAAGTCCATTGAGTGAGAGATATCATGACAATGGAGATAATTTTTGGGGCAAACGAGTGAGAATGATAATAGTCAGTAACTGGGAGCCATCTCAGCAAACATCGTTCGGAATCTCCATTAGGATTTCGAACACCATTCGAAATCTCCAACAAGGGAACCATTAAGAAGTCATTACTCGACTTGATAATGGTCCAGGACGGACCGAAACGTCATCGTTTCTCTTTTTTTCTGGTATGTGGTTTGGTCATCAAAGAAATCAACATGTACTCTAAAATAGCCTTCAATGGCAAGATTAAGAAATCGAACAGAGGTGCAAGGGCTATTTTTCGTTTTTCTTTAAGTAAAAACTTGTACCAAGATAAAAGTTAAGAGTAGGTGGCGGTGATTGGAAGATTGGCCGAAGATGTAGTTCTGGGAGATTGGTGGTGGATTGTATATCTTGGAGATTGGTTGCTTCTGTATCTCAAAGAGATTGGTTGCTTTCGTAGCTATGGTAGTCTGGTTGCTTAAGCAGCTTGGCAGCCTGTCCACGTAGCACTGCGACACCCACGTAGATTAGAGAGACCCATGTAGATTAGGTAGACCCACGTAGATTAGGGAGACCAACGTAGATTAAGGAGACCCCACGTAGATTAGAGAGACCCAGGTAGATTAGGGAGACCCAAGTAGATTAGGGAGACCCACGTAGATTAGGGAGTCCCACGTTGATTAGAGATACCCACGTAGATTAGGGTGACCCATGTAGATTAGGTAGACCCATGTAGATTAGGTAGACCCACGTAGATTAGGCAGACATACCCACTGTTCTGAAGATAAAACCATCTTGAAGATGGTAAAGATCCCAACTATACGCCAGGATTCATCAACAATTTACTCAACCCATTACGAAACCTGTACATCTTTCAACAATTACGGCGGCTTTGTTTACACTTATTAAACAGTTTGCAAACTTTGAAAAAACCCACAACCCGAGGTTATTATTATTATTAACAATCTCGTAGAGCTTTGGAGCTCATAAACTCTTTAATAAATGGAAACTCGACCGTCATGATTAAGAAAAGATGTACAGGTTTCGTAAGATGTTGCGTAAAGGTTCGTTGATTCCTGTTCCTAATCTTTGTACTATAACGTAAATCAGGCCCCAGACAGCCAAGTTCCTTCAACATGAACAAAAAAAACTATTTTTCGTCACTTTGATTTTAAGAAATCGAAGCTGTTTATCACGTTATCAGCTCAGGATCTGCTCAATACACAAGGCGATCAGAGCACCATTAACTGCACAAATAAGGTCTTCTCTTTAATCTAATTTACGTTTCCAGAAAAATGTAGATTCAGGGGATATCTTAAGCTGCTTGGCATAACCTTCGGAGTTGTCGAATATGTTAGTCAAAAGCTTGTTTGAAACGAAGGTTTAGACTCTTATCTGAATCAGTTTGGGTGGATATAAATTGAAGCTGCCTCGATGGGGCCAGCAGGCCTTTGCAGCTTCCTATATTCAAATGTTTTTAAACTATAAAATTGGCCTCTAGCACAGCTTTTCAGCTTTCTTGTACTCAGAGTCTAGGGAAAATGAGACGGAAATATTGAGAGTGATTTAGTGTGTGAAGTAGATAGCAGGAGAGTGTCTACACACTTGAGGGCTGGCATAAGCATATAAAGCTGTGACAAGGTACCCAATGCGTCAGAAGTTAGTGTTTGGAGTTTTAATCAGTGTGACGTGTGGAGAGTGTTGACTAGTGTAACGTATGAAGAAAGTATGTATGTGTGCGAGTCTGTGAGTATGTGTATCTGTGTATGCGTGGGCGTATGCGGGCTCTCACATGCTTGTGAGAGTGAGTGTGAGACTACGCCTGTCATCAGGGCGACGCCACACTTCTAAAAGCTATTTATTCTCTTTCGTGTGAACCATAAATGTCAAAGGTGATAGCCACAAGAAGGATGATCCGACGCTCCCAACTCCCTCGCGTTTTTGTCCTCTTTCCTCTGGAACCCTTAAGTCTGCCAGGTTTTGCAAATCATATATGTCAACCTTAATTACTCCTTAATAATGATGGGGTCGACTTATTAAGACAAGTCATTGATTAAATCATGCCATTATAGCAAGTTTACGACGTCTGAATTCAGAAAATGTCATCTCTAATGTCCAGAAGATAAATGATTTGGAGTATACACAGAGAAAGCCAGAATCATGCTATTGGGAGAGTTTACGAATGTTGAAATTATAGTCGTCTCTTGTTGCTGCTTCAAGATTAATGGTACGGTCTGTTTACAGGAAGAGGAGCAGCATTAGCAGCGTCATCACCACCACTACCACCACCAACAGCACCCCCACCACCAGCACTACCACCACCACCAGCACTACCAGCACTACCACCACCACCACCACCACCACCAGCACTACCACCACCACCAGCACTACCACCACCACCACCACCAGCACTACCACCACCAGCACTTCCACCACCACCAGCACTACCACCACCACCACCACCACTACCAGCACTACCACCAACACTACCACCACCACCACCACCACCACCACCAACAGCACCCCCACCACCAGCACTACCACCACCACCAGCATTACCACCACCACCACCAGCACTACCACCACCAACAGCACCCCCACCACCAGCACTACCACCACCACCAGCACTACCAGCACTACCACCACCACCACCACCACCACCAGCACTACCACCACCACCAGCACTACCACCACCACCACCACCAGCACTACCACCACCAGCACTTCCACCACCACCAGCACTACCACCACCACCACCACCACTACCAGCACTACCACCAACACTACCACCACCACCACCACCACCACCACCAACAGCACCCCCACCACCAGCACTACCACCACCACCAGCATTACCACCACCACCACCAGCACTACCACCACCAACAGCACCCCTCCCCCACCCCCACTAGCACTACCACCACCAACAGCACCCCCCCCCCACCCCCACTAGCACTACCACCACCAACAGCACCCCCACCACCACCACTACCACCACCACCACCAACAGCAGCAGCACAAGAAGCAGCTGCATGAGCAGCACCAACGCCTGTGGTAGTGTCGTTTTTTTTACACAAGTGTGAAACATTAGTAACGAGATAAAAATACCAGGTACAGATACCAAGGTCCGCACGGGAGATAATGAAGCTCTTAAATTGGTGTCTGGAACCCGAATGAAATTTCTTCTTGGGTTTTTCCTTAAATACCACAAAACCCAAAGTACTTGTTGCCTGACATGACTGAAATCTGCGCCACCCGGCCCTTACGAGACCACGCAATTAGCGGGAGCCCAACAGGGTGTTTTAACAATAGTCTCCTCGTAATGGCTGTCTGTCTTACCAGTGTAATTTAGCTATATAATATTTAATTAATCTTTTATTGTTCAGGCCGCAGAGACGAGTTTCAGCAGCGTCACAAATATATGATATGAAATGGGGGTGACTTTTTCCGCTGCAGTGTGTGTGTCATTTTGTCATAAATCGGTCCAATTCTCAAGCGTGGTTGAAGAATTGTCGTCTCTCTCTTATGCTGTGATAAATAAGGTGCAATTATTTTTTTGTCTTTTTTCTATCTCATAAAATGAAAGAAGCTTTCGTTACAACTTTTGAGAGTTTTCATTCACGCTAATTTGTTTACTTCAGTGAATTTTCACAGATTTTCTCTACGATTGCTGGCATTAAACGTTTTAATAGTTTCATTGTGTTATTACTAAAGTTGTATTCTGGATCCGAGGATCACAGAGCGCTCTGTGAACCGGTTTTCACGAGTGGTAATTTAATTAGGTGTCGTAGATAATATATGTTTTAATTCTGTTCGTTTATTGTCGTCTAGAGCTTGAAGTATGATTTTCATTGATCATTCTGCAGCTCAGTTTAGCGTGATGTGTTCTTTGGGTAGTGGAAACTGACTGATCTTGCTCAGTTAAGTGGGATGAATTTTGGTGTATGCAGGGAAAGGATAAAGATCCCAAGATCAGCAGAAATCACAAAGCAATTACGACTATAGAACACTTGGAAGGGGTCAGGATAAGGATTTGAGATATGCCGGGACTGAGGTAAGGAATGGTGCCCAACCACTTGGACGGTCGGGGATTGAACGCCGACCTGCATGAAGCAATACCGCCGCTCTACCATCCAGATCTCACACTTGAGACCTTCTCAACCTTTAAGAACGTGTGAGTATATCGAAGACCCAACACCGTCATATATGAAATCCTCATCTGCATAGCCCTTCCAAGTGCTGCATATTCACAATGCCTTATATATATATATATATATATATATATATATATATATATATATATATATATATATATATATATATATATATATATATATATATATATATATATATAAGGCATTGTGATATGCCCGATATATATATATATATATATATATATATATATATATATATATATATATATATATATATATATATATATATATATCGGGCATATCACAATGCCCGATATATATATATCGGGCATTGCTCTGATATATATCAGAGCCCGATATATATATATATATATATATATATATATATATATATATATATATATATATATATATATATATATATATCTGCTCTGCTGTATATATATCCTTTGAGTTTGCATTCTGTCTGGCTCCGCCACTTACATTGGGAAGAATAGTGTTGGATCTTAGTATCATTAATGCTCTAAGGTATCTTTCTGTACCTCTCTCTCTCGCGTGGCACCGCCTCAGCCTACCCCAGTGCAGGGGAGTAGTGGGCGTCAGGTGTTTGAAGCCCGGTGGTTACAGGTTAACAATCGTAGATTAAGCCACGCATCAATTGATGAGCTTCTAGGCATGATATATCCAATGCCAATTGATCAACCATAATATTAATCACTACTAAAGCTTGAATTGCTGCAACCGAAGTTCACATTGCACGAAGTTCACATTGCACGAAGTTCACATTGCACAAAGTTCACATTGCACGAAGTTCACATTGCACGAAGTTCGCATTGCACGAAGTTCACATTGCACAAAGTTCACATTGCACGAAGCTCGTGCGGCCAGAGGCTAATTATGTACATAAATTTGGAAGGAAATAAAGATAAGGAGCGTTCGGTCGTAAATGTGACGGACGCTGAGTGACGGGGGTGTGAGTGACGGGGGTGTGAGTGACGGGGGGTGAGTGACGGGGGTGTGAGTGACGAGGTGTGAGTGACAGGGGAGTGAGTGACGGGGGAGTGAGTGACGGGGGGTGAGTGACGAGGGGGGCGTGAGTGACGGGGGTGTGAGTGACGAGGTGTGAGTGACAGGGGAGTGAGTGACGGGGGAGTGAGTGACGGGGGGTGAGTGACGAGGGGGGCGTGAGTGACGGGGGTGTGAGTGACGAGGTGTGAGTGACGGGGGGGTGAGTGACGGGGGTGTGAGTGACGGGGGGGTGAGTGACGAGGGGGGCGTGAGTTACGGGGGTGTGAGTGACGGGGGTGTGAGTGACGGGGGGGGTGAGTGACGGGGGGAAGGGTGAGAGAGGATGGCCAGGGGACGCCCTGTAGAGGTCATCACTAGGGGATTAGGTCCGGCTCCATCTGGCTCCCTGTAGCCGTTGTCGCTACTGTTACTACAGGCCGTTGTCGCTACTGTTACTACAGGCCGTTGTCGCTACTGTTACTACAGGCCGTTGTCGCTACTGTTCCTACAGGCCGTTGTCGCTACTGTTACTACAGGCCGTTGTCGCTACTGTTACTACAAGCCATTGTCGCTACTGTTACTACAGGCCGTTGAGTTTGTCGTTGTGTGTGTCTTTGAATACGTATAATTATTTTTTTCCCCATTTTTATTCCATATACAAATATTTAAATATAATACCCTCACATACGCACAGCTGTGGCAAGTAATATTTGCTTCCCACAACAGTTTAGTGGTCACAAGCGGCCACAGTTGATGTTACGTACTTTGGAATTTGATTTATTATTAGAAGTCTGCCCTGTGGCCCATAACCAACTGGCATATTCAAAAGCAGCACTCTGTAAGAGCATCTATCTCTCTGGAGTAGGACTGCAGGATCGAACTATAGGCGTTCTGTGTCACTCGCAGAGGCGCAACGTCACCCTAGCCTCAACCGTGACGCTGGTTCGATCGAGAGACTCGTGGGTTTTCAATGGAGACAAAAATGTTTTGACAGGCAGGTAGGCAGCCTGCCAGCCTGCCAGCCTGATTACCTGCCAGCCTGCCTGCCTAATTTCCTGCTAGCCTGCCTGCCTTCCAGCCTGCCTGCCTAATTTCCTGCTAGCCTGCCTGCCTTCCAGCCTGCCTGCCTTCCAGCCTGCCTGCCTGCCTTCCAGCCTGCCTGCCTGCCTTCCAGCCTGCCTGCCTGCCTTCCAGCCAGCCTGCCTTCCTGCCTGCCTACCTCCGTCGCAGACTGCTCTAATCGAGTGCTGCCGTCCGCCTCGTTTTTATAGGCAAAGTCCGGCTGGATGAACGCCCTCACATACCTGGCAGCTGCCCCGTCACTGTGGGCCTGAGCCTGCCCTCAGGAGCGGGTGGGTGCCCTGTTTTTACCCTCTCTCCAGGCCTGGGCTCTCGCCCCCTGCATACCGTATGACCGAGCGACCCTCAACAGCGTGCTTATCTCCAGCTGAATCTTCAGACCTGTGGCTTCTGGGGGCCCTAATTACTGGGACTTAACATTCCTCTGGGAAGCGCTCCTTGTGAGGGCGTCAAGGTGAGGGAGGAGGGGGACTGTGAGGGGCTATCGTGAGGGTCTCATGGGGGCTGGCCGCGGGTCAGGCTGAATGCGAGAGCACTCATTCCTCGCCTGGTGATGACTTATGGAGGTTGTAATTAATGTAAAGGGGAGAGTAGGTATAATAACAGGCTGCTGGAGGTGACAACAACGCACTCAAGAATATAAAGTGTTATCTCTCTCTCTCTCTCTCTCTCTCTCTCTCTCTCTCTCTCTCTCTCTCTCTCTCTCTCTCTCTCTCTCTCTCTCTCTCTCTCTCTCTCAGGTGAGTGATGCTGACCCTCTTAGTTGCCACTGGAGGTGCGAGGGAGACCACTATAATGAAACAACGCTGCAGTGGTTGATGAGTTATGAACGAGGTATTAATATACCCGGGCTGACCAATAATACGGGCAGACCATTAAGAGAAGGCAGGTGATATAAGGGCCGGCCATCTGTCACCCCCAGACAGGCTCTATTTAGGAAACTACAGCGAACTACCCACTGTAAGAGACTTGTAGACGTCATGGCAGTCATAACAACCGCCACTCGTGACCATTACATCACAACGCTCGCAGACAGAGAGCTCTTCAAATGAGTTGATTAAAAAGATTGGGATGTGGAGGGGTGGGGGGGAGTGTGGTATATAGTAGGGGAAGTCAGAAGGAGACGTTAACACGACTGTAAGCGCGGAGATAAGACTCATCCAGTCCATCAGGAAGCAGAAGGGACTCTCAACAGGTTACGTAAGATAGGTTAGGTAAGCTGGTCAATTTATGTTTCAATTATCATTTGAAATGGAGAACAGGTACATGTTTTTTTTCTTGTGAGATGAAGTGGGTGTATTTACTGTAGCTGTGCCTGCAGGATTTAGCTCTTGGATCATATTTTTTATTAACCGTCGGTTGTCTAATGTATTAACTAACTCATGCACTGACCCCAGCGGGAGTACCACGGAAGAAGGACACAGAAAGGGAGTCCAGCCCTGAGGGTTGTACCAGAGAGAGGACTCACCGTGATTAGAGTATCGCAGAGGGTTTTGTGGTATCCTCTCTAAAAGAGACACTTAGGATCTTATATGTGGTGTATTAATATATAAATATTGGTGTATATCTGCCGTAAATAATTACCTATACATAGTATTGAGGTACATTTAGTGATAGTCTGTCGAGTGTCATTTAATCCCCTCTTTTCCCTTCTCTTTGGTTGTCTATTTCTGCAAAGTCTTGATAACTTCACCCTGACACGAAGGTTGGATCTGTCAAGATGCACTAAGGTCCTATAGAGAGTGACTGAAAAAGATCTCGAGTTACTGGCTAAGTGAGACCGTAACGTTGAGGTAGAGAGGACAAGGACAAAAACCTTGTGACATGTTTTTTCTACTGTGAAGGATGATGACTAAACCACAAATCACAAGATATGGGAAAGCAACGCGACGTTTCGGTCCGTCTTGGAACCTTGTCAAGTCGTGTGTGACATAATGGTCCAGGATGGAGCGAAACGTCGTCGCTTCTCCATCTTCTGAATTCTGGTTTGGTCATCATGTCTTCAGCCACGTTATTGTGACTCGTCGTTTGCGTATAGTGAAGAATCAATGAATAAGATCTTATTTGCATATTTCAGTGAATAAAGCTGATTGGTAAAAAAATTTACAGGAATTATATAATGTAGTGTGTTCGCACTACCTGAGGTGGTGGTGCTTCACAATGCCCAGGGCACGGTGGTGGTGTTTCACAATACCCAAGACACGGTGGTGGCGCTTCACAATGCCCAGGGCACGGTGGTGGTGCTTCACAATACCCAAGGCACGGTGGTTGCGCTTCACAATGGCCAGAGCACGGTGGTGGTGATTTACAATACCCAAGGCACGGTGGTGGTGCTTCACAATGCCCAAGGCACGGTGGTGGTGCTTCACAATGCCCAGGGCACGGTGGTGGTGCTTCAAACGGCCCAGGGAACGGTGGTGGTGCTTCACAATACCCAAGGCACGGTGGAGGCGCTTCACAATGCTCAGGGCACGGTGGTGGTGCTTCACAATACCCAGGGCACGGTGGTGGTGCTTCACAATGCCCAGGGCACGGTGGTGGTGCTTCACAATACCCAAGGCACGGTGGTGGAGCTTCACAATGCCCAGGGCACGGTGGTGGTGCTTCACAATACAAAAGGCACGGTGGAGGCGCTTCACAATGCTCAGGGCACGGTGGTGGTGCTTCACAATACCCAAGGCACGGTGGTGGTGCTTCACAATACCCAGAGCACGGTGGTGGTGCTTCACAATGCCCAGGGCACGGTGGTGGTGCTTCACAATGCCCAGGGCACGGTGGTGGTGCTTCACAATGCCCAGGGCACGGTGGTGGTGCTTCAAACGGCCCAGGACACGGTGGTGGTGCTTCACAATGCCCAGGGCACAGTGGTGGTGCTTCAAACGGCCCAGGGCACGGTGGTGGTGCTTCAAACGGCCCAGGACACGGTGGTGGTGCTTCACAATGCTTGGAATTCGTGGCGTGGCGGTGGGTCGAGGCTGCATATTGATGCCGTCCAGAGGGCAAGTTCTTTATGACGGGGAGCAAGCATATTTGACATGCCAGTCCAGAGACAAAAGCTTTAGAACGGGCTAGCCACTTTGCTCCAGGATTCCTCTGTCTCCGCCAGCCGTCAATTGAGCCCCGATGGCTACTGGGGGGCTGTTTTGCCGCCTTTTGTTTCACTTTTGTGTCTGATCTCTTTTGAGGTAAGTTCGGCCAATACAACGGATAACACCTCGAGTTATGACTTGCTGACACTGTTCTTGTTGTTGTTGAGTCTGCTATTATGATCTGTAGCTGCAGCTGTATTAGTCTAATGTTGGTGCTGTATTTGAGTACTTAAGTCTGCTCTTGTAGTCTGTTGTTGTTGCAGCTCTGAGAACTACAGTTGCAAACAATGTCCTCTAAATAATATACCGTATTTGGACGTTTTAATCCCCAACGTACACTATACAGGGTACTATGAAAAGTAGCAAGTTACAAACAACCAAATTTTCTATGTGTTGGTGGGTGAGGTGAGTGGCTTGAGGTCGTGCGTTTGAGTACAACGTTTTTTGTCCGTTGGGGCAACTCAGGAGTTGATCCTGCCCTAAATTGCAATCCATTGCAATTGAGCCTGCCTTTCCAATCAATTGCAGTTGAGCCTACTCTTCCAATCAATTGCAGTTGAGCCTACTCTTCCAATCAATTGCAGTTGAGCCTACCCTTCCAATCAATTGCAGTTGAGCATATGCCTTTCCAATCTATTCCAGCTGAGTATGCCCCTGCAATCTATTGTTTTTGCTGTAGCTTAGAAAACTAATGTAATGTGGCAGCTGAAGCGAAGTGTTCTGCTGTGATACTTTAGTCTACGGCGTCTAATAGCTGGGTGGACAACGCTTCGGATTCGTAGTCCTGAGGTTCCTGGTTCGATCCCCGGTGAGGCGGAGACAAATGAGCAAAATGTTTCTTTCATCCTGATGCCCCTGTTACCTAGCAGTAAATAGGTACCTGGGAGTTAGCCAGCTGTTACGGGCTGCTTCCTGGGTGGTAACAAAAAGGAGGCCTGGTCGAGGACCGGGCCGCGGGGACGCTAAGCCCCGAAATTATCTCAAGATACCCTCTCCCTTCGGAGTTAAACTATTGAAGCCGAGGACGCTTCTGGGCCTGCAAACTGTTTCGACGTAAATATTACATATATTTTTAGGACTTGGAAGCAAGTGGCAATATTGGTCTGGCGTCGGCCTTAAGGCCTATCAACCTCTGTAGGGTTATTAACTATCGTCACAATAGTTTACCGATGAAGCAGCAAAGTATAATTCACGTCCAGAACATAATACAGGACTAAAGCAGACTCTCAATGTATATATATACACCGCAAAACAAGGTATATACATTTATCGATGCATATACATCCCTATATTGCAATTTGTAGGGTTCGCCGTTCGATTCCCAATGGCACAGGTGGCTGGACAAGATTCTATCATCCCTTCCTCATTACCCAGCATCTTGCTCTTAAATCCCTCTATCCTCCTAAGTATTTTAACTGTCCTCCTTACTACAGTCATTTGAACTGATGCCGCCCCTCAGCAGAGAGAGTGAGCAAGCTAGACTTAACTACATGAATTGAAAAACGAAAACGAGCAATTCATTACCAGGGTGGAGGGGTAGACTACCGTAAAATCAGTCGCCCGGAGCCAGGGCGGCGGAGATCGTGTTACACAACCTTCAGAGGCTTTGGCTACCAAACAGAAAAAGAAGAAGGAAAAAGAAGTGGTACTCTCTGAGTTCTCCATTGCCAGTCACTGTGTTGAAACTAATCCTTAACTGCCGGAAAATTGCATGGAATTAAAGGTGTTATCGGGCTAGTTTTATGTGTACTTTTACAGATGGGTTTAAATTTATTGGTAATTACATGCTGAGTAAATTAAAATTACAAGAAACGATGTTTTGGAACACTTTATCAAGAAAAAAAAGCTCGGGGGAGGAAAATATGTTGATAATTGGACACAAGGGCCAGGGATGGAACGAGGCGATTATGGGGAGACTGATGGATTATTCCTTGTTAACAAGTCCTTCTGGACAGATGGATTCATATCCATTAGTGGCTGAGGAGGATGCTGCGAGGATAAGCGGATACAGATGATTGATTATATCCATTATTAACTGTGGGGGAGGGGGGGATGCGGCCTGAATAACTGGATAAAGATGGCTGATTATCAATTAGTGACTGTGACGGGATAGAAGCTGGTGGATGAGATGCCATTGGTGACTGGATGGCGGGTTAGAAGTGGTAGGACCCGAGGCAGAACTGGACCGGTCCTGCCAGTTTTGGAAGAACATCACAGACCAATAGTGAACCTTAAGGAGAATATAGCTGGCTATTAATTCCCTATTTCAAAGTTAATCCTGCTCGATAGCTGCTCCTATTTAAACTTTTTGATATTCACTAATTTGGTGAATATCAGCATAATAGAAGCTACTCTCACTGTCAGGAATAAACAACAATTTTCAAAAACAATTTAAAAATGTATTTTTTATCAGATACAACATATCGAGTTATTTTATGTCTGTTATTTAATATAAGAATTATTTCATAACAAATTGGTATATTTTAAAAGTTATTAAAAAGAACAGATTTATTATGAGAATTTATAGGAAAAGTTTATAAACGAAAGGGATTAAATTTTCTGGGCAATTAAATACTATTAAATATTTTACCCTAAAGATGATAGCAAGATTGTCCTTACAGCACGTCCCTGAATCCCCTGATACGTCGTATTACTTACGGAGTCGACCAATTCGTTCATAATGTAATACACAAGTAAAATCTAAAGCAATGTAATACTGATGTTTTCCAAGCCTCAACCTCAATAGGTTAGGTAGGTTGCTTGGGTTTGGGCGTTTCTGGTTAGGCAATACTGAGGAATTTGTCGAGGCTGGAACCGAAGACATAATATAAAAAAATATCTGGAAGAGGATACGAATTACTGGAAACTTGTCTGGAAATTGCTTGAGGGTTCCCTGGACGTTGCTTGAAAGTTCCCTGGACGTTGCTGTGGGTTGCCTAGAAATTACAGAAAGTTACTGACAATTGACTTGAAATTTCTGGAGGGCTGTCTGGAAGCTGGTGGTTGAGGGGTCTGGAAGTACTGGAGGCTGGTCTGGAAGTGTTGCAGAGTTGCCCGGTGTTGAGAAATCGCTGCCACACGGGTGTGGCGATAACTGTTTTCAAGGCACATATTATCTTGTGCAAATCTTTACTGACGGCCATGGTAAAAATGGATGGGATTACCGAGACGAGTCAGCCGGTAGTTTCAAGGTTGACGAGTGTTGTTTAAGACCTCGGAAGGCTGTTTTAACACCCCGTACGGCAGGAAATCTACCACCAATCATCGCCCCACATGTGCGACCGTAGCGAGGGCCACCAAAGCAAGAGCAGGCTCGGCTCCATAGAGCCATATCCTTTCCATAGAGCGAATATCCACCTTCAAAGTCTCTCTCTCTCTCTCCTTCCTCGGTCAACCTGCCAGAGTCGCGACTCGATCGACACAAGTCATATGCGACCTTAGAGGTTTCGTCGGTCCTCCCTGAGCAAGATAGATCCATTGATGACCAAACCACACTTCAGAAAGTAAGGAAAGGACGACGATTTGGTCCGTCCTAGACCAAGGACGGACCGAAGCGTCGTCGTTTCTCCACTTTCTAATGTGTGGTTTTGTCATCATGTCTTCAGCCACGTTATTGTGACTCGTCGTCTGCAGATAGACCTTCCTTAGAATCTTCATTCATTCAGCGAATAATGAAAAGTGTTGGGCACCTTTAGGACAAAAATAAAATGCAGGCGATGAGTCACAATAACGTGGCTGTAGTAGTTTTACCAGACCACACACTAGAAGGTGAAGGGACGACGACGTTTCGGTCCGTCCTGGACCATTCTCAAGTCGATTGTGCACAAAATGTAGAAGTAAATTTAGCAAAATACAAAATGCATTGTGTGCACACAATGAACACACACAAAAAATATGTTTCTTAAGAAAGTGTGATTGTGTATGTATTCAAACAAACTGGTTAAAGTTTGTTTGAATACATTGAAACTTGTTCAAACTGGAACATTGAATAACATACAGCATACAAACAAAATATAAACATCAAGTGACATTTCCAGATGAAGTCTAGCAGGAAAATGAAAATCAATTACTTTATAGAAATCTTTTTCAGTAATGAACTTAAACCGGAAAGTTTTATCAAACTTGATACAAAATCTTCAATACAAGACAAATTTCAATTCCAAGCATCATTTGGATGCGTGGAATTAAAACACGTTAAAAAACACGTTAAAACACAGACAAATTCGCGAGTATATTGGTTATATATTCCACTGAAGGAGTTAACATTGCTACAAAAAAATCATTGCTGTAGGAATGTTGATTCTGTTTATAAGCAAGGGTATCTCGACGCACCCAAGAAACTGAGAGATTTTGTCAAAAACAGGAGTTTTAACTATGCTGTAGCCATTAACAGATGACGAAGTCATTAAACAGTCACCTGCAAATTTAATCGCACGTCGCAAAAATGCCGTGGAGCAACGGTAGCGGTTCACAGTGTCGAGACGGCACGGGGTCGAGCGATCAACATGCAACTTGCGCTTAATGATATGAGCATTTATTGTTAATGGGATACTTCTGCCATTACCTGTGGGGGCCGCAGGGCGAGGGGGGAATACCGAGCATCGGCAGGAAGCCACGGGGGGTGAGGCGCTGCCAAGCCAAACATAGGCACACACACACACACACACACACACACACACACACACACACACACACACACACACATACACACACTGACAAATGCAAGGCTACGAGTATAGTAGTTGGAGTAAGACCCCAGGTTCTGTACAGGATGAGAGGAAGGCATCTTCCAACTTCTGAAAAAAAAGAAAAAGACTTACGAGTGGACATAACTGGAGATCTACCACCAAAGGTGCACATCAGCAGGATAACGAGTAGAGCAGCATATACCATCCTATCCAACGTCCGGTTATCTTTCAGGAGCTTGGATAGGTCAGATCCCTTCCGAGCGCGGCATACATCCATTGTGAGACCCATTATTAAGCATGCCGCCTTTTCCCCAATACTAACCCCGCCTCTGCTGCCTTTCCCCATCCCTCCCTGATTTAGGCAATGGCCTCCTGGTCCAAAAGCATCACCAGGAAGCCGTTCCAAAACTCTTATACAACAGACTTTTTTTTTCCTCTCGACTTGTAGAGGAATGTGCAGAGGTTGTCCACGAGAACTTGTTTTTTGTTTGTCCTTTTGTGCTTCTAATGAGATTTTGTTGTTTCTCAGAGATAAAGGCATTGGAGATGAGAGCTGAGTGGGATGGAGAGAGTGGTGATTGAATTAGATGTAGGAGAAGCAGATGAGGAAGACAGAAAGGGAAGTAGGGAAAGAGAGGTGAGGGGGATGAGAAAGGGGAGAGATGGTATGCTAGTGGACAGAGAAGGGAAAGGGATGGGAGGAAAAGGGAATATAGTGGAAAAGGTGGGAGAGGAGTAGAGGTGAGAGAGGGGTGTAGAGTTAGGGGGGAGGAGAATGGGAGAAGAGGTGAAGAATCGTTTATTGGAGACATTGGTTGGGAAGAATTTATTTCAGGTCCAAGACGTGTCTACCGCTGGTGATGCGTCTGTTGGTGGCGGTGGTGGTAGTGGTGGTGGTGCTGGTGGTGGTGGTTGTAGTGGTGGTAGTGGTGGTGGCGGTGGTGGTGGTGGTGGTGGTAGCGGTTTTGGTAGTGGTGGTGGTGGTAGTGGTGGTGGTGGTGGTGGTTCTGGTGCCGGTCGTAAAAACACAGAGTTGACTATTAGGGTCAAAGTATAATAAGTAGAATTATTTATGCTCTATTCACACCTATACGTGAGTATAACACGAGCCACTTAAGTGCCCACACAGTATCGGTTTAAAAAATAATAATAATAACAATGAACAAATCCACAAGGATTTGGACCCGGACGTAGGTTCGAACCCTCATCACGGCCCTTGTGGATTTGTTCATTTGACATATCACGCTATTGTGATTTCTGTGTGTAATAATGACAATATTAATGATAATAATAAATTAAATGTTCTTATTTCACGACCTAATTATGCAATATCAGCTGTGTTTGCTACTAGTCTTCTTATATAGTGATATCAATTTCAATAGTAATTTTCGATCGTGCAATAAATTTCATCTACCAGTGCAACAGTAGCCCCGAGTCGGAACCTGCCCGCGGCTTTCGAGCGCCAGTCAGATATATGAATGCTCATTCTCAAGGGCCATGACAAATGCTGATCATGCACAGATATTCCGAATGAGCATGACAAATGCTGATGCTGCAGAGAGATACCAGCGAGGCATTTTAGGAGATTGTGATAAATGCTGATCTTGAGAAAGATATCAACAACAATTCTAAGAGATCATGACAAATGCTGATTGTGCCGAGATATTAAGAAGCATTCTCAAAGGTCTCTTAAGTGACAGTCATAACAAGAGCGTAATCTCGCAAGCCGGGAGATTATCATCGCTGGATGCCGTCTTGGAGTGCTACCAGAATCTTTCTTTCCCGGACGATGATGGCGTTCACCTTCCCTGACGATGGAGCGATATATATATATTTTATATATTCGCAGCAGCTCCGTATTGCAGTCTCTCTCTGCCTTGCTGTCCCTATCCACACTGTTTATAGGTGTATATGCGGCGAGGCAGAGGCAGACGAATATGGACTGCATGGCCTGCACTGCGTAAAAATCTGGCGGTTGGCACTCTAGACACGACGAAGTCAATGACATCATTAAGAGGAGCCTTGCCTATGCCCAGTGTCCAGCGGAGAGAGAGCCCCGCAATCTATTGAACCGTGACTCTGTTAGCTTTTCTGGCCGACCAGACGGAATCACATCGCACTCATGCCTATTCAGAGTTAAATGGCAAGTTTTTCTCTGAATGCTCTGTGTTCCGTTCTTTGAGGCTGTGGGTCCCTACAATTACACCAGAAATGGTACCCCCTTCCACAGTTTCAACGAACCGAACTATTCGCACCCCTGGACGATGAATCTTGATAGCTTCGGCGGTGAAATGAATGTTTTCAAGAAGATTTCGCTATGTTTTAAGGGCTACGACTTCAAGTTTTACGGTAGATCTTACGGGTGATGGTGCCACTTGTGATAAAATATGACGTAAGAGCTTGAGGACGATAGCGTAGTGTCTTACGGACGATTGACTTCAGATTTTACGCGAGTTGATTCAATATCAATAGTATCAGATCTTAAATATAATTGTTGCAATCAATTATATTTGCAAATATTGTTGCAAATAATTATATTTGTTGATAAGATCTTACGAACGAAATATGATCTTATGCGAAATAATTTGAGTGTAAAGATTAGAGCTTGCTACCCAAAGTATTCTTATGGTATCTTAAAATAGTATTATTCCTGGTAGGTTTCTCTACAAGTTCACAATAGTTTTGAATGCAGAGAAACACAAGGATGAAAACAAATTTTCTTTGGTAGATAATGTTTATTAAAGCTATCAGAGATACAGATTAATTGATGGAGAGTAATCTGCCCAAGAGGTGGCACGGGCATGAATAGCCCGTAAGTGGTAGACCAGAGATACATATGAATTGAGTTCATGAAGGGCCAAAGTGTGATAAACTAAGTGAAGTGGGGTGGACGAGGTCAGGTAGAATTATGAATTACAATTTATATTAGTGATTACATTTGGGATGTGCTGACTTTACCACTTTCCATAAACTAACCTGCAGAGTTACATTTGTAGTGTTAGCTAAGGTAATTGTGAGGAGAAGACACTAAGCCATAATGACTATATAGCACTGGGAAGCGCTATGTAGTCCTTCAACAATCGCTTGTCCTCAAGTGATTGTTGAATGGAGGGGAATCTGCAGCCCGCTACATCCTTCTCATATTCCCCGAAGAGGTAACTAGGAACAAGTTTCTCTGGCTTTAAATCAAAGGAATTTAACATTTCACATCTACATATATAATTGGCTATTTTTTACCAACGGATTAGTTCTTATATCTCAGTAATAACTGTTGCATTAATTTATGTTCACAATGGACAAAACAGGGTATCTGTGTCGAGTTCACACCATCGTTGGGTTGACATACGTATTATGTAAGCTTTTCCTTCGAAGATAATGATTAAGAAATATTTCTAGATTTGCACCAAAGAGTCAAATTGACCTCGCAAGATTAACGCCCATGATATTGATCGACCTCACAAGGTTAGGGTACCCCCCTCACAAGGTTAGGGTTCCCTTTCACAAGGTTAGGGTGTCCCCTCACAAAGTTAGGGTGTCCCCTCACAAGGTTAGGGTTTAATTTCACAAGGTTAGGGTATCCCCTCACAAGGTTAGGGTTCCCTCTCACAAGGTTAGGGTGTCCCCTCACAAGGTTAGGGTGTCCCCTCACAATCATGTCTTCCAATGGTAGAGACAGCCTTGAGGGGTCCAGCCGTCTCAACTTCCACTGCCTCAAACAGATGTTCCTACGAAAATAATTTGGAAATGCTGCATAAATCTTGCAGCATTATTATAGTTTTATCTCTGGTTTGCAATTTGATATCTAAATATGCAATATTATTGTGTATTTGTTTTCCGGGCGAATTTTACTCTTTTTTGCAGTTATCGAAGTGATTCTTTGTATTTGTAAATATTATTTTTAAATCGTATATGAATGTTTTTTGCGTATTGTGAGATGCTAGTTATCAGAATTATTTTGGGGGATAATTATTAATTTTAAAGGTAAGCAACGCTAAAATATGATAATCGGTATTTTTTATGGGATTATTTATATATTTTAAAGTAGTCAGTATCTGGCTTCAGCGGTGACGCCTAGCTGTGCCCAGACACATTCATCCCTGTGTTTGTGTGTGTGTGTGTGTGTGTGTGTGTGTGTGTGTGTGTGTTCTGTGTGTGTGTGTGTGTTCTGTGTGTGTGTGTGTGTGTTCTGTGTATGTGTGTGTGTGTGTGTTCTGTGTATGTGTGTGTGTGTGTTCGGTGTGTGTGTGTGTGTGTGTTCTGTGTATGTGTGTGTGTGTGTTCGGTGTGTGTGTGTTCTGTGTATGTGTGTGTGTGTGTTCTGTGTGTGTGTGTGTGTTGTTTGTGAGAGTTGTGTGTGTGTGAGTGTGTATTGGTGAGTGTGTGTGTGTGCATTTATTAACATCTGCGCTTACCAGATTAGTGCAGTGTTACCCAGGTATTGCAGACAAAAAGAGCTACATGTGTGTGACAGAGAAAACAAGTCACATGTGTCTTGTAAACAAACCAAAAAAAATCACATGTGGCTTATAGAAAAAAAGTCACAGATGTGAAAGACGAAAAAAATGTGACACATGTATTAAAAAACAAAAAAATTCACAGGTGTGGCAATGAAGAAAGTCACAGGTGTAGAGGACAAAAAAAGGGTAACAGGTTTGGAAGACAAAAAAAAAGAACGCAGCAACAGCTCCACGTGAGACCAAGCGAACAACAATCTTCACAACAAACAGAATCGAAGCCACACAACACAACAATAGTGTGAACGCACATATTTACGACACAGCTGCAACAGCTATCGTAATATAAAAGGACGATAACACATGTTATTCTAAGCAATCAGCGGTGACGGCATAATTGGATAATAAGCCGATGCAAATTACAATCAAACCCAGAGCTACAGCGTTATATAATTTGTTTATTAAAAGGTGATACATATCGTTTAAAAGCTATTTAAAACCAGCAACTGCAGAACTGCACCCAGACAGAAAAACATGATATCAACCGCGGTACCTAACACACAGCCTCTGTGATATCACAGAATATATATATATATATATATATATATATATATATATATATATATATATATATATATATATATATATATATATATATACATAACCTCACCTGATTAATTTACAATTAAGATTACACACTATCCAGGTTCCATATGTTACGAAGAACAGAGTTAACACAACAGCAGGAACGACGTAGCATGTAGAACAAACGACAAAGAACATGGATTTTTGGGGGGGGAGGGAACTTCCCCCCCCCCCACAATCCTCCTCCCCCCCTCCCAATCCAGAGGCATGTCGCATTATATTTATGAATGGGCACAAGAGTGTGCAATGACACACTGTTCTTGTCAGATGGTTGAAGCTCGCCCACATGAAACACGGCGACTTGGTCTTTGCGGTAAATCTCACTTCTGGCCATCTTGACTGTCGGCTCACACACCCCCCCCCCCCCCATCACGGCCGCCGTTAGGATTCGTTATAGTGGTATTTGGATCCCTTAATGAGGCCAGCGGAGTTTATTGATAGCATTATTCGAAATAATGTGAAGGATATTACTTGTTTACGGTGATCCAAATTTTGTGGTGTGTGTGTGTCGTAATCCATCTGGCTGCCTGTAGGCCGGTTGGTTGTCCAGGAGAGGAACTGGCTCGCATAGCTCACTGGAAATACATACAGACACACACTTGGGAAACATATGTATCAAGAGAGCTTTCGGTACGTTTGGCTATTGGGCAGGTATCGATTTAGATCAGTAAGACACGTACACAAACACACACACACACACACGTGTGTGTGTGTGTGTGATAAGATGACAGTTGAGAGGCGGGACCAAACAGCCAGAACTCAACCCCCCGCAAGTATAGATAAATGCATAACTTCTTAACAAATAACTAAAATAAGGTTTCTCTTCCTTGTTGCTCCCTCTCCTCATTATCACCTCCTTCCCCCCACATTCCATCTCTCCTACCTACCTCCTCTTTCGTTTATATATATAATATATATATATATATATATATATATATATATATATATATATATATATAATATATATATATATATATATATATATATATATATATATATATATATATATATATATATATATATATATATATATAATGTCGTACCTAGTAGCCAGAACGCACTTCTCAGCCTACTATGCAAGCCCCAATTTGCCTAATAAGCCAAGTTTTCATGAATTAATTGTTTTTCGACTACCTAACCTACCTAACCTAACTTAACCTAACTTTTTCGGCTACCTAACCTAACCTAACCTATAAAGATAGGTTAGGTTAGGTTAGGTAGGGTTGGTTAGGTTCGGTCATATAACTACGTTAATTTTAACTCCAATAAAAAAAATTGACCTCATACATAATGAAATGGGTAGCTTTATCATTTCATAAGAAAAAAATTAAAGAAAATATATTAATTCAGGAAAACTTGGCTTATTAGGCAAATCGGGCCTTGCATAGTAGGCTGAGAAGTGCGTTCTGGCTACTAGGTACGACATATATATATATATATATATATATATATATATATATATATATATATATATATATATATATATATATATATATATATATATAAACGAAAGATCACTTTCAAAATAGACACGAAAGATCACCTTGAATAAAGATATGAAAGATCACTGACAAAGTGCATGACAAATACACACACAAAAAAATATTAAGAAACCCACTTGTTAAACCTAACGAGGCCAGGGATATTATACTGTTGTTATGTTAAATTAACAACCCACTTTCTGACTAGGAGCACTGAGGTCAATAGAATACTGGGTCTCATAGGTATAGAAATTGGGATTATTTAATGCCGAAACAATTTGAGCTACAAGATAAGGTAATTATAAGGTATAAAGTCTAGTAATAGTCTTGAGTTCTGAGTTATAAGATAATTTTGAAGAGTTAACGGGAAGCTAGAATGACTGTATAGCACTTGAAAGGGGACATGAGGACAAGGAGCTGGGATATGGGGATAAGAGTTAGGATATTTGAACAAAGAGCTGGGATACGAGGGCATGGAGCTGGGATATTTGAACAAAGAGCTGGGATACGAGGGCATGGAGCTGGGATATTTGAACAAAGAGCTGGGATACGAGGGCATGGAGCTGGGATATTTGAACAAAGAGCTGGGATACGAGGGCATGGAGCTGGGATATTTGAACAAAGAGCTGGGATACAAGGACAGGGAGCTGGGATATGTGGACAAGCAGCTGGGATATTCGAACAAAGAGCTGGGATACAAGGGCTGGGTGAATAAAAAACAGGTCATAACTACGTGGACTACTGGGGGATAGAACTCCGACCATGCAAGATGCGAGACCGTCGCTCTGCCAACCAGCCTTCAAAATACTTAAACCAAAAAAATATGAAAGGAAGCTTTAGCTAAAATATAAAACAAGACTGAATCCATCACTAAGAAATAAATCATATAGAAAAAGACTCAGATATCTAAACAATGGTTTCTTTAAACCAATTTGTTTCTGCCTCAAAACACCATATCTTCCCTATTCCTCCCCCCCCCCCCCATACACTAAACCCGCAAGCCACCCTCACCCACCCCACTGTGACTACACCTCCCTCTACCCTCTTCCATCCCATCAAAATATGAAAACAGTTCAAATATAACTCACCGGGATACGACAGGGCTATAGTAGACGGGAAGGGAACGAAAGGAGCTAAACCTCACTATCCCGAAGTCACTGTTAGCCAAGCATTATTAGGCAAGCACCTATCCCTCCGTCCTTCAAACGTGCTCCTCCTCCTCCTCCTCCATATATGACAAGAGGGTGTCGGAGCCAACACAACTGTTTTTTTGGCCTTGTCAATTCTTACTCAACCCGGCTGGCCAGGTTGTCTGAGGCTTGCGAAGGGTGACGCCTGCTGATTCAAACTCTCCCAGGCGGGTCAGGAGCCTGGGTTTGTTTGTTTCTTTGGCTTGGGTCCGCTCCTGCTGTTGTTATTAGAAGGGAGAGCATAATGGTTAGGTCGTTATCAGACGTTATTTAGTGCTAGGTGAACAGGTGCATCAGGGTGAAAGAAACATTGTCTATTTGTTTCCCCCTCCGCCGGGAATCGAACCTGGGCCATTACGACTACCAAGCGCTGTCCACTTAGCCGCGAGGCCCCGTGTGTGTGTGTACTTCCGTAGTTGTGCTTGCGGGGGTTGACTTCTGGCTCTTTGGTCCCGCCTCTCAACCGTCAATCAACTGGTGTACAGGTTCCTGAGCCTACTGGGCTCTATCATATCTACATTTGAAACTGTGTATGGAGTCAGCCTCCACCACATCACTGTCTAATGCATTCCATCTGTTAACTACTCTGACACTGAAAAAGTTCATTCTAACGTCCCTGTGGCTCATTTGGGTACTCAGTTTCCACCTGTGTCCCCTTGTTCGCGTACTACCAGTGTTAAACAGTTTATCTTTATCTACCCTGTCAATTCCTCTGAGAATTTTGTAGGTTGTGATCATTTCTCCCCGAACTCTCCTGTCTTCCAGTGAGTGTGTGTGTGTGCGCGCCCGCATGAACGCGTGCGTGCAACATTTTCCCAGTCATGCTGATGTTGCATTTTCAAGACCCATTTGAATAGTTTGTTTACGAAGTTAGTGCCACAATTTCTCTACATTGCATTAAAAGCGAATTGAAATATAGAAGACCACGTTTCTCTGCCCCGGTCTCTCTCTCAGTTCTTAAGGAGACCTTTGACGAGTTGAGAGTACCAAACTAAAATGTATATTATAAATATATTTATCACTAAGAACTCTGTTGAGCCGACCAGGATTCGAACCCTCGCCGCGCAGGATAACTCCTTGGCTTACAGAGTACCACCATAACAATAGGGCCAATGGTCGTATAGACGATCCTCGGTCTAGTGGTTGTGGTACTCTGTACGCCAAGGGGGGGAGGTGATTCTGGGTGGCAGGGGTTCGAATCCTGGTAGGGTCAACAGAGTAATTTGTGATAAATGGCTCTCGCATTCATGAAGTATGTAATATCACACACACACACACACATATATATATATATATATATATATATATATATATATATATATATATATATATATATATATATATATATATATATATATATATACAGTAAAATATACTAATAAAGTATTGAATTACCCCAACTGGGAATAGCCTTAAAAGATAAAGTTAAAATCATGCTGGTTTACAACAAGATTATGACCAAGAAAGTCTCGATTATCAATAAAAGAAGAAAATGGTAATCAATGGTGTTTATGTACAGGAAAGCTTTTCCATTGTTGAGTTTTTCTACGTTGTGAATATATTAATTCTTTTTCATAAGCGAAGCTTTAGTCAGCCGAAAAATATGTTTAGTGTGGGCTGGGAATTTCGTAGTTATTCTTAAGGTAATTTTTGTAAGTGTTAGGAATCTGTTATCGAAGCATTGGATACTTTTTATGGGTCGCGTGAAGAAGCTTTAAGTAGTGTTAAGGTGTTGTACAGGCAGAGATTGGGGTGGTGGTGAGGAGGGGGGGGGGGGGTTGAAAGAGGTAGGAGAAGCTGTCAGAGGTAAGGGGGTTGAGGGAGGCGTAAAGGGTAGGAACGAGGTGATAGGAGCAGAGGAAGGGGTGGGAATTATGGGTTATTGGGAGGTGCAAGAAGGTTTAGGAAGGAATAGGACCAATATGGTCGTAAGAAGTTGTGGAAGGCGAGGGGTTCCTTGTAGAAGGGAGGAAGGGAGCAGAAAATAGGAAAGTCATAACTTTTATGGGGAGCCGTAAGATGTGGGAAAGATGGAAAGGGAAGTGGGAGTGGTAATGGGAGAGGAAGGGAGGAAAAGGTAAGGGGGTATGAAAGAGGAGTAAGAAGCAATGGTAATGGTAAAGGTTGACTGTTAAAACGTCCTTGGAGTGTACTCACCTAATTGTGTTTGCGGCGTTGAGCTTCGGCTCTTTGGTCCCTACTCTCAACCATCATCTGTTGTACCGGTGAAGATCATTTGATGCTACGCTGAGACAATGAACACTCTTGGCAAGAGGCAGTGGTGGGGCACCAGAGGCTTCGAGTCAATGCTGAAGGAAGTGAAGCAACATGACGAACCGTGAGAGGATCTTAACATGAGTAAATAGCTCCGCATAACCCTTTAAACGTTCAAGAAAGGTGTTTCGAACTCTCAAGGGGCATCAGAAGGGGTTTAAGAAAGCAAGATGATGATATCACTTGCTAAGGAGTTTTAGGAATCGACTTTAAGAAATGAGGAGCTGTTTTGCCATCGCTAGGGACAGCTAGGAAGTGTAATAAACCGTTGATTAATGATAAAAAAGGTGTTTTGAAGAGCGTCAGTGGCTGTCAAGGTGAGTTAGGTGGCTAGTTGGTCTGACACCGGCCATAAGCCCCCAATCATAACCGAGTAGTGGACGTCGTTCAGACTTGCAATCTCTCTCGCTCTCTACGGATTGGCTTTCTTTGAGTCGTCCGAGCAGCTGCTTGTCCCTGCGACACTAATCCCTGACGGACGCAGAAGACGGCACTGGGATTTAGCAGCGCGTCGCCTCATTAGGACTGATGACGGTGTTGGATCCTAAGTGAACACCTCCTCCTCAAATGACTCCTTGGGCAGAGATCCAACGCCTATGTTCAGCTAGCTGTAAAGCAAGCCTAACTCAGGAGTTAGGTAATTGCTGTGCGTTCCATCTATTAGGAAATTGGGTAATTTCTTCCTGGAAGAGAAAGGCTGGCAATGCATGTGTCCCCGCATGAAACATGACGTAGGCGTTTCGTTTTTGTTTTCATGGATGATTCTAGAGAGCTTTCTGAGGTACCAACATAACCCCTCCTTCCCCCCCCCCCCCCCCCCACAAACGTCAGCACAATACCCCCGCCAGTACCAACAAACACGTCTCTTCACCCCTCGCCCCCGAGACTTACAGGCACGTCTGCTTGGGAGGAAGGGGCATCTCCCATGCCCATGTACCCAGATACAAGGACATGGGAGTATTGCCAATCACCTGCCGGAAGAACCCCCCTTGCCACGGCGGCTGCTGGACTTAAATATGCTACTACGTATATCTACCGTGGTATATCTACCGAGGTAAGGGGCCCTTAGATCCGCCCCGCCGACGGAACACAGTATTGCACTGCATGGATAGATTTACAAGCTGTGAAGTAGTTTGTATATTACGATGTTCGAATTGATGGACTGCATGGGGCTGAGGTTTCCCCATCCGAAACTGGCACGTTCTCTCTCGGTTGGTATAGCTATGTTTCCTGCCTCGTTGCCCAACATGGAGGAGTCTCTCCTGATTTCAGGGATCAGCCTACGTGAGACAGACAGACGGGCCGTGTTGTTGTGTTTTAAATTTGTTTTCCAGGCCACTTCCTCCCTGTATAATGATATTGCTCGTCATCTTGACTCCACCTGCATCACTTTCAGTGCTACTTCATCACATCAACCCCTCATGTCATCTCATATCCACCTCCACCCCACAACACCCCAACATCTCTCGTCGAAACACTTGAGATGGACGGTAGAGCCACGATCTCGCTTCATGCAGGTCGGCATTCAATCCCCGACAGCCCAAGTGGTTGGGCACCATTCCTTTCCCCCCCCCCCCCCGTCCCATCTCAAATCCTTATCCTGATCCCCTCCAAGTGATAGTCATAATGGTTTGGGCGCTTTCTCACGAAAGTTCCTTTTCCTTCCTTCCACAAGGTGTCCATAACATCTCCACCCCACAACACAACCACCATCAACAACCTCACCGCACAACACCTCTTCCTGCACCCCAGAAGGTACAAGCCACCAGGCTTACCGTTAGCATTAATAGGTGTCGAGCCTCCGGATAAGTCCACCATTCCCACAGAAGGAGACTAAAGCAGACAGATAATTTAGGGTTGAAACTTTAACTAGCCACCATTAGAATACCTCCAGTCCTGTGCTCCTTTGATGAGAATATTGGAAAAACCGAAGCTAATTAATCTCTTCAACTGAGCTGCTTTGACAGGTAGGAGTATGGGGACTAGAGCCATTGAGGACGCTCGTCACAGCAGGTCCAGTGCGTCCAAAGGGTCATTTATAACGCTAGAATGCAGGTATAGACGTCTTGCAAGGCAGAGAAGCTATATAATTTACCTTTCTTGTTTTTTTATTCGTTGCAAGAGGACGATTGACGACTCACCTCGGGTTCTATTTACATGCTGACGAAGGCGTTAATCCCGCTAGAAAGAACAGCAAAACACAGTGAAAGAAGGAAGGAAGGAAGGAATGAAGGCGCGAGGCGGTAACCCCGGACCCCGTAGTGGGCTACGGGGTCATCTGCACTCAACCCCACAGCTGATTTTAAACACTGATTTGAAATTAGGATGCGATTGTTGCTCGGTTGAGCATAAGCAATGCATAGATTATGGGACCCCCGAACACGCTTCCAGTTTCTGATCTGTGATATTATAATTTTTGGGGGGTACATCTGGGGTCCATTTCAGAGACACAATTGGGGGTTTTTTCTAGAGGAGGACTAGAAGACAACTGGATATATTTAGTTTTTTTTAACAGGAATTCATTTTCGTTCACGAAGAGGGGTTTTTTCTCCAGCGATGAGAGGAAGATATAACCAGCTTACGACTGTTACTTTGAGTTACAGTGGGTCAAGAATATGAACCCCTGGAGACGGAACTCTCGGCAGAATATTTACATGTCACTAAATGCGCTTTTCTGAAGGTTGAACTTTGACCTTTGGCAGCTATAAAAATAAGGCAGGTCTCCCCTGGTATACCAAATGGCCACATAATTTGATGTATACTGATACTTGCAGATTTTACTTCGCTCACGTATACAATATTATGTACAAATATATATTTAAGCTTATAAAATATTAAATAGAATGAATTACCAATATGTACATACACATGCACACACGTATCTATGATGTGGATTTTAGTAGCTACATCACCAGCTATCTATCTTTATATTTGCTCTGATGAAGGCGAATTAAGCCGAAAACGCGTTAAGCATTCTTTATTATTCACATGTAGTGAAAAAATATTCCGCATACTTGGATCAGTGTTTTTGTGATCGTTGTTGCGCATATATATATATTATATATATATATATATATATATATATATATATATATATATATATATATATATATATATATATATATATATATATATATATATATATATATATAACCTGGCTATACTCCTGTGTGTATAACCAAGTGGATCTGGTAATAAGTATATATGGTCTGTCTGGTCATGAAGTTCAAGAAGTATTATTAGAGGAGATGAAGTCAAGATCAGTGCGGAATACAGCCGTGTCTTAGCGCTTAATTGACAGCGGTTCAATAATTATGGCCTTGATGTGTGCTGGGATGGGTTGTCAAGTGGTCGGGGCCTCGATGCACCAGTTCCCCTCCCCTCCCCCCGCCCCCATGATAACTTCTGCTAGTTGTTATCTTTGCAGTCATCTGCCTGGGGTCCTCCGCTACTTATAGCGTGTACTGGTTTGTGTTATATAATTACATTTTCTCTTGTAAATACGTTGAATGATTTTCAGTGATGTTAGTGATTTGGGGTTCCGGATACTCTCTCTCTCTCTCTCTCTCTCTCGCTGTGTGTTTCTGTATCTTTGTCTGTCTGTTCGTACGTCCATCCGTAGGTCCGTCTGTCTGTCCATCTCTCGCTCCCCCTCTTTCATAAACATTTATTTACAAACTCATGCAAATTCTATATTATTCCTCTACACGCACGTACGCGCACACACCCATCCACACACACACACACAATCCGTAGACGCTCGTAAATGTGTGTGTATATGTATGTGTGCGTGTGCGCTTGTTCGTGTGTATGAATCTATATACATGTGTGTGTGTATAAATGCACATGTGTGAAGTATCTCAAAATTTTGATCCTGAACAACAATATCGTCCTGTCATATGCCATACGTCCTGTCATATGCCATACGTCCTGTCATGCGAGTCATTCACAATAACACGATCATCTATGAGATGAACATCGAACCAGCGTCAGCCCTGTTGCAATGATTTTCTTCTCTCACTAGTTTCTTTTTTGTCATACCACTCATTTCCTCATGTCTTGCTTCACTATAGTTCCTCCTGTCATGGCTCATATTTACTCATGTTCCCTCACATTACCACTTCATTCCAAGGGATGGATCCTATAGTCCTCAGCTCCTTCAGTGGGTGTTGCTTTTTCCGCGTCTGTCCCTGGCTCAACTATACTGCCCACTCATACCCCACCCTGCCCACTCATACCCCACCCTGCCCACTCATACCCCACCCTGCCCACTCATACCCTACCCCGCCCACTCATACCCCACCCTGCCCACTCATACCCCACCCTGCCCACTCATACCCCACCCTGCCCACTCATACCCCACCCCGCCCACTCATACCCCACCCTGCCCACTCACACCCCACCCTGCCCACTCATACCCTACCCCGCCCACTCATACCCCACCCTGCCCACTCATACCCCACCCCGCCCACTCCCTGCACATTCACGGCCCAAAAACACCGCCCGCAAACCAATTCATCGAACACCCTCTCACTCACCCACCTCTCCTCCACCCACAACCCACCCCACCCACCTCTCCTCCACCCACAATCCACTCCGTCCACCTCTCCTCCACCCACAACCCACCCCGCCCACCTCTCCTCCACCCACAACCTACCCCGCCCACCTCTCCTCCACCCACAACCCACCCCGCCCACCTCTCCTCCACCCACAACCCACCCCGCCCACCTCTCCTCCACCCACAACCCACCCCACCCACCTCTCCTCCACCCACAATCCACTCCGTCCACCTCTCCTCCACCCACAACCCACCCTGCCCACCTCTCCTCCACCCACAACCCACCCCGCCCACCTCTCCTCCACCCACAACCCACCCCGCCCACCTCTCCTATACCCACCAAGATCTCACCTTTTGGCCAGCTGTCGTGTTGCTTAACCCACGCCTCTCTATGTACGCTTCAGACCTCTATAGCTGGCGGTAATTTTACAGTTGAAATTGTTAGCAGTTGATGGCAGAAGATGGAGATTGATTAACCAGTCGGGCGGCCAGTGTGTTTGGGCAACTACAAAAAAAATTAAGGCACTGTGTTTAGTCTTGGGAGTTAGTTCTTGGAAATTACAAAACGGTTGTTAATTTTATTTTGCATGGTTCTGTTAAGTGTTGACAGCGCGCGGATTGGTCAATGTACTGCTCTGAAAGGATTATAAAGTTTTTTGGATTGGTTGGTACAGCGACGGGAATTGCCTCTCGTGGGGAGGGTCTCGGGGTTCGATCACCTAAGATCCAAGTGGTTGGACACTGTTCCTTCCAGTCCTTATTCCAATCTCAGTTCCGTGTCCTCATGCCCATGTTCCTTGTCCCTCAAGTCTCAGATTCTTGTCCTCATATCGAAGCTTCTCATACACGTTCTAACCATTTCACAAACGTCAAATTTGAAGTGGTTTTTATCTAATCAAAGACGTAAAATTTGATGTGTTTTTTGCTCAATTAGAAGGGAAGACATCCCACCTAATCAATCTGGATACGAAGCTCCTTCGTCCGCACAAGCGTCAATATTACGATTTTTTTACTTGTTATCGGAGCATCCGTATTTTGACGCAGTGGTCGACAGCGTAATTCCTTCTTTTCTTCTAGTGTTTGTGTTTTTTTTTACAGACCTCACACTTAATGCTCCACATTTGTTAACGTTATGCTACTTTTAGTGCGAAGGAGCGATGATCTGAATTCCTACGTGATCGCCACTCATATTCTGAGTGCCCAAATGATACCCACTCATGATATGAGTGTCTACATGATCCCCACTCATGATCTGAGTGCCTACATGATCCCCACTCATGGTTACTTTGCGTTCCAGCTTGTAAGACACAATACTGCTAACCACAACAGAAGGATCGGTCAGAGTTGTAACTGCATCTGATGTCCGAGTATTGCAAACCAAACACAGATGGTTGTTGTTTATTCCTCTGACCAGAGCATGCATGGCTCTGGTATTGCATGGCTGTCAGTCATGCAATCTCATTGCAATAAGCATTAAAATCAGAGTCCTAAACAGATTTAAAATAACATGATTATCGGGAGAAAGCATAAAACCAGCCCATGGAAGGGATATGAGGACAGGATAGGAATTTGGAAATAGAGACAGAGGGATGGATCGGTGCCCAACCGTTCCTTTGGATCGTCGGGGATCGAACGTCGACCTGTATTAGAGCGATTCCATCGCTGTACCAACAAGTCCAAGTAGGTGGATAAAATGAGGTCCTAAATGGACTAAAGACCAGTTGAGAGCTTCCGTTACAAGAGATTATCCCTGTTCAACAGTAACGTTAGGTTGTTGTTGTTAAATATTCGCTACCTGGAACAAAAAGTTCCAAGTAACACAGGCTATGGTGAGCCCGTAGTGCCTTAAAGAACGTTAGGTGCCTCAGGTGCTAATTCTAGGACCTGTTCTGTTATATGCTTTACGTAACAAAAAAACAGTTTCTGATCAGTAGCAAAAATGTATATATTTTTTTTTTTTTGTGCAGACGAAAAACGTGATATATCTGAAGCATCCTTAACAGCATGTTAAATACAGAAGTAGATATACTTAAGCAATGGTGTATTAATTGACGAGAAAATATGAACATATTACATGTTCAGCACCTCGATTCTGTATTGAAATTGCCTGTTGTCC
The DNA here is from genome assembly GCF_040958095.1 of Procambarus clarkii. Taxonomy (NCBI): domain Eukaryota; kingdom Metazoa; phylum Arthropoda; class Malacostraca; order Decapoda; family Cambaridae; genus Procambarus; species Procambarus clarkii. The sequence goes on along the minus strand of NC_091238.1, from coordinate 12,906,048 downwards.
TTCACATATACTTGTAAAGAAAATGAAATTGAGACAGAAATATATTAACTTGAGCAATGGTGTATTAATTAACATGATACTATGAACAATTTACATATTCAGCACCTCGCTTCTGTACTGAAATTGCCTATTGTCTTTCACATATATTTGTAAAAGCAAAGGAAATTGAGACAACCAACAAGAAGGTAGTAAGAAAAATATAATTCAAGAACACAACGGGATCGCAACCGGCCCACTCCATTTCCAGCGCCAGCTGTTTAACCTCCCTGACACCACTAAACTATAAATTTCACTCTTGATATACAAGCGTCTAAACAACCTAATATACACACCAATCACACACCCCCACGAGGGTAAATACTCACCACTACCTAGGATTCAGCCCGACCCTGACACTCCCACTCCTCTCTTCCCCCACAATCTAACCTGTCAAGCTTCCTTCAGGGGCTGTCATATATGGCATGAATCGCCTCTAAACCTCTGTGAGACACCTACACTTTCCATGTTCAAACACAGACTCAAGCTACGTATTATGCCACAATACAGATTCACAACGATGGGAAAACAAAACACGAAGCACATCTATCTCTGTATTCACCTATTTTTACCTGTAGTGTCTAGTTATTAGCTCTTTGACCCCGCCTTTCTAACCTACGGTTGTATAATGTATTGTTTCTTTAATACAATACAATATATTTATACGTTTATATAATGTATTGTTTCTCACAACCAATTTTTTCAATACTATATATATATATATAGTTTTTCCCTCTCGCACGCTCACGTGTATACATCTCCAAGATGAAGCCCACAACAACCATTTATAATCCCCAAGTACCATTTTACTGCTTGGTGAAAAGAGGCATCAGGTGAAGGAAAACCCTGCTTGTTTTCTGCTTCGACTGGGAAACGAACCTCGCTACCTTCGAATGTGGGTCGTGTATGTGCAATCTGAAGACATGTTAAGTTGATACCATGCAATTAAAACATGCACCAGACATATAGACATATAAACATATATATATATATGTCGTTCTCACCTTAAATGTCTTAGACACCATACATCATGCTTCAAAAAGGACATACTTTTGGTAGGAGCCGTAGGTAACCCTGTATTGTATTCTAGTTTTGATAGCACCATCCAGATGTCTGTTGGGATACCTCCCAGGTGTGTGCTGGAACATCCTACTGTAGCTACTAGAGCACTTAGAGCCTAGCAAATACCTTACCCGCACACACTTTACCCTCCCATCAGACATTCAAGCAATTACATATCTATTCCTTAGCCAACGTAAGATCCTGACACTAAATCTAGTCCATGTAGGTCAGCTTGGCACTTGACCTGGACTTTCCCCGTGACCCAGGAATGACCTCTGTATAGCAGCATCGGATAACGAACGTGACCCCCTCTCTCTCCCAGTGCGGCTACTGTAACGGTTGAGCGCTTTATGAATGGAATGACGATGACCATTGGGGAAGGATTGCATGTGGGCGTGCTTCACACATTCCCCCAGCTGACCGGCATTCTTGCTATCATATATGGCTGCTGGGAGGAGGAGGGAGGGAGCAAGGGCCAGTATGCCCTGGTATTCGGTCGGTAGAGCGGCATCGCTGGTATTCCTTCTAATTTGGAAGTTCATGAACCGTGGACCACAGTACCAAAATGGAGAGAGGGAGGGAGAATGCACCTGGACTCTGTCCTGGGAACCTTCTTGCTGACTGTCAGGCCCCTTACTGTTAGGGGCCAGACAGCTGAGTGGACAGTGCCTCGGATTCGTAGTCCTGAGATTCCGGGTTTTACCCGGTAGAGGCGGAAACAAATCTGCAGAGTTTCTTTCACCATGATGCGTCTGTTCACCTAGCAGTAAATAGGTACCTGGGAGTTAGGCAGCTGCTACGGGCTGCTTCCTGGGCATGTGTAACAAAAAGGAGGCCTGATCAAGGACCGGGCCGCGGGGACGCTAAGCCCAGAAATCATCTCCAGATAACTTCAAGATACTATAAATATTTAAACGAATACACTCACAAGATAGAACAGTAAAATGAAGCCAGGTAATCGGGGTGACAGGTAGTGGGGTAGACAGGTTGTTTGGGAAACAGGTAGTCGGGAAGACAGGTAGTCAGGGTGACAGGTAGTCGAAGAAAGGATTAATCCGGCCCCTAGTGCTTGTTAGTTTAATCCGGCCCCTTGCCTACTCCGGTGTTAGTCTCGGCCTATCATCCTTCGAAGGGTTATTAAGGCCTATCATCCTTCGAAAGGTTATTGAGGCCTATCAACCTAGGAATATTAAGGATACCACAATATAAGTATCCATTGTGGTTTAATTTGGATGGGTATTTATTAACGCAATTAAATTTACTAGAGATCATTCAAAACATGTGTTCTGTGTTGCATTGGTCTGCGAAGTCGAGTTGAAGCGGACTGGTCCCTGGTTTAATTCCCACGGTAATTTTACGTTATAATCTACATCGTAGGAAGGAGAGTGAGATGCATAGTCATGGGGGGACCGCAGGATGTACAGTCATGGGGGCACAGCAGGATGCACAATCATGGGGGCACAGCAGGATGCACAATCATGGGGGCACAGCAGGATGCACAGTCATGGGGGCACAGCAGGATGCACAGTCATGGGGGCACAGCAGGATGCACAGTCATGGGGGCACAGCAGGATGCACAATCATGGGGGCACAGCAGGATGCACAGTCATGGGGACACAGCAGGATGCACAGTCATGGGGGCACAGCAAGTTGCATAGTCATGGGGACACAGCAGGATGCACAGTCATGGGGGCACAGCAAGTTGCATAGTCATGGGGGCACAGCAGGATGACTTGTCATGGGGGCACAGCAGGGTGCACAGTCACGGGGCACAGCAGGGTGCATAGTCATGGGGGCACAGCAGGATGCATAGTCACGGGGCACAGCAGGATGCATAGTCATCGGGGCACAGCAGGGTGCATAGTCACGGGGCACAGCAGGATGCATAGTCACGGGGCAAAGCAGGGTGCACAGTCACGGGGCACAGCAGAGTACACAGTCACGGGGCAAAGCATGGTGCATAGTCACGGGGCACAGCAAAGTGCACAGTCACGGGGCACAGCAGGGTGCACAGTCACGGGGCACAGCAGGGTGCACAGTCACGGGGCACAGCAGGGTGCATAGTCATGGGGCACAGCAGGGTGCATAGTCATGGGGGCACAGCAGGGTGCATAGTCATGGGGGCACAGCAGGGTGCACAGTCACGGGGCACAGCAGGTTCCACAGTCACGGGGCACTGCAGGATGCATAGTCACGGGGCACAGCAGGGTGCATAGTCATGGGGGCACAGCAGGATGTATAGTCATGGGAGCACAACAGGATGCACAGTCACGGGGCACAGCAGGATGCACAATCATGGGGGCACAGCAGGATGCACAGTCACGGGGCACAGCAGGATGCATAGTTACGAGGCACAGCAGGGTGCATAGTCACGGGGCACAACAGGTGCACAGTCACAGCAATATGCATAGTAATGGGAAACAGCAGGATGCATAGTCATTGGAAACAGCAGGATGCATAGTCACGGGGCACAGCAGGGTGCAGTCACGGGGCACAACAGGGTGCACAGCAGGATGCATAGTCATGGGAAACAGCAGGGTGCATAGTCACGGGGCACAGCAGAGTGCACAGTCATGGGGGCATAGCAGAGTGCACAGTCACGGTGCACAGCAGGATGCATAGTCATGGGGGCACAGCAGGATGCATAGTCATGGGGGCACAGCAGGATGCACAGTAAAGGGGCAGAGCAGGATGCATATTCACGATGCACAGTCATGGAGCACAGTCACGGTGCACAGTGATGGTGCACAATGACGGTGCACCATTGCATCTAACTAGATATGTTTCTACACCCATATAGATGAACGTTAATGGAATTTTTTTTATACAGAATTATATATTTTTTTTTTTTTTTTTAACAATGGAAGTGAGTACCACCTCTGGCTGGAAGAATGGGGACCCATAGCCTTGGAGGAAACCACACATAACGCATTGGAGGGAATGTAATTCCCCTCCAATACAATTTCTGTGTGCCTTTCTCCTACCACCCCCTTCCTTTTTTTTTTTTTTTTTTTTGCTTTACAAGGTTACAAAACATACAAGACAAATGCCTAAAGGTATATATATATATATATATATATATATATATATATATATATATATATATATATATATATATATATATATATATATGTATATATATATATATATATATATATATATATATATATATATATATATATATGTATATATATATATATATATATATATATATATATACCTTTAGGCATATATATATATATATGCCTAATTATATATATATATATACCTTTAGGCATATATATATATATGCCTAATTATATATATATATATATACCTTTAGGCATATATATATATATATATATATATATATATATATATATATATATATATATATATATATATATATATATATATATATATATATATACCTTTAGGCATTTGTCTTGTATGTTTTGTAACCTTGTAAAGCAAAAAAAAAAAAAAAAAGAAAGGGGGTGGTAGGAGAAATGCACACAGAAACTGTATTGGAGGGGAATTACATTCCCTCCAATGCGTTATGTGTGGTTTCCTCCAAGGCTATGGGTCCCCATTCTTCCAGCCAGAGGTGGTACTCACTTCCATTGTTAAAAAAAAAAAAAAAAAAAAAAAAAAAAAAAAATAATAATTCTGTATAAAAAAATTCCATTAACGTCCATCTATATGGGTGTAGAAACATATCTAGTTAGATGCAATGGTGCACCGTCACTGTGCACCATCACTGTGCACCCTGCTGTGCACCGTGACTGTGCTCCATGACTGTGCACCGTGAATATGAATCCTGCTCTGCCCCTTTACTGTGCATCCTGCTGTGCCCCCATGACTATGCATCCTGCTGTGCCCCCATGACTATGCATCCTGCTGTGCCCCCATGACTGTGCACTCTGCTGTGCCCCGTGACTATGCACCCTGCTGTTTCCCATGACTATGCATCTTGCTGTGCACCCTGTTGTGCCCCGTGACTGCACCCTGCTGTGCCCCGTGACTATGCATCCTGCTGTTTCCAATGACTGTGCATCCTGCTGTTTCCCATTACTATGCATATTGCTGTGACTGTGCACCTGTTGTGCCCCGTGACTATGCACCCTGCTGTGCCCCGTAACTATGCATCCTGCTGTGCCCCGTGACTGTGCATCCTGCTGTGCCCCCATGATTGTGCATCCTGCTGTGCATCCTATTGCACAGTCACGACTGTGCATATATAATTATATGCACAGTCCTGTGCATATAATTATATATTATATAATTATTCCGAAAATCCAGACTTAGTTTGCCAAATAAGTAGGTCTTATTCCGACTCTTTGTGATGGTGTCCTTCATATCTTCATTATGAAGTAAATCTCAGTTAAACCCTCATTCACACCTCTCAGTCCTTAGCAGGAAGTCTTATTCTTTGCAAGACTTAGTAGTTGGCTGGAAAGAACGCTATTAGCTGTGAGTCACTGCGCTCTGTTAGTTGAGTCATTCTCAACTGAGCATATGCATTCACATATGACTGAGAGGGATCAAGGAGGTTCGCGATGATTTCGGGTCGAATTTGCATGTTTGCTTGAGGTAGGTTCTTTGGCTCATGGTTAAAAATACTGAGAGATGGGGTTTGTTGTGTCGTTGGTTGTGTATATCTTGATTCTCGTGCTGTATGTTATTCTTAGGCTGGTGATGAATAGTATTTTTAGCCTGGTGCTGTATTGTGTTCTTAGTCTGGTGCAGTATCGCATTCTTAGGCTGGCGCTGTATCGAATTCTTAGGCTGGTGCTGTGTAGTATTCTTAGCCTGGTGCTGTATAGTATTCTTAGGCTTGTGCTGTATAGTATTCTTAGCCTAGTGCTATATAGTATTCTTGGCCTGGTGCTGTTCTTTATAGTGATCTTGGTGCTGCTCGTATCCCGTTCCTGTGGCGGTTTCTGCCTCCTCTGTCAGTTTTCCGGTATTTAAATAAACGTGGTTTCTTTCAGTATCTCTTATAACACGTGGTTTGTTCGAGAGGGAGGGGGGGCTGTTGAGAAGGTAGGAGCGGTTCTTCAAACACCTTTGAAACAGCTGTGAGGATCAGAGAACATATCATTAGAACAACAATATGTTGATGAACATTGTAAAAATGTTCTCATTCGTATGCTTGCCAAACCCCCTCCGTTATAAAGAGTAACTATAGTTATAAATACTGGCGGGCATTTACGCTGTCAGTTTTACCATCAGCTTGAGTGGAGGTGCTCCGTCATGCAGATTCAGCTTCATTGTCGTTGTAAATAATACCGGGGCCGTCGCCCGCCACCGCTGCCAGCATTTATAAACGCCGCCCCGCGTGCCGTTATTGCTGGGAGTTTGTTCCTCTTCTGCCGCTCCAGTCAGAATTCTCAGGCACCTTGACCAGCGTTTGGATGGACTACTTTCCTTTCTGCTGCCGCCATCCCACCTGCGGCCTCCATCACCAAGGTGTTGTGTGTGTGATCTCAGCACTTTCTTGCTTCTCCTAAAGGCGATTGCCCATCCACTATCAGCATCTTTCTTTTTTTCATTATCATCGTCATCAATATAGTATCAATCATCTTTATTACCACCTACACCATCAACCGGCATCATCACTACCACAACAAGACAATCCTCGTCACTACCACCATCAACTATAGCTTCATTAAATCCGCATCATACAGGAAGCTGGCAGTTGGTAGGGTATTTAAAACCTAAATAAGGACAATTTAAAACAACTTATACAGCCTATGGAAGAATAGTTCTTGAATACGCTGCACTGGCATGGAACCTCGCACCTTGTGATATATAACACGATAAGGTGCAGAAGTGTGCAGGCAAAATAATACCGGATTAAGCTATGAGTTACAAAATGGGTTGAAAATTGGAAGACGCAGCCTAATGTTGGCAAATGTAAAATCAAATTCTCTTTCGTTGCACAAAACATATATACTGAACACATTCACCTCCGCCATGTTGCTACAGCAGGAGCTCCTGCAATCTTTCAGTGTCTCCTTGGGCCACTTATTCTTCCCTACACTTAATCATTATTAGTTTTATCTGTATCAGCAAGACTGCAGCTTTTTTCTTTTTTTCCCTCTCTTCGTAACCTTAAGCCCCTGTCTGGCGTGAGCAATATATTGGGGTAATTAAGCTCTATTTATTGGCTGGTCTTGGTCACATTCTTTCTAGTTCCTTTTTTTTAATTTCGTTGTCTTCATTTCTTGTTAGTTTCTTTTTTATTAGCTTATTTATTTTCTATATTCATTTATTTTTACTAAGTTTTTTTATAATGCCTCTCATGTTCCTTTTGTTGTTGCTATATGTGTTTACTTTTATTTTTTTTTATTTTCACATGGTTTATCTATATACAAAAAGTGTCTCTGTTTAAAGTAGGTCAGAAACGTAGGGCTATCATTACTCAACTTTCCAATATGAAACATAGAGTGTATGTGAGTGGCACAGACAGGGTGGAGTGTGCCCAAGTGCCACCGTTTAATAAATATCACGTCTATAGTGACCCCTGAAATTTTGATGAAGTCTGAACTAAAATCAAAGAGAAATATAAAAAATCAAATGAAATAAAAAATCGATTTTCGAACTGCTGGAATTTTTTACTCCCTTTAATGTAATTCTGTTCAGAAGGGAGAGAGATTCCGTTTCATGGTTAGTACTGTTCTGACGCTGTTATTTATCTGAAGCTCTCAATTACCTTCTCCCCTTGCACTGCTTTGCCCGTCTCTCTCTCTCTTATTATGAAAACTCGCCTGCGTCATTATCCCATTCATCTCTCTCATTACTCTACAATCATATCTACTTACAAGTCTCGTCTCCGTTATCGTGTGCATGTCTTGAAGATGTGTGTCATGGCTATAGCTGGCCAGTCCGAGGAGTTAATGCCTGCTGCTCATTTGATGTATACATTGACATAAATCCCCCCCACCACCACCACCACACAAGCTTTGATATCTTCTGCCCCGTTTTCATGCCCTCGCGTTGGACGCTAGTGCTGGGGGCCTGATTGATTGCTGCTCTTATCTGCCTACGTCGGCGCACGTGCCTTGCCTAGCTGGCTACACGACGCTCTATGGTCCGCTACACGACGCTCTATGTTCCACTTTCTCCTGTGGTGCGGTGTTGGGCCTCTATTATCGGCTCTTTTTCAGTATTTAAAATCTATAAAAAATGCCTTTCTCGTTGTCTGAAGGTAAATCATCGGAGATTTTATATGGCATGTATGATAGGTGTTTATATACAACACTACTTACTACGAGAACAACATGCCCCCCCCCCCCACCTATGTTGCATAGGGCATTCAATCTCATCACTACGAACAATAATAGACAAGATATCTCTCTTGCAATAATGTGGTTGCAATGATGGATTATCTAGTTATTTTTATTGTCTATTGTTTCTTGTGTATATTTGCACGATTGGGTCATAAATTTGGGTTAGCTGTTACCGGCCTCTCTGTCAGTTCCCTACATGGCCATAGGCAATTGAGGAGCTTGAAGGGTGGAGAGGGAGGTATAGTTTGATGTTAGGTATAAGGCCTATCAGCCTCTGGAGGTTATTAAGGTCACCACAATAGCTTGCTGATCCAACCGGTAGGTATATACCTTGATCTTAAAAATAGTTTACGACCAGTGTAAACCCTATAGGAATATTACACCGGAAAGATGGGGTGGTCCATACGTCCTCCGCTCCCAACCGAGAATATAGGTTCAGGTTAGGGTGGAAGCGAGACATTGGTTAATTGGGTACTTTTCCTTTCACCTGATGCACGTATTCACATAGCAGCAAATAGGTACCTGGGATTAACACAACTGTTGGGGGTTGCATAATAGAGAAGGTCAGTTGTTGGGTTGGAGTGGGGGAGGGAAGGGGAAAGGGGTTTCTCAGCACACCTTACTTGACCATTATGGATACCATGCCATAATGGTCACTTGTACAGAGCACGAAACATCTGGTGATCCGGGTCGAAAGGTCTCTGGTTGTTCCTTGCTGCTCGTACATCTCGCCTCTGCAGCCTCCAGCATAGAATAAACGTACTTAATTATAGCGATTAAACTTTTGCAATTATCGTGACTTGATAATTGCATTCAGCTCACAAAAAATATAATTAACTGAGGCCACGACACAAGAGTACTTAATTGTCGCAGAACATGTATAAGTCAGTCAGACATCCTGCCAGACCTGTCCCTCTGTCGAGAGAGTCTCTACATTAGCTAAACAACCAGTCACCCCTATGGCCACTCTGCCTCTTCGTCCGACATACAGCTAACCCAACCCACTTGTCCAGCTTCCAAAATGTCTCGAAGCATCATACACCAGTCCTCAAGCTCAGGTCGTAAAGGACTGGGGCTCGATACCAGTCCTCAGAGCATCGTAAGGGACTAGGGGGGGCTCGAAGTAGGTTATCTTGAGATGATTTCGTGGCTTAGCGTCTCAGCGGCCTGGTCCTTGACTAGGCCTCCTTTTTGTTAGTCATCCCCCAGGAAGCAGCCCGTAGCAGCTGTCTAACTCCCAAGTACCTATTTACTGCTAGGTAACAGGGACATCAGGGTGAAAGAGACTTTAGGCCCATTTGCCTCCACCGGGGATCGAACCCGAAACCTCAGGACTACGAATACGAAGCGCTTTCCACTCAGCTGTCAGGCGCCTGACATTGTGTACGATACCTGGTTTGTGTTAACCTTGTGTTTAATACATGGTTTGTGTTGCTCATATATTTCATGCCTGCTGACCTAGTGTTAAATACATGAAACTGCAGAAAGAATAACGTAACTGGAGATGAGTGTTATAAGTGTGAGTTATGAAAAACGTGAGTTATAATAAGTGCTATTGATAACGTATTGTGTATTAAAACAGGTTTGTTCTCAAATATTAGTTAATAATAATTCTAATAATAATGTTATTATTATTATATTTAATATACATATATTTATATGAGAAAGGCTGCAGGAACACGCAAGCCACAGATCACTAAGAACTCTATATGACCCGGCCAGGATTCGAACCCATGACGTCCAGGATCACCCCTAAACGTACACATAGTCGATCAATAGTGCTGTGGTCACGGTGCCGTGTAAGTTTAGTGGTGATCCTGGACGTCATGGGTTCGAATCCTGGCTGGGTTATATGGAGTTCTTAGTGAGATTATATTATATATATATATATATATATATATATATATATATATATATATATATATATATATATATATATATATATATATATTACATTTTTTGTCTCACAGTGATGTTTTTCTGGATTAGTTTGTGTCTCACAGTAATGCTTTTCTTCAGTCTAAGGCCTACGGGGAACACAGCACTGGATTCTTATGTTCAATTGTGCTTAATAACGTTGCTTTTCTGCCGTTATTGCGCTTCAGTGCCTTGTCTATCAACAGCCGCTAGTGATCCGTCCTCGCATAGAGCTTGACGTGCACTGCCTTACACCTGAGGTACTCCTGCGTGCCTTTGATGATGTATACAGCCCTCGTGACGACATTATTGCTCGTTCGCCACTAATTCAAGTCTGTTGAGGGTAACAAGCTGCTTTAGGTTCACTCTGGCGGTGAAATACGAGTGTGTCATGGCAAGCAATTTCTTCAGTCAAATTGTGCTACTTTCTAAATACCTGCATTTGCATAGACTGCCTTTTAGCACAAAGGAACTATAATACGTTAAATGCTCCCCTGTTTATTCAGAGGGATACTCCATTGTCTGTATTGCATTAATGCTCTCGTGCCCCATCTCTTTGCGTAACGTTGCATTCAACTGCATACCACTGTGATGCACCGTGTGTGTGTGCGTGCGCTAGAGCGCTATCATATGTTTGATTTATTGCAAACATTGCCTCAACGTTGCATCATGGAATGTTTGTGATTTACTAACGCACGGGTGTGATGAGCAGCAAACACACACACACACATCGAGGCCTCGTTGTTTACATACTTTCACTGCAGATCAACCCCCGGCCTACGTATTATAATATGCTCAGACATGAATACTGAGGAAATTACTGAACAATAACTAGGTGTGATAACCTTGAGAAGGGTGAAGGAGCTATAGCAGCAGCAGAAGGAGCAGCAGCACATGCTCTCCAAGCCCTCAATAGCGCCAAGGGTAAAGAGAAGGGTTTACGTGTGATGAAGAGCACGTTCTCTTCAGCCCTGGTATCACCTACCTCTGGGGGTCAAGTCTGACAGCCTTGCCGGACACTCACACACACACACACAATGCTTGCCCCCCACTACTGACCCCCACTCCCCTACCCACCTCCTTCACCCCTCACCCCTTGTAGGCTAGGAAGAACACACACACAAACACACACACACGCAGTTACAGTCAGGTTGGCCGAGTGGTCTAAGGCGCCAGATTTAAGCTCTGGTACTCGCAAGAGTGCGTGGGTTCGAACCCCACACCTGACACAGTGTAAGGTTTTGGAGGTAGACTCCATACATAGTTTCAAATGTAGATATGATAGAGCCCAATAGGCTCAGGAATCTGTACACCAGTTGATTGACAGTTGAGAGGCGGGACCAAAGAGCCAGAGCTCAACCCCCGCAAACACAACTAGGTGAGAACAACTAAGTGAGTACACACACACACACACACGCGCGCACGCACCTACACATGCACGCAAACTCAAACATGCGCACGCACACACACAATCAACATGCACACGCAAAACTTATAACTGTCTTGGAGTTTGTCGACTATACAAAACATATTTATTTTTAGTTAATTGTTAATTATTTTCTTCATGTCATTTTCATAAATTTATTTGAAACTCACATTAACAATACAAATTATTAGACACCTCATCCACAAAACTGAAAACATTGGAAGTGCGGAGATATTGGTCAGTCCTGATAATGGTCGAGGACTGACTGAAACGTCGCCACATGGGGAGATCCCAGGAAGGCCCGAAACGTTGTCTCATAGGGGGTCCCAGAATGGACCGAAACGTCGTCACATAAGGAGGTCCCAGTAAGGAACGAAACGTCGTCACATAGGGGTAGCAGTAAGGGCCGAAACGTCGCCACAAAGTGGGGTACCAGAATGGATCGAAACGTCGTCACTTCGTGTATTTTCAGAAGGGGTAGGTTGGGTGTCTAATTTTCAGCTCTGTTATTATGACTGTAATACATAATAATCATATAATATATAAGGAATTATATATTATGTTATATTATATAAGGAATTATTGGCTTTATAACAGAACAATTGTTCTCTTGATAAAAACAGTATTGTTAACTGCTAACAACAGGGGTTAACAGCAGTGTTGTTAACTGCTAACAACAGGGGTTAACAGCAGTGTTGTTAACTGCTAACAACAGGGGTTAACAGCAGTGTTGTTAACTGCTAACAACAGGGGTTAACAGCAGTGTTGTTAACTGCTAACAACAGGGGTTAACAGCAGTGTTGTTAACTGCTAACAACAGGGGTTAACAGCAGTGTTGTTAACTGCTAACAACAGGGGTTAACAGCAGTGTTGTTAACTGCTAACAACAGGGGTTAACAGCAGTGTTGTTAACTGCTAACAACAGGGGTTAACAGCAGTGTTGTTAACTGCTAACAACAGGGGTTAACAGCAGTGTTGTTAACTGCTAACAACAGGGGTTAACAGCAGTGTTGTTAACTGCTAACAACAGGGGTTAACAGCAGTATTGTTAACAAGAGTAAGGGGTTAGAAGGAGTACCGATAGTATACAGTAAACATAAATAACCGGTTTAACCAGAGAGACTGAGCTCCAGAGGTGATTCCAGCCCGTTGTTAGTGTATCAAAACCTACACAGCCGGATAAATGAATCGATGCAGTTCCTTAGCCGGATCCTGCAGTGTAAGTAAGCATAGAACACTTGTGACTATTATAGGAAATCTTGATGGAATTTCGACGCCATGTTGGGGGGAAAGATGGTGTCGAATTGGGATGGGATGCCCCGTCCCATCCCAAATTCTTTTCTAGACCCCTTCTCCAGTGCTATATAGTCATAATGACTTGGCGTTTTCTCCTGAGAATTCTTGTCTTGGGGTGGGAAGGGGGGTTGGGGGTGCTTTTGCCGCGCCTATGACGTAGGGAACCCACGCTAACGAGCCTCCTATCTGAAATTAAACGACGGGGATGCAAATCTGGCTTTCGGATCTGCTCAAGCGTTCGTGTAACGTATATACGGTCGCCTCCCGGTCGTATATTCAGCCCTTATCGTTATCTAGCGTCGCCCGCGTTCCGTGTCTCTTCCACTTTCTTTGTTGAGGGCCCGTGTTCACTTCATCTGGGACCGATCGTGGCCCGTGTTCTGCTCAGTGTATTTCATTTCTGGTCGTTGTTATCGCGTGTTCCCCCCCTTTTATCTCGGTGTTCCTAGAAGTTGCATTTCTCTTGCCTGCTGCTGCGATGCTGTCGTTATCCATCTCGATAGTGCTCTGACCTTTCAACCCTTGAGTTTTCTTATTGATCAAAGTTTTAGATACATTTTCTCTCTCTCTCTCTGTCTCTCTTTGTACGTTATACTGCGTATTATCAGCTCTCCCTCTTCTTTAATGGTACCTTTCTCCCTCCACTGCCTTCCATGGTAGCCTTGTACTCTGATATGGTATATGCAATTCAATTAGAACGTGAGTGTACTGTCTTTTCTCTAGTATTGTCAACTCCTCTGTACTGTCCTCTGTCTCCCTTTTCATTAATGCTACTGTGTTTCTCCACGCTGTATTGCTATCCACATATTATATTTTCTATAGAGGGCTTTGGGCCCATATTGTATATCTCGACAAGACATATAATTAGATTATCCTAGTTTTATTGCACTTTCTCTTTGTAAATGTATTTTTTTCCCTAAAACTTGCTACATACACACTCACGTTGCTTTGTATTCGATAATATGTTTAATGGTTTAATTTGATTTGGAACCCGGAGAGATATTTGGTGATTCCAACTGTCGCTAAGCATAGTTATCACATACTGTGCTTCCCTCTTTATGTATTTGCAGCATTTATACAGTTCTTCGTTTGAATGCGGATTTGGTGTTCGATTTTAAAAGGGGATTTTGAGACACGTCTTTTATTTCGTTTGACACATAAACAGCTCAACATCTCTGGGTTTCACAGATGTGAAGTTTTTGGTTTCACATTTGTAAAGCTCTGGGCTTCGTAGAAGTAAAGCTCTGTGTTTATTAGATGTAAATAACCTGTTTTCTCAGATGAAAAACTCTGAGTTTTCCAGGTATGAAGCTCATTTATGAAGCTGAGTGTTTCACAGCTGTAAAGCTCTGGGTTTCACATATGTGTTATAGTTGAAATCAAGCGTTGCTATCAACAAGTCAAATTTAGTTTAAAAATAACTTTCACTCAAATGTTCACTTGATTGAAATATATTTTAAAATACTGAACTAAACGAAGCAGTTTGACCTAACTTAAAGAGGCAGAACATTTCTCAATGCTGTCTAGCATAGGTAAGAGTTGGTCAAAGTTACAAACTAATTTTTTTAAGATATTATAATTAATTGCAAACTGAATCTAAAAATTGCATTTGAAAATAATCAAAATTGTACTGGCTATTAGACGAAAAGTTCTCAGCTTATTAGGCCAGGAAATACGGTTTTAGGATTATATATATATATATATTATATATATAAAGGAGTTTCAACATGAATTATTTACAAGCCACATCCCAGTTATACATAATTCAAAGACATACACCACCACCATTCACCGAAACTCTGATTATAAAATAAATTTGATTGCTCTCCCACTCAACCTTTTGGCTCAAAACAAAGGAACAAAAGAAAGCAATTAGCACCTGCTCAAAACGAACAATGTTGAGGTATCAGAGGAAGAATGAACCCAAGTCCAACCCGGACGGGATCGATACCCGTGGGACTTGTATATTGTCTGTGGCTGGGTCTTCTCCGGCAGGTCTGCCCAAGGAAAGTCCGGCTCCCCAAGACTGCTGCTGGTTCCTCAAGGAGAGGTCTTTGATTATCAGTAGGAGCTCCTTGATCATCAATAGGAGCTCCTTGATCATCAATAGGAGCTCCTTGATCATCAATAGGGGGCTCCTTGATCATCAATAGGGGCTCCTTGATCATCAATAGGGGCTCCTTGATCATCAATAGGGGCTCCTTGATCATCAATAGGGGCTCCTAGATCATCAATTGGAGCTCCTTGATGAACAAGAGGAGCGTCTTGCAGTCTTCTATATTCATGCAGCTAGTTTTTCTTGTTCTGGCAATGAGTGTATAAGTGCTGCTGATCCACACAGTAAGTGTTCCTTATCCATACATTAAGTGCTCCTGATCCACACAGCAAGCACTCCTGGTATACACAGTGTTTCGGATCCACATAGTAAGTGCTTCGTATCCACATAACTAGCGCCCCTTATCCACACAGTAAGTGCTGGGTAGCCACACAGCAAGTGTTCCTGATCCACACAGTAAGGTGCACCTGATCCCTGACACATTACCGGTCAGAATCTCCGACGCTTGAAATCGGAAAGTCACGAGATCAGGTTCATTCCTCCTGGTTCTAAGGCTCCTGATTCCTGCGGTTCTTTTTTTCCTCTGAACCAGTAAGCAAAATCCTGAAGTCATGACTTAGGAACACGCCCTCTTTTTCTTCCCTCTTTCCCTCTCCTTCTCTCCTACTACATCTAATTCTTCATCTCTCTCTCTCTCTCTCTGTCTATTCATTTCAATTATTTTTCTTTATCTCTATGCTTCTATTCATGCCCGTCCCCATTCTTCTTTCATTCACTATTTCTCCTTCGTTCTACTATTCCTTCTCTTTCCCATTCCGATGTTGTTCATTCTCTCTTTCTTTATTAACTTCCACCTTTCCTCCCTCGTCCCACTCTCCTTTAATTACAATATTACATCATATATATATATATATATATATATATATATATATATATATATATATATATATATATATATATATATATATGATGTAATATAAGACCAATGATGATTTTCTGTTCCTTTGATACAGACAAGATCGGTATACTAAGTGACTTGAGGCGTCTTTTGTCTTTTGCATTTGTTTTAACGCATATATTAGCAGATGTTTTACTCTAATGCTTATTTTAACACTTGTTTTAACACTTGTTTTGATTATAGTTCTCTATGTAATCAAATTGGTGTTGTGTCAATTTCGTACGGTGTCTCTTCCACTTTTATAATGATCCGTCTTATTCCCTTTTCCTCAGTTTTTTACTACCTATTTATCTTTGTCATTCCCCTTTTCCTTCTACTCTATCTAGCAATCCTCTTTTCTTATCCGTAAATCTTCTATACCGCCCGTTCTTGTCCCCTTTTCACCCGTTCCCTTTCTCTCTACCGGCCTTTTCCATTTCACTCTCTCTCTCGTTGCCTCCTCTTTCTGCTTCCTCCAATTCATCTTTTTTTTATTTTCATATATCTTATCACAAGAACTTTCCATCTATTCCATATCCCCCCTTCTTCTTACTACCTTATTTCCTTTCGTTTATTTCCTTATTTTTTCCAATTTTCTTTCTCCTCTTTTTACGCTCCATAAACATACTTTCTTCCATTTATCTTTTTACTTTCCCTTTCTCCTATTTTGTTCCCTATTCATTTGCCTCCCCATATCTCTCGGGCCCCCTCCACCGCAGCCCCTTGCGTGTGACCCCCTCGAGAGGGAAGTGTTTGCTAGGGTGACTTGGCTGATCCTCAGGTCGCCATCTTGAGGCCAGCGTTGCCTCTCGGCTCTGTTTGGGATCTCATTCAAAACCTTTTATTCGACAGGGGTGACGTGCTTGCCCCAGGGACCCTCCTTCCTATACATGGGTAAATTGCTCCCCCTCCATCGCCCTCTTCTCTTCCCTTCCACCCCCCACCCCCTTCCACACACACACACACCTTTCCACCCCCTCACATACACGCATTCTTTTCTCTCTGAATTACTCTCATGTACTTACAAATACGCACATGTAAACACACGTATATGAACACATATTCATGGATCCAATGCATCCCTAACTCTTATTCAACCCCTCTATGATGACTCTTCTGGATCACCAGCCCATCCCGCTACCATCAACAACCCAAGGGCATTAAAAACAAAGGTTACATGTGGCATGATTACTAGGAGAAGCCTCGCGGTATGCAGTACTAATGCAGACGGAATCTCCAACAAGGGGAGTGAACTGCAGGAAATGATAAGTGAGACAGCTTGTAGAAACAAACTATACTGAATAGAACACAAAAATGAAGAGGGACTTGCTCTCTTACTCAAAAGAAAATGAAAGTTTCAGGAAAGTCATGCTGAATGAATTTGATAATTCATTACAGGAACAGAAACAACTGAAGGGAAAAATATAGTCTAAAATATAGTTATAATCCTCCAGCGAATAAATCGAAATATAGACAGAAAAGTGATGACAATAGCATTACTAGTTTGAATATAATTCAGAGAGCAGCAGAAATAGCTCAGAGGATGAAGGGGCAATACTCCTAATCATGTAAGGCTTCTAAGACTTCAACCATGGGAAGCAAACCTAATGGATTTTGCAGATAGGAACATCCAGATACATGTAAAAGAAATAACGACATCTAAGGAAGGGGACCTGTGCCTGTTAGAATAGATCTTGACTTCACCCAGAATAAGACAGACATCGAGAGCAACGAGACAGTGACATCTGTGTGTGTTCAACCCGTCCCCCTCAACTAATGCTGCTCACTGTGGACGCTATGGACCCAAACGTATAAAGAAAGGGGCACTATGAAAAGAACCGCTTCAATAATATCCACGTTCGTGGGTTAGGCTAAATTTGTAGCCTGGATTCGTGCGTTCTTAGTACGCCTTATTTAGCATATTGTTACAAATCCAGACATAGGCGGGTGTGTTAGGAAGTACAATGGGAAATTAATTAATGAAACATGAAAGTGCAGACCGCGACGATGCATGTAATCCTGAAATAAACACAAGCACATCCTTACCATAACACATATGAGGGAGACAATCAACAAAGATCTTTGGTTTACAAGTTTTGAATGACAGAAAGCAAGGGAAGGAAACTATCAGGAGAAATCGCCAAGGCACCACGGCTATGTAGCACTCGGAAGAGATCAGGATAAGGATTTGGGATGGAACGGGAATAGGGATGGGGGGGCAGGAAGGAATGGTGACCACCCACTTTGACGGTCGTGGATTGAATTCCGACTTGCATAAAGCGAGACCGTCGCTCTTCCGTCCAACGTCCAAGAGAGAGAGAGAGAGAGAGAGAGAGAGAGAGAGAGAGAGAGAGAGAGAGAGAGAGAGAGAGAGAGAGAGAGAGAGAGAGAGAGAGAGAGAGAGAGATAAACTAGCTGAAGACCAGCAGGAAATAAATACACTGAACAGGAGTTAAAAGAAAAACAGAAAGTCAATATAATAATTAAATACCATCCAAAGCCAATAAGCAGCCGCCGAAGCAGTTGCATAACAACGTAAAGGGATAAATGACCGTGAATGACCAAGCGGTAAAACTAAATAGGCGAGATGAAGGATTGACAGAAAACGATAAGAAAATATGTGAGATCCACACTGAAAGGTTTCAGGGCACTGAAGCAGAACTACAGCAGCTCCCGGGTACCACAGAGGACACAGTCAAATGAGAGACTACACAGTATATATGTGTCGGGAGATGATGCGAAGAAATGCCAGAAAAGTGGCATAAAACAAAGACACTATACTATAGGTCCTGGCACATGCTATATGTGAATAAAGAAAAGGGGCGATGCAGAGCCACTGCTCAAACCACTACTTTATAACCCTTGGAAGGAATGGTGCCCAATCGCTTGGACGGTCGGGAATGTACTCCGACCTGCAAGAAGTGAGACTGGTGTTTGTATCATGTTTCCCTCTCACATCTGTAAAGCATATATGTATAGATATGTATATACCTCACATCTGTATTGCATAACCTGAAAAACGAGAAACTGATTCTCAGTAAAATATATTAATACCCCCCTCCCCCCCCCCCCCCAAAAAAATAGAACAAAAATAGAAAAATATAACATAATAGCCTCCTATACACCTGCATGCAACTCAATAGCCTTCTATACACCTGCACGCAACACAATAGCCTTCTATACACCCTGCACGCAACACAATAGCCTTCTATACACCCTGCACGCAACACAATAGCCTTCTATACACCTGCACGCAACACAATAGCCTTCTATACACTTGCACGCAACACAATAGCCTTCTATATAGCTGCACGCAAGGGTGGTGATGGTAGCTGCATGTCCAGTTCGACCCTCTCGCTTATATGGATCTGATGCCGTGGTCGTGCTGGGCCCAAGGCGAGCACCTCGCCCTCCACCTGAAGCAGAGTCTCGTTGGGGAAGGGATTCCAGGGCACCAGTTTAGGGGAGGGGGAAGGGAAGGGAGGGGGGCATTGTTGATCGTGACCTGTGGGTGGTGGGGGTGGGGGTGTGGGGTGTGGAGGAGAGGGGGGAAGGCTGCATGTGGGTATGTGGGTGAGAAAGGTAGGTTGGACGTTCTATTTGGTGGGGGTGCAGGCTGAAGGTGTTGTTGTTGTTGTGGATGGTGATGGGTGAAGGGTTAGTGTATGGATGATGGTGGTTGGTTGACTTGAGGTGATGGGGTGAAGGGATGAGGGGAGGGGAATGGCTGCAGGTTGTGTTTGGGGGAATGGTAGAACAATGAACATTATAAAGTAGTTGATGAGTAGATGTGGCCTGTTACTAGTGTGTGAACGCTGGGAGGAATGTGTTGGGTACCGTTGGGATGTGTTGGGTACCGTTGGGTACCGTTGGGATGTGTTGGGTACCGATGGGATGTGTTGGGTACCGTTGGGATGTGTTGGGTACCGTTGGGATGTGTTGGGTACCGATGGGATGTGTTGGGTACCGTTGGGATGTGTTGGGTACCGTTGGGATGCGTTGGGTACCGTTGGGATGCGTTCAGTACTGTGAGAATGCGTTGGGTAGTGAGGAATGTAGGATATACTTAGGTACATACGTGGGCCCGCTAAACTGATATTTCTTTCGAAGGAGCTGATTGAATTTTGAACATTGTTTCCTCGTATACTTTGTCTATTCATCTTAATATTATGTACGTCGTTATCATGTCTCCTCTGATTTGCCTTTCCTCCAACGTAGTGAATTTGAGTTTTATCAGCTATTCACTGCTGTGAGTTCCTCCAGCTTTGGAACAAGTCCAATCATATACCTTAGATTTTCTCATTCATTTTATTTTATCTCAAGTTTAATCTGTTCCTCCGCGTTCTACGTTCATCTGAGTCTTTGTCTCTCGCTAAAGATCCGTAAGAAAGCTCGAACCTTAGTTATGAGCTGTGACGATCTATATTAAAGCAGATATAGCAGAAAACCTTCTATTTTTGCTGCTCTGGTCAGCAGTATGAACATTTTTGCACATTGACAGAACGTCTAAGATGTTCTTTGTGTTGCAACAAGTACTTACCTAGTTGTGCTTGGGGGGGTTGAGCTCTGGCTCTTTGGCCCCGCCTCTTAACTGTCAATCAACTGGTAACAAGTGTAACTGTCTGTGTGACACTGTCGTTGATCTATGTTGATCGTTCATACCAGGCACTCAGTCATGTGAGCAGCTAGACATGATAAAAAAAGGGTGAGGTAACATGATCACAACATATAAGATCTTTGGGAGACACTTGTACAGTGGAGACAATCTTACTGTTCAGCATTCGCAGAAGATAAGATGCGCGGGTAAGGATGAAACCTCTAATCCAAGATGAGGTATAAAGACTTGAGGGTTTATTTCTTCGTTGTTGGAGTAGCAAGGAGGGGGGGGGAGGGGCTAGTAGGGAAGGTAGTGAAGTCCAGAACAACAGGTTTAAATGCAGGTAAGATATGGTGTGATTGAGGATTGAATGGTGGATTACATTACCTAATGCTCTCAACGGAAGAATACATATGTGAGTACACACACACACACACACTCACACAAAGAGATCTCTTTCTCGAGTCGTCACACTACCTGTGACGACTCCAGAAAGAGATCTGGGCGTGGACGTAACACTTACTCTAACTCCTGATGCACATATAAATAGGATATCGACAGCAGCGTACTCTACACTGGCAAAAGTTAGAACATCATTCAGAAACCTAAGTAAGGAGGCATTTAGGGCGCTCTACATTGCCTACGTGAGGCCAGTCTTAGAGTATGCCGCCCCATCATGGAGTCCCCACCAGAAGAAACACTTATATAAGGAAACTGGAAAAAGTTCAGAAGTTTGCAGCGAGACTCGTCCCAGCGATACGAGGTATGGGGTATGAAGATCACCTGAAGGACCTGAGCCTTACGACACTAGAAAAAAGAAGGGAGAGGGGAGTTATGGTAGGAACGTATAAAATACTCAGGGAGATTGACAGAGTGGAAATAGACGAAATGTTCACACGTAATAGTAACAGAACGAGGGGGCATGGGTGGAAGCTGGAAACTCAGATGAGTCATAGAGATGTTAGGAAGTTTTCTTTTAGCGTGAGAGTAGTGGAAAAATGGAATGCACTTAAGGAGCAGGAGGTGGAAGCAAATTCTATTCATAATTTTAAAACTAGGTATGGTAGGGAAATAGGACCGGAGTCATTGCTGTAAACAACCGATGGCTCGTAAGGCGGGATCCAGGAGTCAATGCTCGATCCTGCAGGCACAAATAGGTGAGTACAAATAGGTGAGTACACACACACACACACACACACACACACACACACACACACACACACACACAACTTCATAGAGCTGTGTGGCCTGCACATGTCCTAAATGTTAAAGTAAGTCTCACGCGATTCATGAAAGAATTTCTGAAGTTTCAATTTCAATTTCATTTACTATCAATCTCAATATTTACAAGTTATTTGTTCATAGGTCAGAGGTAACTTTGTAAAGGCTAATTACTCCTGAAATGAAACCACCATCGAGTGCCGTGCCAGTCATACCACAGAGAGGACCATCTGACCATCATGTGCAGTCTGTTCATCACCCTCAGTTACTCATCCTCATCAGGAAACCTACAGACGCTGGAGTGCCCATTAACGAAGCCTGCAGCTTCTGGAGTACCCATTAACGAAACCATTGCCTCATTCACCACCTCTGATTGTAACCCCTCACCTGCTCTCTCTCTCTCTCCCTGCAACGCAAGCAACATGCAGTCGCTGTTGCAGGAATTATCATCAATGAAGCCACGATCTCATTGGCATCCTCCGCCGGTGACCCCCCAGCGAGGAATTTGCAGGTGCTGCTGGTGCGCTTATCAACGAGGCTACCACCTCATTGGGATCCACCGCCAGTCGTAGTCAGCCGCTGAAAAAGGCATTACTCGTGGGGTGTCTTGGTTTCGTAACGCGAGATGAGCTCCACGAAGCTGATGAGAGCTATGACCGAGGAACACCGAGATGTCTCGCCGGGAACACCATTCACTCTCTCGGCAGGTTCTCTAAGCTCGTTAAGTCAGGGCTTGTGACACGTAATATAAAACTTGAAGTATTTTGTCCAAAAGTTATGTGAGCGACACATGTAATGAGACGTGTCATAAATTAGATCCATAACGCTCAACGGACACATATATTCAACGAGGCTCTCTGTTGGTTAACGCTGTTGGGGTCTGGTTGGTAACTGGTTGGGTGACCGCTTAGGTAAGATGATTATTAGGAGAAAGAGATAAACTTTTATGATTATTCAGCACTTGGAAGGTACGTGAGTACAAGGAACTGGGATATGAAGAAAATATGAAGGAACGGTGCCCAACCACTTGCACCATCGGGGATCGAACGCCGGCCCTGCAAGAACCGAAACTGTCGCTTTACCAACCACTCCAAGGCGACCTCTTTGAGACACCTTTGCTATTGGCTATAGAAACTTCAATAACCTATATATATATAAGCTTTCTGTTCCTGACTATAGGAAACTATAAGAGACTATAGACGCGTTCAACGAGTCACACTACCGACATCAACGCAAATTTCTCGTTCGTTAAACCGCAATACAAAATTACAGACCCTAAACGGTTTAAATCGAAAAATCAATGGTTATTTTTCTCTTAAAATGGAGGGGAGGGGGGACTAAGTTGCCTCTATGCATCCCACTCAGTGTGTCGACCTAGCCTCAGGGGGACCAAACTATCATTCTTCTTCAAACTATCATGAAGGGATGTTTCTAATATTTATGAACACCAAGATGTTCGAATACACGTTAAGGACACCAAGATGATAATTGCGAGTCCTCTACTTAACCGAACTCTCTCTTTGCTCGACCCAACATCGTCCTTCCTTGACCGAACATTGTTCTTAATCGACCGAATATTGTTCTTAATCTGTCGAACATTGTTCTTGACCGAATATCGTTCTTACTTACGTAAGAACAAGGTCCTCACTCGACTTTCTTACTCGACTGAACATCCTTTCTTTATCAAACACCCTCCTAATTAACTCGGTCGAAAACCTTATTAATTATCCAAATTAACTCGGCCCAACACTCAACACCCTCCTCATTAACTCGACCAAACACCCTCCTAGCTTACTCGACCGAATATTTCCCTAACAAGAACTTGTATATCAATATGAGATATATATATATATATCATTCTGCCTATCTTTCTTTTTACCCGAGGTAGGAAGCCAGATGCTTAGAGCTAGCCTCATTCAGCTTCCACACATGAAGCATGTGTGGTATAGGAGTGTCATAGGCCAGCTAGGGTAGTCTCTAGTGCCATATCTTAAGAAATATCGACATCTAATCCAACCCCCCTCACCTCCCCACCCACCGTGGAGTTATCAGTAAGTCAAAACTTAAACCCTGGTTCTCTTGTCCGTAGACTTATAACAAAGCGCTGAAACATATTTTTTCTGAGAGCGAGAGAGGGAAGAAGTGGGGAGAGGGGAAAGGAGAGATAAGGCGGGGATGTTTAGAGAGGGAAGGAGAAGGGGGGAGGAGCGAAGGATGCTTGACGAAAGGAGAGGAGAAGAGGGGAGATGTTTCAAGAGAAAGGAAGGAGAAAGGTGGAGATAGAATAAAGGTACGATAGGGCAGGAGATGATTGGGAGATAGGGAGAAAACGGAAGAGGAGGGGGGGGGGAGAATGGTGTTGAGAAAGGAGAAATTGGAGGAGATGGGAAGGGTGAGAGACCCGGGCGCAGCCGGCTACCGACTTTAGTAAACAATAAAGAGCAATATTTACGTCCTCTCGTTTAATAAAAGGGAAAATGTTCGTAATTTATATATTGTTTTATAATTGTATTTTATGACTTTCCGCTCTAGTGGTTAATTTATTATTCTCTTCCAGTAACATTTCATATTTTTTTGTGCCTACATGTTTTTGTTGATGCTCTCGGCTAAATCCTTATTCACACGTTAATGATTTTTCTATCTTGTTCTTGTCTTTCCTACTTCCTTCTTCGTTTTCTGTCTTTATTATTTTTGTTATATATCCTCAAGTCTTCATTCTTGTTGTTAGTTTTTTTCTAAATGTATGACATTGTCTCATATTTCACTGTTCTTTGATTTGTGAACATTTACTTGTATTTTATCATTTCGTTAGTTTTCTCGATTTGTCAGAACGAAAAAGATGCAACTGTTAGGCATACTAAAGACAGTACGAACCCACGCAAGCCACCTAACCTATGCTCCTCCACACCTATCCATCTAAGCTATTCTCTTGCAAACGCACTCCTCTGCCCATATACGAAATTGAGAGAGAGAGAGAGTATCACTATCCATCATCCTTACTCATCTCTCACTCTAACTGTCCCGGTTAGACCAGACACAACCATTCTAACCTTCCCCTAAGCGATCATACTCTTCCCTACTTATCTTACCTTTTACCTCATTATCCGTCAATTTACCTATTCCACACCCTTATCACCCGTCTCCCCATTCCACTCCCTTATCACCCGTCTCCCCATTTCACACCCTTATCACCCGTCTCCCCATTCCACACCCTTATCACCCGTCTCCCCATTCCACACCTTTATCGACCAAATCTCCTCCATTCTCACCCTAATCACCAATTTCCACTCATTCATCACTGACCCTCGCTCCTATACCCACCACCCGACCTTGCTGGAGCAGGTAGGGTACCGCGGGTGGGCACAAGTGCCCCACCTTGAGCCCTCGACCCGGTTTTTCACTGTTGATGTGTGGTAACTGGGCGTTCCTGCCCCCTCCCCCCCTCCCCACACCTCCACACCCCACAACTGTATAATTGCTTGTTTGTTTTGATGCTGAATATCATAGTATTACCTGCCCCCCCCCCCTTTCACAACGACTAACTTCTCTATCTCTTTTACTGATGTGTGTGAGTATGTGCGTGTGCATGTGGACTCACCTAGTTGTATTCACCTAGTTGTGTTTGCGGGGGTTGAGCTTTGGCTCTTTGGACCCGCCTCTGAACTGTCAATCAACTGGTAGAACTAGTCAACTGGTCAATCAACTGTGTGTGTGTGTGTGTGTGTGTGTGTGTGTGTGTGTGTGTGTGTGTGTGTGTGTGTGTGTGCGTGCGTGCGTGTGTGCGTGTGTGTACTTTCCTAATTGTGCTTGCGGGGGTTGAGCTCTGGCTCTTTGGTCCCGCCTCTCAACCGTCAATCAACTGGTGTACAGGTTCCTGAGCCTATTGGGCTCTATCACATCTACACTTGAAGTTGTGTATGGAGTCAGCCTCCACCACATCACTTCCTAATGCATTCCATTTGTCAACTACACTGGCACTAAAAAAGTTCTTTCTAATATCTCTGTGACTCATTTGGGCACTCAGTTTCCACCTGTGTCCCCTAGTGCGTGTGCCCCTTGTGTTAAATAGCCTTCACCTACCCTATCAATTCCCTTGAGAATCCCTTGTGTGTGTGTGTGTGTGTGTGTACTCACCTAGTTGTGCTTGCGGGGGTTGACATTCGGCTCTATGGTCCCGCCTCTCAACTGTCAATCAACTGGTATACAGATTCCTGTGTGTGCGCGTGTGTCTCTCTCTCTCTCTCTCAGTGTAGGAAGGATAGACGCGTAGTTAAAAGCAAGTGTGTTTTCATTAAGCGATAGAATGCAAGTGTTCTCTGAAGTGTTCGAATGCACGCGAGTTTTCTCACTTGACATGTGTATATCACTTGCTGTCTAACTCCTAAGAGATAGACAGCAAGTGTTTCCTCAATTTGACAAGTGTCATTATTCAACAAATTTCTTACCTACACAGAAGCGAGAGAGAGCTTACTCCCTCGCAGAATTTAGGGGCAATTCTATATATATATATATATATATATATATATATATATATATATATATATATATATATATATATATATATATATGTAATTATTGAAGGGGTATATTGTCTTCAATGTTTCGTTCCACTCTGGAACATCTTCAGATAAGGAATGAATACACACAAAGTATACTCATATATCTTATCTATATGAATACACAGTGTACTAATCATAACTTGTCAATGGCCACCATGACAAGTAATGCATGGTACACTTCCCAATATTTATTTACGTATATATATATATATATATATATATATATATATATATATATATATATATATATATATATATATATATATATAGATCAAAACACTCATAATGATTCCGAAATAATATATATATTCTGTAAATATTCGTCAATATGCCTCGACAATTAGAATAAACCCACAAATGAGTTGCAACAAAAAGCTGGTGTCTGCCCGCAGTTGTGAGGCGAGGCAGGAGACAGGCTCAGTTGTGAGGCGAGACAGGAGACAGGCTCAGTTGTTAGGCGAGACAGGAGACAGGCTCAGTTGTTAGGCGAGACAGGAGACAGGCTCAGTTGTGAGGCGAGACAGGAGACAGGCTCAGTTGTTAGGCGAGACAGGAGACAGGCTCAGTTGTTAGGCGAGACAGGAGACAGGCTCAGTTGTTAGGCAAGACAGGAGACAGGCTCGGTTGTGAGGCGAGACAGGAGACAGGCTCAGTTGTTAGGCAAGACAGGAGACAGGCTCGGTTGTGAGGCGAGGCAGGAGACAGGCTCGGTTGTGAGGCGAGGCAGGAGACAGGCTCAGTTGTGAGGCGAGGCAGGAGACAGGCTCAGTTGTGAGGCGAGGCAGGAGACAGGCTCAGTTGTGAGGCGAGGCAGGAGACAGGCTCAGTTGTGAGGCGAGGCAGGAGACAGGCTCAGTTGTGAGGCGAGGCAGGAGACAGGCTCAGTTGTGAGGCGAGGCAGGAGACAGGCTCAGTTGTGAGGCGAGGCAGGAGACAGGTTCAGTTGTGAGGCGAGGCAGGAGACAGGCTCAGTTGTGAGCCGAGGCAGGAGACAGGCTCAGTTGTGAGGCGAGGCAGGAGACAGGCTCAGTTGTGAGGCGAGGCAGGAGACAGGCTCAGTTGTGAGCCGAGGCAGGAGACAGGCTCGTCTCACCTCTCACCTTACCCGTCAATTACGAAGTAGCTTCTCAGGCTATCGCTTACTTGTAACGTTGAGGTGATTTCTCTTCTAATGAGTGGTGAACGCGCCTTGTTCCTCTGCGTCGGGGGTCCTCTTATGGCGGTACAAATCAACAGTAGAGTAGAACTTACACATACACACATATATTGATTACCACAAACGGTTTAAGGCTTCATGTACCACAGCAATATTTACAACCCATTGCCTTGTCCCTCGCATGACTGACATGGAGAATTCAATACATCGTCTACAATTCGATATACTCCTCCGGACTCCACATGACCTGTTGTTGACTTCCTCAAAACTAGAAAATGCAAAACACTAATTTCTTATTGTATGACTGTGGGTTATCAAACAAAATTCTGGTGCTGAGGGGTGTTACACACCAGGCCTAGTACTATGAACTTCTGCCTATATCGAGCCGAGGCAATTTAAATAGCATTGCAAATATAATAACGCAATGAACGAAATATCACAAATGCCATATTTTGCTAAGTTTATAAATTACTAGAATTATTAGTTTATAAATTACCCGGCTGCACTCGGGTCTCTTCCCCCGTCTACTTCTCCCATCCTCTCTTCTCCACCTCTTTCCCCCTCTCTTAACCCCCCTCTCAGAAAATGTATTAGAGAGCAATGAGATTGCTACACAATTTTATGGGAAACACAACTAATACTTCAAACTTTAATTCAGGAAAATAACACTGGGGGTTCTCTATAAATCCCGATATCTTCTAAAGCATTTCACTTGGGCCGACCACGACCAGCCAGTGACACTTCCTTATCCTACATGCATCATGTGTCAGATTTGAGTGATGCTAGCGACAAACGTCTGGCCTCCAGCCTCGCACAAATAGTCAGACTGACTGACAGATAACCTATTTTATGAATAGTAAAATAGCACTCTGTCCGAAGCGAGACCTCTGCTCTGCCGACCAGTCCGTGTCAGGTTATCCAGGTTAATTAAAACACCTCAAAGATTGACACACCTTTGAGGATGAAGGGTGGGGGGTGGGGGGCGGTCATAGCCCCCTCCATTATAACTGACATGGCGAGATCCGTTTTCATCTCTTATCCCCTGGTCAATCTTTGCGACTGTGTATTGTGCGTGTGGGGGTGGTGAGAGGGGGCTCAGGCTGGGCCCATTGTGCCTGTGTTGCAGCCTGTGTTGCAGCCTGTGTTGCAGCCTGTGTTGCAGCCTGTGTTGCAGCCTGTGTTGCAGCCTGTGTTGCAGCCTGTGTTGCAGCCTGTGTTGCAGCCTGTGTTGCAGCCTGTGTTGCAGCCTGTGTTGCAGCCTGTGTTGCAGCCTGTGTTGCAGCCTGTGTTGCAGCCTGTGTTGCAGCCTGTGTTGCAGCCTGTGTTGCAGCCTGTGTTGCAGCCTGTGTTGCAGCCTGTGTTGCAGCCTGTGTTGCAGCCTGTGTTGCAGCCTGTGTTGCAGCCTGTGTTGCAGCCTGTGTTGCAGCCTGTGTTGCAGCCTGTGTTGCAGCCTGTGTTGCAGCCTGTGTTGCAGCCTGTGTTGCAGCCTGTGTTGCAGCCTGTGTTGCAGCCTGTGTTGCAGCCTGTGTTGCAGCCTGTGTTGCAGCCTGTGTTGCAGCCTGTGTTGCAGCCTGTGTTGCAGCCTGTGTTGCAGCCTGCAGGCACTGTGTGCGGGGGGCTTGTGGCTATTAGTTGAGCAGGACCTTGCGTACTCGCTTCATTTTCAGTGGATTGATTTTTCGATTATTTGGTTGTAATTTTCCGCTAGAAATGTCTACAGGCTTTTTTTCCCACTGGTTCGAACCCCCTGGTTTTTGCACTATTTTTGCACTCAATCGAACTTGGTAATATTTCAATCTAATACGTATATTGAAGTACTGAACTGTCCTCTGAACTGTCCACCCATTAGAAGTTCTACATCGAGGATCCCCTGATTAATAATACTTAACAAATCAAAATGAAAAAAATTGCAAGCAGCGATTAGTACATAAAACGAAATCTTTGATATATTATATATATATATATATATATATATATATATATATATATATATATATATATATATATATATATATATATATATATATATATATATATATATATATATATATTGGCTGGGCTAACAATCACACGGAGTATAATCATGATTTCCAGAAATAGTGAGTGTCCGATATTCGTGAGGTGAGCCAAGTTCAGCTTCAACACCCTTAGAAGATATTCAAGTTGTGCTCGCAACACTGTCATAAGTTACTGAAATTCTACTTAAAAAAACTGACAAGTTAACTTAAAAATTCGCAATATGCTTTATACCACGTCGGAAGTAAATACAGCGAAGAATTACCATGCGGCTGTAACATTTGCAAGATGAACTGTGTAGAGACATTATCCTCCTCGTGCTGCTTCTTAAACTCAATTTCATCTCTCTCTCTCGAGTCATGCAACGTGTAATACAACCGAAATGCAACCTCATTCCAAATGAGCCATCGTTGCTAATACGAAAAAGAATTCCAGGTTTGATTGCATAATCAACAATTTATGTCGAGAATTTAATTGAGTTTAATTGCAATTTAATTCTACTCGCCTACTAAGAAAGAGAAGAAATAGAAATCCACAGAAAGAGACATAAAGAGACAGAAAAACAGATAGAGACACATACACAGAAAGACAGAGAAATGAAGTGTTGATATATGCTGGGAAACTCCAGGGTGAAAACTGTGGAGAAAACAGTGGTGTCTCTTGCGGTCCAGACCACGACTGTGAAAACCTTTGGACCAGGACGGGAACCGAACCAGCGCCCAAGGCAACCTCAGACTACACTCTAAAGTACGCGATATGTTCGCCTACACCTACACCCTATGGGCACCACAGCTGCACAATCATAACAGCAAAGGCACCACCACCACCACCACCACCACAAGCACCACCACAACACAAGCATCACCACCAAACAATCACCATCACCACGCAAGCACCACCACAAGCACCACCACAACACAAGCATCACCATCAAACAATCACCATCACCACGCAAGCACCACCACAAGCACCACCACAACACAAGCATCACCATCAAACAATCACCATCACCACGCAAGCACCACCACAAGCAACACCACAACACAAGCATCACCATCAAACAATCACCATCACCATGCAAGCACCACCACAAGCAACACAATAACAGTAGCATCACCACCAATCACCATCACCACGCAAGCACCACCACAAGCACCACCACAACACAAGCATCACCATCAAACAATCACCATCACCACGCAAGCACCACCACAAGCAACACCACAACACAAGCATCACCATCAAACAATCACCATCACCACGCAAGCACCACCACAAGCAACACAATAACAGTAGCATCACCACCAATCACCATCACCACGCAAGCACCACCCCATACACAGACACCGAAAAAATCGTCTTAAAACCTAAATTATGACTCTTTCAGGGCACTGTACAAAACATTCGTGAGACCAATATTGGAATATGCAGCTCCGGCATGGAATCTGCACCTTGTGAAACAAAACCAAATTGAAAATGACAGGTTTGCAATAGGATTAATGTCAGTAGTAAGAAGGATAAGCGAGGAGGATAGGCTAATTGAACTAGATCTCAAACCCCCTAGTGGACACTAGAAAGATGGGATATGATTACAACATACAAGATACTGAGGGGGGAACCTCTCACTAACCTTCCACGGCACAACAAAACAAACTAACCACCACATTCTCGCTCCTTGTTGGTGCACTTCACCCTTGAGGCGTGTCCAGGGTGAAGCATGTCCCCCCCTCCCTCCCTTCCCAACCCTCCCTCCCTCCTTCCTTCTCTCCCCTCCTTCTCTCCCTCCTTCCCTCCCTCCCTCTCTCTATCCTTTCCTCCCTCCCTCCCTCTCTATGTCGTTTCCCCTCTATTCTTCTCTCCATATCCCTCTCTTCCGCCTTCCCTCCATATCCCTCTCTTCCGCCTTCCCCCTGTCCCCTCCCTTCCTCCCTCCCTATCTTTTCCTTCCTTGCTTTCATCCTCCCTCCCTGTCTCCCTCTATTCTTCTCTCCCTCTCTAACCTTTCTCTCCCTTCCTCTCTCTCTCTTCCTCAATTTCTCCCTCTCCCTCTGCCTTCTTTCCTCTCTCACTACGTCTCTCCGTCTCTTACCTCCTCCTCTCTATTTCTCCCTTACTCGCTGTCATTTGATTTTCTCTTCTGCCGGGATTCGAACCTGCGCCCTACGGCTAAGGATCGAAGTTGGGGCGGATGGGTGTGTGACTTTACACATATATGAGATATGTGACTTCACATATCTCTGAAGGTGAGGAGATTGCATTATGTACATTGCTGTACATAAGTGTTCTTTGTTTTTTTGGGGGTGTTATCAGTATCCCATTATTCTTTATGAGCTGCATCAAGCATTCAGTACACCGTGGTTATCATTCTTAAGAACGAGGCTTTAAGAATATATAAGAATGTATACATATCACTGCTATGTATCCAAGGGAGAAATGTCCTCTGCGGCGGGGAATAATGATCATGGGATCATCACTACATAACGACAGTGTTTTCAACCTTTGCATTTTAATGACTGCTTGGATGGTAGGCTTATTCCTTGGGGTATATTGGCTAACCCACTGGCCTTGCGGACGAGTGGAGCTGGTTGTAAACCTATCAGAGGATCGTGCTCTGGGGGGGTTGGGTTGGGGGGGGGGGTTAACTCGGCGCTGTACAACATAACCGGTTTTCCATTCACTTGGATTGATCGGTACAGCGATGGTCTAGATTTTTTTTTTATGCAGGGTCGTCGTTCGACTCCTGATGATCGAAGTGGTTGGTCATCGTTCCTATACTTGGTGATTATATCCAAGTTGTTATCCTAGCCTCATATCCATGTGTTATATAGTCTATATATGTTATATAGTGTTATATGTGCTATAGTGTCATACTTTATGCTGACTGGTTATTTTCAACCTTTCCTTCGGCCTAACTGGTTCCAATTCCTGATCCGAGAGCTATTTCTCAGCTTCTTATATGACTGCTCGGGGCGATAACCAGTCTCGTATTTCACGGCCCCCAGTTCTCCATTACACACACACACACACACACACACACACACACACACACACACAGTCCGTTTTTTGGACTGTCGGAAAGACTTTGACACAGTACCCCATAAGAGGCTGGTGCATAAGTTGGAGGAACAGGCAGGAGTAACTAGTAAGGTGATCCAGTGGATAAGGGAGTATCTTAGCAATAGGATGCAGAGAGATACAGTGAGAGGTGAGACCTCAGATTTTCGTGAAGTCACCAGTGGAGTTCTACAGGGTTCTGTACTTGGACCTATCTTGTTTCTGATATACGTAAATGATCTCCCGGAGGGTATAGATTCATTCCTCTCAATGTTTGCTGACGACGCCAAAATTATGAGAAGGATTAAGACAGAGGAGGACAGCATGAGGCTTTAAGAAGAACTGGACAAACTGAAAGAATGGTCCACCATTCATGAAGGAATGGTTATTAGAGTTGAACCCGAGCAAATGTAACGTAATGTAGATAGGGGTTTAGCGTGAGAGTAGTGGAAAAATTGAATACACATAAGGAGCAGGTTGTGGAAGCAAATTCTATTCATAATTTTACAACTAGATACGATAGGGAAATAGGACCGGAGTCATTGCTGTAAACAACCGATGGCTCGAAAGGCGGGATCCCAGAGTCAATGTTCGATCCTACAGGCACAAATAGGCGAGTACAAATAAGTGAGTACACAGTTATCTCACCTGACCTAACCTTGTCAATACAGTAGGGTTCCCCCCTCTCTCCTCTCTGTCGCTGGATCGCTAGTGCTCCCACAGCCTTCTTGATTTCCAGTTACAGCCCCGCTCCTGTGCCAGGTAAGTCCACTATGGGTTCACCATAGCCCGTGCTACTTGGAACGTTTTGTTCCAAGTAGCGAATCTTAAACAACATCCTCTCTGTCGCCTCCGTCCTAAAGAGAAACTAAACCGTTTTTCGTTTTTCCTCTCTCGGAGAAACCTTGTAATGGGTCGCTGGTGTACTGGGCGAGTCGCGGTAAAAGTTTTAAGTGTGTGTGTGTAAACTGAGGCCACGCCTTCCTTCGCTGCGGTTAATGCCTTCTTAGTTAATACTATTCCTCCACCCAGGCCAGCTGTGTGGATGCCTCCTCTGGCCCCCCCCCTCATCCATCCACCTATTTACCCTTTATCCACCTATCCAAGAGCTCCGTCTGTGACTTTTCATATAGCTAATTTACCCGTCGACTATAGTATGGATATCTACATTGTTTCCCCCCCCCCCCATCCCGGTCAAAGCCACGTTTGATGGGGGAAAACATCCGCTGTTCTATGTGGCTATGGTTCATTCTTCTGCTCTGACCATCTCTTTTTTTTTGTTTGTTTTACTTTCTGCTGATTTGCCTGCCTATTCGGCCTTATTTAGTACTCAACGCCTCCCTCAGAGATCCTTTTTATTTTACTTTACCTCTTTTCGTATATTTGCTTAATCCAAAGCAGAGACCTTTTTTTTGACGATGCTTTGTTTTATCATTATAATTCAGATTCTAAACCCGTCAAAAATTGTCTTGTTTTATAACCTATTTTGCTCTTCGTCTAGTTTCACTCAGAGTCTCGTCTAGCTCCCAAGTGTTCCTCAGAGACCATTCATAAAATCTTCAAGCCTCGGATGCAAATCCTCCTCGGATGCAAAGCCTTCAAATCTCCTCGGATGCTCATTCCAACTCTACCTCTGGCCTTCACGTAACCCCACCCTCGCAAGCCCTTCTCCAAGCCCACCTTCACGGGACCTCCTCCAAGCCCACCCTCACGGCACCCACCTCTATCCCTGTCTCGCAGATTTCGAAACGCAAATGAATTGGACTGAACGGTATCTCACCCTTGTTAACTTGTCGGCAGCTATCTCACTTAGTCTCAATTCCCAGTCCACACTCACAGTAACCTCCCCCTAATTCACTCCCACAGTAACCTCTCCCTAATTCACCCCCACAGTAACCTCTCCCTAATTCACCCCCACAGTAACCTCTCCCTAATTCACCCCCACAGTAACCTCCCCCTAATTCACCCCCACAGTAACCTCCCCCTAATTCACCCCCACAGTAACCTCCCCCTAATTCACCCCCACAGTAACCTCCCCCTAATTCACCCCCACAGGGCCGGCACCTTGCTATTACCTGAAATGATTGTAGCAGGTGGACCAGAGATGTCTCGAACCATAGTTCCTGTGGCAAGGTGTGTTTCGATTTCCTCTCACTAATCGACACTTCTCTGATTGGTCAAATTCGATGTCAAAACTTAGATATCTGGTGGAGCGTTGTAGTTTACAATCACTAACACATTCCAGTCTCTGATGTTTGACTTTATGGATACAAATACAGGGTTTTCATTACATTTAGTGAACAATGAACCGAAAAAGCAACATTTCTGCAACGTATTCTGTATAACGGCAACTAACCAACTGCACGGAAAGATGAGCAAACATGAGGCTGTAAATTTCCTTTAAGAAACGTCACTTGTACGCTACTGTTGAGAGTCAGAAGTAAATTTTTGGACAGTTTATTTAATCAAGAATTACTTAGTTTCAACGTGAAAAAAATATAATGGGAAACATATTAAGACAAATTCTTATTTTGGTCTTTCCTGTGCCCTAAAGAATATTCATTAATATGATTTTGTGATTAGTGATTAGTATATGACCTCACATGAGAAAGTGAATGCATACATACATACATACATGCTTAATGTACACGCTATGTAATACACACAGCAAACGTTAAACGAAGCTCACGGATAAAAAACATACAAAAAAAGACTCCAGTGTATGACACACGAGACACAGCCATACACATGACACACCTGACACAGCCACACATATGACATACAGCCACACGCAAAACAACGACGAAACACACAACTTCACGCAATATAATCATACACAGGACAAATCCAGATATATTTTTCTGGAGTTGCTGATAATTTGTAACACAAATCCCACGTTTACTGAAACATTGCAATGATTGGCTGGCCACAGGGCATGCAACAATAGTCACGTGACGAGTGGCCGTTGCATCGAAGCAATATGAAAGACAAATAGAAATATTTAATGTCTTGTTTAAAACAAGAAAAATATCTTGCATTTGTTTTGTTTTAGTCTAATTACGCTCTTCTTAGATGAAGCAAATCATGTTAAATTTTTTGTTTGACTTAATGTTTTTTATGTCATCCAGATCTTGTTTTCAGTTTGATTTGCTTATCTCTTCTGTTTTATTGAATTTTTTTTTTTTGTTTCTATGTTCTTTCCATTATTTACCAGCCCTTTTTATTAAGTGCATATCGTACTTCTTTTATTCATTTGTTGTATAGGCAAAAAAATAAATTCCTCGTCTACATTGCATGTTGTTTGTTTGTTTGTTTGCCTTTTCTTTCATTGATACAATATTTCATATATTTGTTTAATGCATTTGTTTTTTCCTTAGGTTTCTCTCATATGAATTTTCCTTTCCGAATTACATTATTTAATCTTCACGGTGCTATTATCTATCTTTATCTTATATTACTATCTTTTTCATTGTTATGTTTTCATCCTGTTTTATGTATCTAGCTTTGTGTCGTTATTTTTTTCCTTTCCGTCTTCTATCACCATGTTTATCAGCGCTCTCCTTGACCGCCTCTTCGCCCTGTGTGCTTTCTCACTTATTTTGTTATTGTACCTCTTCGTTCTTCTGGTTCCTCTCTGCCCCTTTTCCTTTCTTTCCTTCTTCACCTAGTTTTACTTCCTTCTTTAGCTCTTCCTCCTCTTGTAAAATTTTCTTCCATCTTATTGCCCTTTTCTTCATTCTTATTCCTTATAGTCTTTCTCAGTTAGCATTGTTTTCTTCATTCTTCCTCTTCGTCATTATTCCTGCATTTCTTCTCCCTGGTATTTATCGTGTCCCTATCATCTCTGTTCTTTCTCCTTCATACTGTCTCTGTCTTTTCTCTTGTTGCGTTTCTTTTTTTTCAACTTTTTCCATTGTTCATATTTCCTTTTCACTGTTATTTTCCACTCCTCCACCTATCTATTCACTCTTTCACTCTCACTTTAGTGCATATTTTTAATTCTGACTCTAAGCGTTCACCTATCTCTTGTATGTTCCTGTCGTTCACCTGTTTCTTGTATGTTCCTGTCGTTCACCTGTCTCTTGTATGTTCCTGTCGTTCACCTGTCTCTTGTATGTTCCTGTCGTTCACCTGTTTCTGTCGCTCCTATAAATGCATAGTTTATCTGTCCCCCCCCCCCTTCCTTCCTTCCCTCCTTTATCACCTCATATTCTTTCAATCACGTGTTCTTCCGTCTTCCACTGTTCTCCTGTGTCTCTATCATCATTCAGCTGTTCGTTTCTCCCGTCATTTATCTGTGTCTCTCTTTATCTTAGTTATCATATATGTTTCTTGTTCTTTGGGTGGGGGGGGGACTCACCTGCTTTCCACTAACGCCAACTCTTCCGCCTCTGCAGCATTCCTGGCTTGGCCGCATGCGGCCTTGTGCCATGGCCGGCCCAGAGCCGCAGTGAGTGGTGCAATGGCCTTGTTCTTCCTTTACGATCATCAGGTAACACCCACTGTGTTGATCTCCCAGGTGCTCTTGCCCCCCTTCCCTTCCCCCTTCTCTCTCTTTCTCTCTCTCGTTCTTCCCTCCACACCATCTAATCCTTCTCACTTTCTCTCTCTCTCTCGTCCTGCACTTCCCTTGTTTTCGTCGCCTGCTTCATTATATTTCTCTCTCTCGTTTCTTTCTTGCCTATTTTCCCACTTCCTATGCTCTAAATTTTCCTTTCGCTCTACTGCTATCCCACCTGACCTCCAGCGCTCTCTCTCTCTCTCCTCTTTTTCTCTCGCTCTCTCTCTCTTCTTTTTCTCTCGCTCTCTCTCTCTCTCCTCTTTCTCTCTCGCTCTCTCTCTCTCCTCTTTCTCTCTCGCTCTCTCCTCTCTCCTTAAATCCCTCGCCCTTCAAAGCCGAGGCCCTCCAGTGTGAAGTAATAATGCTAATATTACACACTATACGCCCAAGGTCTGCGGCCCTATCTGGCACACTGCTCACAGCCCTCCACTCACCCCTGACTGGTCTAGACTGTGCCTGTTCACGAGGGCGTCGGGCTGTTCACGAGGGCGTCGGGCTGTTCAAGAGGGCGTCGGGCTGTTCACGGCATCAATTCCATCGATTATTCATTGCTTTCAATATTGGTTTAGTTGTTTTCAGTAGTCAAAGGGAATCATTATTTGTTTTTATTTAGACGGGCGTTGGTCTGTTGATGTTTGTGTGGTTTGTGGTGGTTTTCATCTTTTCTTTTCTCCTTGGGAGAGCAAGGAGAAGCCCCTGAACTAAGTGAGGAGGAGGAGGAGGAGGCAAACTAAGTAACCTTGGAGGAATTTGAGCTCACCAGTGATGAAGTCAAACTGAATCTGTTGAAGCTGAATGTAACTAAGGCTGTTGGCCCCTGACAGAATCTCACCATGGATACTAAAAGAGGTTGCGGAAGCACGAAGTGTGCCACTCTCTATGGTGTATAATTGAAGACCTACCGGAAAGCTAGAAGACATCTAATGTAGTCCTAATATATGAAAAGGGGAGACAGGCATGAGGCACTAAACTTCAGGCTAGTTTCACTAACTTGTATACCATGCAAGGTAATGGAGAAGATCGTGAGGAAAAGGCCTGTATTAACATTGCAAAGGAAATAGCTTTGTAACACACCACCAGCATGGGTTCAGAGATGGTAAATCATGCATCACAGGCTTGATAGAATTCAATGACCAGGCGAAAAAATTAGGCAAGAAAGAGAAAGGTGGACAGACCGCATTTTCTTGGACAGTCAGAAAGCCTTTGACACAGTGCCCCATAGAAGGCTGTTTCAAAAGTTGGAGAAACAGGCAGGAGTAAAAGGTAAGGTGCAAAAGTGGATAAGGGAATATCTAAGCTACAGGAAACAGCGAGTAACTGAGCGGGGGGGAGACTTCAGAGTCGCGAGATGTCACCAGCGGGGTTCCACAGAGCTCTGTTGTTGGACCCATCCTGTTTCTGATATATGTAAACGATCTTCCAGAAGATATAGACTCATTCCTCTCATTGTTTGCTGATGATGCAAAAATTATGAGAAGAATTATGACAGATGAAGATAGAGACTACAGAACGACTTAGACAAACTGGAGGAATGGTCTAGGAAATGGCTACTAAAGTTTAACTTTAGTTAAACTTTGACTAGACTTTAAAGAGCCCAGTAGATTTGATAGAGCCCAGTAGGCTCCAGAATCTGTACACCAGTTGATTGACAGTTGAGAGACGGGACCAAAGAGCCAGAGCTTAACCCCCACAAGCACAACTAGGTGAGTACACACACACATTCACACAAAAACACACGACAACAACAACAAGGGTTTTTCTCCTCCTGTGCCGCAATAACGAGGTTATCACTCTAGGAAATCGGTAATATTATCCAAACTTTTGCATATTTGATTAACAAATACAAAGCTTCTCAAATAATACCAAACTCTTAAACTTCTGAGGAGTTGAGGTTTAGGGCGTTTTCCAGCAAAACAGGTTTGTAATAATATGTCTGGAAGACTTCCAGACCCCCCTGAAAACAAGACTGAGGTTTCCAGCTCACTGTAACGCAATATTTTCAAAACATTTAAGAATTGTCAGATATCTTAATCACAGCTGCGAGACTAAAACACTTGACACAACACAATTGAAGGTTCATAGTTTGTCGCTTCCTGGAGCCACGTGGTGTGCTTGGGTGTTTGGCCATATCTTAAAACACACACATACACACACACACACGACACAAACTTTTTGGAAAAGAGCTTCATACCTTTAGACACACGTCGAAGTTATTCTTGTCCAGTGTCTTGGCGGAAATATCACTCGTGACGCCTCTTGCATTCCAGTTCAGCTGTGTCTCGCTTCCTTGACCCCAGAGTGTTGAGTATCAAGACCCCGTGTGGAAAGGTGGGTATTGCAAGGTTCCCTTGCTCGACCCCTGTGTTGTTGGGCTCTCTTTCCCCTGTGGGAAAGGGGCTGTAGTTAAGTTTCCCTCTTGACCCCTGTGTGGGTGTTGGGTGCCCCTAGCGACATAATGAAAAGGGGGGGGTGTGAGGTGTGCCCTTTGACCCCTGTGTGGGTGTAGGGTGTCCAAGGACCCTCAGGGAGGGGTGATAGAGGTGGGGGTGTAGGTGTGGACACGGTGTCCTCGCTCTGGTAGACGGCCGTGATCCCTCGATCTGGAATACCAACATGCTTTGTGTGTCCAGTGCCGCTATTTCCATCAATTATGCCTTCCTTTCTTCCTTCCTTCCATTTACCTCCTTTCTTTCTCACTTTCCCCGTTTTCTTCCTCTCTCCTCTCTCCTTCTATCTCTTTCATCTCTGTTGCTCTTTGTTTCCCATCTTGACCATTCTTTCTCTCCCACCTTCCATTTTGTTGTATTTAACTTTGAATGAAGGTGAAGCCAAGACGCAATGTATGCGTGAGCATTACGGCACTGTAGGAAGTTTTTGAATTTAACTTTGTTAACCCTTCTAATTCTCCCTGATTTCTGCCTCCACCACTACCTCTCCTCCCCCCCCCCTCTCTCTCTCTCTCTCTCTCTCTCTCTCCATTTTTTCTCACCGTCTCCACCCAGCCTCAATCTCTTCCTCGTCCAAGTGTCAATACTTCACTTCATTCCTTACAACCAGAGAAAATTAATACATAAATAGACATACAGAAAAACTGCAGACACAAATACGACGAAAAATACATCCCCCTCCCCCCCCCCCCCGCTGGACTGGGAGTTAAGAAGCGGGACCAAAGAGCCGAAGCTCAGCACCCCCGCTCAAGCACAACTAGGTAAGTACAACCTTGAGGTAAGACATAAACACTAATGTTTAGCGTTAAACAAAATAATAATAAGTACATCAAGGCCAGTATAGGTTAGTGTGTAAAGAACTAGACCTCACTATCCTTCCCCTAAGTCACTGGGAGGTAAAAACCTTGCCTTACCCTTCCTCACCCTTCACCCTGCCTCCCTCCCTCCTTCCTCTACCCCTTCCCCTCTCCTTCTCTCCCTTATCCCTAATTCTTCCACCCTATATTCACTCTTATTAATTTATACATTTATTTGGGTCCCAATTTTTTTCTCGTATTTTTAATTAGATTTCTGACAGGTGGTCCGTATCGCCTAAATTACCAACTTGTTATTATCATATATTTTTTATCGATTTATTTTTTGTTGATGATTGTATTTCCACGTTTGTTGCGTCAACGTCAGAGCTCCCGTTAATGTAACTTTAAACATGTGTGACCTTAGACTGATGAGTTGATGATCTTGAGGGGGACATAAATGAGGTTGACTTCTGGTTTGCCGATAGTTGTGCATGCGTGTCCATTAAGACATATGTATGTGCATTGAGGAGTCGGCGTGTCCACTATGGACACGCCGACTTCTTAATTCACTTATATTTATATGTTGTGTAAAGTGAAAAGTATTTTCAGATAGTTGTTACCCGACAGTGTTCTCAGTGTTACTTCTGAAGATTCTGAATTCTCTCTCTCTCTCTCTCTCTCTCATCTGGGAACCCCATACAACCACAGTCTGTATTGCAGACTCTTACAACACATAGGATTGAGCAAGCAAAATAGACAGTAGCAATTGCTGCAACGAAGACACACACATCCATATGTATCAAGTCCTGTTACATGTGCTATATTCTTAGGTCAAACTGCATGTAAATTACAACATGAACCATAGCGTATATTGATCCCATCACTCCTTGAAGTTCCTGCAAGAGTTCCAAATTAGAAACCAGCTATCCTAACTAGTTTTCCCTGGAACACACCCTTCCAATCGGTTTACATTCAGGTATTCAGTTACAGCTGGGTGAACAGGGGCAAACTTGTAAGAATGTGTGCCCAGTCAATCCTCCCTAACCAGGCCTCGAACTTCGACAAAATTGCAGGCGAAGCGGGTGTGTAACCACTACGCCAACTGGAGTCTAAGACCTCTCTTTCAATAACTTCCTCTCGGAATAAATATTGAGGTTGATCAGTAGGATCGAACCCGTGTCTATGAACGCCTGAAGCACACAGTCAATAATGCATGTGCCTGAGGATTTCAAGGACGCGCGCGTTCGATCCCATCGCACTGCCTCGAACAAAATCGCAACAATCGCTCGTGCGAAGCGATTTTAAGATAAACGAGCTCAACAATGGTTTCAGTGGTCACGTTGGATGATATCCTGAAGACGTGAAGTCACAGCTTGAATAGAGCTATTGGCTATTGTTGGGCACATGCAATAGTGCTCCGCTATTGTCGGGCTCATGCAATAGTGCTGCACTATTGCATGATAACAGCCTATCGTTGTTTTATGTTTCATTGCAGAGTCACAGTGCTGGAGCAGGTAGCCAGGTCTATCCTGTCAGCAGGCAGCCAGGTCTATCCTGTCAGCAGGCAGCCAGGTCTATCTTGTCAGCAGGCAGCCAGGTCTATCTTGTCAGCGGGTAGCCAGCTCTAACTTGTCAAACCCGTTTAACTTAGCGCGTATAATGTTTTTCCATTAGAAATCAATATCTGGATTTTTGTTTTGTTTTAATGAGACATAAAAAACCGGTTTAGGCTGTTTAAAAAAAGTGATTCCAATATAATCCCTTGGTTTGTGACAATTTCCGAAGGCTAACCAGGATGGAAATCGTCTTTTAGCCTCAGATGTGACCTTGCAGCTTGAAAGTCTACTCAAAGAGTCCTAGAATCTCGAGAGGGTTCGATTAAAGGAAATGAAATTATGAAGACTAAGTGCCAATCAATCATGACTATATAAGGAAGGGATACGAGAACAGGATAGGCGCTGGGGTAGGGGCAGTTGAGAGTGAAGGAACGACGCCCAATCACTTCCAGCATCGGGGAATCGAACCCCGAACTGCAAGAAGTGAGGGCGCTGATGTCCACGAATCATGACAGTTATGATGAAACCGTCGAATCCAACCGGAAAGGGAACGAAAATTTGTATAAATTATATGGTTTGATAAGTTTTAATATTATCAAACAGAAATGTTGAAAATGATAATGAAATGCACTTGGCTAAGTTGAACAATGAATATTAATTGGGAAGGCTGAATAATGTAGAATGATTGGGGGAAAAAAATATTAAACAATGAAGAACGATTAGGAAAATTTAACAATGCACACGATTGGGAATATTGAACAATGGAGCACCGATGAAAAATAACAAACGTACAAGCCACTGTGTGTGTGTGTGTGTGTGTGTGTGTGTGTGTGTGTGTGTGTGTGTGTGTGTGTGTGTGTGTGTGTGTGCGCACTCATCTAGTTGTGCTTGCGATGGTCACTTGAGCTCCGGCTCTTTGGTCCAAAGACCCGAAGCTTTGGTCTTTGGTCTTTGACTGTGTGTGTACCTCCTTGGTCTCTGGTGGAGGGGGTGGAGCAGGGGGCGCGATGCGGCCAGTCAACAAAGTCAATATGGGTGCGATTGGCGGCGGTCAGAAAACTGGAGCAGTCGTGAGAGGAGTGCTGAAGTACTGTCAACAGTCTGCCATTCCGCCACGCCACTTACCTGCCACTTCCCTCCCCCCGCCCCTATGGCACTAGCCGGCCACTCCCCCATCGCAAGTTTTCTAATTTAATTTTAATGGTGAATCGAGAGCGTAGCCAAAATATCGAAATACATAGACCACATTCTACTCAACAGGAATGAAATATGTTAAATTAAACTATTGTCAACGTTTAATGAAATATTCTTCAGTTCTGATTTAGGACAGCACGCTGGACTTGTGATCCTGTGGTCCTGGGTTCGATCCCAGGCGCCGGCGAGAAACAATGGGCAGAGTTTCTTTCACCCTATGCCCCTGTTACCTAGCAGTAAAATAGGTACCTGGGTGTTAGTCAGCTGTCACGGGCTGCTTCCTGGTGGTGGAGGCTTGGGAACACTAAAGCCCCGAAATCATCTCCAGAATCTCCAGATAGGTAATTGTGACTTGGACTGATGCCAGTAATGGCACAGAGTCTGTTTCTCGTATGAATTCAAATCACCAGTAATGTGTTAGTTTGGGTCCGTCT
Organism: Procambarus clarkii; assembly: GCF_040958095.1. Lineage (NCBI taxonomy): Eukaryota > Metazoa > Arthropoda > Malacostraca > Decapoda > Cambaridae > Procambarus > Procambarus clarkii. The sequence goes on along the minus strand of NC_091238.1, from coordinate 12,862,452 downwards.
TCAATCATCCTTACTACTTGATAATGGTCCGGGGCGGACTGACACGACGTCGTCTCTTCATTTTATGATGGGTGGTTTGGATACTAAACATTCAGCCATGTTATTGTGACGCGTGTGCATGGCGTTATACAGTTCTTGTTGCTGCTTCGCGGGGCCAGGAGCTACACTACGACCGCCGGCGAGTGAACAAGCCGAGGTGCACACACACGTAATCTTGCACACGCAAGACGTGTGAGGAGATTTAAGACCACAAGTAAACGTGTTCTCTGAATAAACAGAAGGCACAATTTATTATTTATTAACATATAAATAATAAATTTAATGATTATAAATAATGCGTTAATTAATAATGCACAAATTCATTATTTATTAACGCAGATTTCTGTGTCATATCGCCAGTGCAGCTGCATGATATCCATCGCCTGATTGACGAAGTGCCATGGCTGAGGGCCTGCGTTAGTGCCAGGAGAGGCGTCACCAGACTTATATCTAAGAGTCACTTAATCTGGTTAAGACTGCTAAAGTGATTTTGGGTTACGAGAAGAGAGTCCAATATACCAGTTGGGTTATATGGCACTATTGGACTCACTAGGCGAGAGGAGGATATATATATCTTGACTATTATGATAATACCCATCTATTTTATCGTCATTCAGTGAAGGGACAATAGTTTAAATCAGTAATTCGATAGATCAGTCATTTGATCCAACGAGACTTGCCTGATTTTCATTAATATTTTGAATAAATAGCGTGTCATTAACACCTTGGAAACCACATGTTCAAATGACTGGAACATGCAAGATGAGCTTTCTGGATTCAACAAGACCAACAACCTTAGAATCCATAATCTCAGTTCTTATTTTCCTCTTAAAGGAAACTCTTCAGAACCGCCTGGAAGCACTAGATCAGCCATCTGGGTCCTGGAGTACAGCTCTCTGGAATCAGGAGAGTAGTAGTCTGGAATCAAAAGATCACTCTTCTGGAACCAAAGATCAGCCGTCTGAAAACAGGGTAGCAGTCTGGATATAGATCTGCCATCTGGAGCCAGGGGCCAGATTCACGAAGCAGTTGCGCAAGCACTTACGAACCTGTACATCTTTTCTCAATCTTTGGCGGCTTTGTTTACAATTACTAAACAGTTAATGAGCTCCGAAGCACCAGGAGGCTGTTTATAACAATAACAGTTGATTGGGAAGTTTTCATGCTTATAAACTGTTTAATAAATGTAAACAAAGCCGTCAAAGATTGAGGAAAGATGTACATGTTCGTAAGTACTTGCCCCGGTTAGCTATCTGGAACCAGATCGGTCATCTGGACCCAGGAGATCACCTTTCTGGAATCCAATATATATAAGCTCAGCGAAACTACAAACAGCAGAGCTTGCACGAAATGTCTAAAAAAAAATCTGCCTAAGTTAAACACGTTCTAAACATTTATGGGACGATCCCAACTATAATGCCTTCACGCCAGGGGTCAAGACTGTGACGTTGTCCGCTCTCAGGTCACGACGCATGCGCGATGGAAGACCTCGGCCGTTCATCGCCACTACATAATGAAAGGTGGAAGGGTGTGAAAACTAGTTCCTGAATACTTTTCAATGTTCAGAATAATTATAAATTCAGAAAGAAACGTCAAACTTGGTGGATAAAATACACACACACACACACACACACACACACACACACACACACACACACACACACACACACACACACAAACGTCATATAGATCTGTTTTATCTTAATGAAGTTAGGGAAATTGGAATGAACATAACTACCGATGAATTTCACTTCATCGGTAGTTATAAACATGAAGATTGTTTATATCTTGATTGTGAACAACAAGATTGCCTATGTTCAATATGCATCGGCACGCTATAGAACAAACCCAAATAATGTTGCATAATGAAAGCAACCCTGAAGGAACAACAGCATGTACACGTGCCCTAGGGCCTATAGACCCCTCGGGCACGAGAGAGGGCTGCCCTAGGTGGATGCTAGAGACCTTTACCACATGCCATATTCGGGGTCTGGAAGAAGTTCTGAAATCATATTTACGTCTCCCTGTACACAAACAAAAATTCACCAAATTCTGAAGTGATTTTCGAGGCCATTTACAGAAGCACAGTGTTAAACAGGCTTTCCACTGATCCCCATATAGACGCACAGACTTGAGCAGGCTTCCTTTGATCCCCCTTACAGGAACACAGGGTTGAGCAGGCTTCCCTGACCTCCCCTACAGAAGCCCGAGGCTGAGCTGCCATGGTCTACAACTTACATAAATCTCTTACCAAAACGAGACAACACAAATTAGCTGCCCTGCATCCTGGGGAACATTTACGGGATGATCCAATTACAATATATCCCGCGAGACCGACGGAACGTATTGTGCATCAAGTGGATTAACAAGTCCCTTCCCCCAACACCTTCATACATCTTAGAAAT
>NC_091238.1:12852508-12855008 GCF_040958095.1 Procambarus clarkii | reverse complement strand
CAGATACACTTCCTTCACTCCGTTAAAACGGTGTCCTGTTGTAACTGTTAAGTACACTGTTTCATAGGACAGTTACACGCCGCCACACTCGTCACAGCGTAATAATCACTAACTGGCTACCTGTCTCTCAGGTTCTGCTCGTCAATGTACCCGCCGTCCCGAAAGACACATTAATTTTAACATACTGTAAAATCAAAATCAATATTTTCTGATAATTAACATTTATTATGCATTGGAATTTATGTGCAGGTATACATACATAATATGATTAGTTTAGGTTCTTTTGGCATTTATGTGTATTTGAAGTACGTCGGTGAAGCATTTGCGGAGGTGCGATTCGAACTGAGGTCGTCAGTGAAGCACTGTTCGAGAAATGTTCGAACGGTTGTACGTCGTGTGTAAAACGTTTTCTGTTCATGAGCATTTTATCGTTGTTTATGAGTTCAAGTTCAAGTAGGTTAATTGAGGCAATATGATACATCTCACAGGGATAGAGTAGCTTATTGTTTATGAGGACGGGCTGCTAATCAGAGCTCACGCCATAATGACCTGACCAGAGGAAGCAGAAATGACTCGAAACTCGAAATGGTAATCATTTCGAGTTTCGAGTCATAAAACCACTTCCAGGCTAGGCGGCACACCGTTCTTAACAACAAAGGCCGATTGGCACAGTAATTCATCCGCTAAACTCTCTAATTATAATAGATAAAAAACATTTTAACCACGACTCATAACCGATGGTATTCGAACTTTCTCGGGCCGTCCTTTGCACACGTTCTCTCTTCGAATCACACCTCTGTAAAGGCTTCACCCACGGCCAACAAATTTAGATAATGTCAATAGAATCGAAACACCTGACCTAACCTACGCCTCTAAGCAGAAAATTACAATAAATAACAATGTTAATTTTAGAGTTGAGAATGAACTATCTTAAATACAAAGTATGTTCAAATTAACAAATGAATCGTTGAGGTCGGGCGCCGTTTATACTAGTCAAGTATCACCAGAGACGTGAATGGTTCGGTGAGATACTTGACGACTGGAAAGAGTTTTCAGAAATTCTCCGGCAATTGTGAGTAGATAGCAGCTTTAATTGGTTACCGGATAGTGGTTACTGGGCAGGGCAGTGTAGGCGACACTTTCTCGCTGATTAATGTTGAAATGCAAGATATGGTTAGTGTCTTAAGAGTGTCTTGAGTGAGAGAGTGTGAATTTGAGAGTGAGTTAGAGTGTACTGTTGCCCGCGGGTGGCAAGTGAGTGAATCTGTCGGATAGAGGAGCATACGCTCTCATATACTAGAACGTAATATTTATGAATAAATATATAATCAATTATCATTATGTATATCTATATATAAGCACTGACCCGACACAGGGAGATTGATGACCCTCACTGACGAACGTGGTGGTGCCTGCTGGAGCCCAAGCAGCAAACATCAAGTTATTGTTTGCATGATGCCAGACGCGGCCTCGCGCTGCATGTTGATAGTTAGATCTGCATTTGTAGTGGAGTGACGTTGGTGATGTGGTGGGGTGGGGTAGCGGGTCGAGCATGGTTTTTTTCCCTCGTCCTGTTGTGGAGTAGCTCTCGTGCTGGGGTGGAGTGGGGGTCGATCATGGGGGCTTTCCTCCTCCTGCAGTGGAGTAGCCCTCGTGCTGGGGTGGAGTGGGGGTCGATCATGGGGGCTTTCCTCCTCCTGAAGTGGAGTAGCTCTCGTGCTGGGGTGGAGTGGGGGTCGATCATGGGGGCTTTCCTCCTCCTGCAGTGGAGTAGCCCTCGTGCTGGGGTGGAGTGGGGGTCGATCATGGGGGCTTTCCTCCTCCTGCAATGGAGTAGCCCTCGTGCTGGGGTGGGATAGGGGGTCGATCGTGGGTTTTTTCCTCGTCCTCTAGTGGAGCAGCGCTCGTGCTGAGAATATTCGTTGATGGTATGATGGTGTGTCGTCTCTCAGGCGTTCTTTCCATCTGTAAAGCTAAACGTTGAAGATAAATGCATAGATAAATGTATGAATTCATGTGGACGAATAAATGTGTATAATTAACAATAAATACTTGAGTAGATACCGAAACTCAGTTTGAAGAGAGGTAATGTATTTGTCCAGAGTTGATATCTCTCTCTGGAGGTGAAGAATGGTTATAATATTTGTTTTACTCTCAGCGTTCACTACGTCTTAAAATATTTCATTACGTAAATTCGAACAAATGTAAAATTTGTTTGCGTTAATTTCAGCGACATTATTTACTTGGTCACAAATGGTCAATATATATTATCTTATTCTTACGTTAGTTACCTCAGTCTCCCCTCAAATTACCTTTATCTTATTCATTTTCTTTTAGTATTCTTACCCAAGTAAGTTGGTTAGTTACTGGTAGTTCCTGAGAAGATTTTAGGGAAGAAACAGTGGTGTTAAAGGGAAGATCTCCAAGGGAAAAGTGGTAAACCAGTTACATTATGTAGTACTTGTAAGGTGTATGTTGAGCAAGGAACTGGCTTAGGCCG
>NC_091238.1:12732508-12847508 GCF_040958095.1 Procambarus clarkii | reverse complement strand
CTGACGGTGCAGCTGCTAGGCCTCGTGGTCTCTGTACATCTCCTGAACGCTTCTATTTCAAATTGTTTCTTAATCTGTTTTAGACTCTGTGTATGCAAGTATCTACATTTCTGCTTTTAGTTGCATTTTCTGCAATGTCATTCACAGATATTCTTAAATAAGCTGGTACCCGGTTGATAAGTATTCCACTACCCTGATGATTGAGTGTTTGCGTATGCTGCTAATGGGATTATGTTTAAATTTGCCTCTGGAGACACGACTTGTCTCATATGCGTTTCTTTTCTGAGATTTCGAGGCTTGCTTTTACATCATTGTGTACTGTTCTTGACACATTCTCTTTCCCTGCAGTTTTTTTTTCAAATCCCCCCTTGCTGTATTCTGCAATTATCCAGTCCTAATGATTTTTTTGGGAGTTGTGTATCGTCCGTGAACATCAACATTAAGGAGTCCATTTTATTGGTCAGATTACGATTAAACACCAGGAACGGGATGAGTACCAATACCGATCCTTTGCGAGTTTCCACTGGTCCCATTCCTCCTTAAATTCTCTTCTCTCTTGCCTCGGAGGCATCATGAATCATGAGATCCCCCTCCCCCTTACCCCCCAACTGCGGGCTCCTCGGAGAGCACGGAGTTGTTCCTTGAAGGAGAAGAGCGTTGTCTCACTCGAAGGCTCGTGCGGGCGACGCTTCTCCTCTCCATCTCCGTTTAGCTGAGTGTTTTCTCTGTCAACGTCCTCCTGCCGGGCGATTATTTGCGCGTCTCCACTTCATTTATTTTGCTACGTTGTATTTTCCGATCACAGTCTCGGCTGGAGAGGCGGCTCGAACCATCCTCCCGAAGCTCAATGACTTTTAGTGGACCCTCAAGCGCCGGCGAGTAATGTTAGCTTCTCGTGTTCAGATTTAATATATTCGCTTTGTGTTTCTCCCAATGTCAACTGTGATCGGCTGGGGCCTTTCTTTATACCCAGCGTTCGCAGGTGGCCGAGAGGAGGTGGTGTATTGTTTTCAGCGACGAGTTTCATGTCTGTTTGATATTAGCTAATTCATTCGAAGAGAAATTGGTGTTTTGGATGAAGAAGGTGGTGAGATTAGCTGGAAATTGGTAAGAAATTTATAGATTTAATATGGCATGTTTATAAATCTGAAGGAACGTTTTGTGCTCCAGAATCTACAGTGTTCACAGCCTCCACAGATTTGAACAAATTTGACGTAGATTTGATTTTGACCGATGTATTGAAACTTTTTTTTAATGAGTGGGTAAGTTTTCAATGTCTCTTCTGTCTGCGACGGTGCGGGAAGATGTTCTTCCAGTTTCTGTCACTTATTTTTGTTTTTGTACGTGTGTGTTCTTCTATTTGTGCCTAACGTATTGATATAGACATATTTTCTGTCACGTGTACTATTTATTATACACATGTACACACAGACACACACACAGACACACACACAGACACACACACAGACACACACACAGACACACACACACACACACGCACACGCAGGGGTTTTGTAGCTGAGTGGACAGCACGGGGGACTCGTAATCCTGTGGCCCGGATTCGATTCCCGGCGCCGGCAGAGACAAATGGGCAGAGTTTCTTTCACCATGATGCGCCTGTTACCAAGCAGTAAATTGGTACCTGGGAATTAGACAGCTGTTACGGGATGCTTCCTGTGTGTGTGTGTGTGTGTGTGTGTGTGTGTGTGTGTGTGTACTCACCTATTTGCACTCACCTATTTGTGCTTGCAGGATCGAGCATTGACTCTTGGATCCCGCCTTTCCAGCCATCGGTTGTTTACAGCAATAACTCCTGTCCCATTTCCCTATCATATGTTCAAAAGTATGAATAGAGTTTGCTTCCACAACCTGTTCCCCAAGTGCATTCCATTTTTCCACTACTCTCACGCTAAAAGAAAACTTCCTAACATCTCTGTTACTCATCTGAGTTTCCAGTTTCCACCCATGTCCCCTCGTTCTGTTATTATTACGTGTGAACATTTCATCTATTTCCACTTTGTCAATTCCCCTGAGTATTTATATGTCCCTATCATATCTCCTCTCTCCCTTCTTTTCTCTAGTGTCGCAAGGTTCAGGTCCCTCAGACGCTCTTCATATCTCATCCCTCGTACCTCTGGAACAAGCCTCGTCGCAAACCTCTGAACCTTCTCCAGTTTCCTTATGTGTTAGTTCCGGTGAGGGCTCCATGATGGCGCGGCATACTCTAAGACTGGTCTCACGTAGGCAGTGTAAAGCGCCCTAAAGGCCTCCTCACTTAGGTTTCTGAATGAAGTTCTAATTTTCGCCAGTGTAGAGTATGCTGCTGTCGTTATCCTATTTATATGTGCCTCAGGAGTTAGATTAGGTGTCACATCCACTCCCAGGTCTCTTTCTCGAATCGTTACAGGTAGGCAGTTCCCCTTCATTGTGTACTGTCCCTTTGGTCGCCTATCACCTGATCCCATTTCCATAACTTTACATTGTGTGTGTGTGTGTGTGTGTGTGTGTGTGTGTGTGTGTGTGTGTGTGTGTGTGTGTGTGTGTGTGTGTGTGTGTGTGTGTGTGTGAAAAAATTAGTAAGTAGTTTTGTAACAGTTGATTGATTGGTAGTTGAGAGGCGGGCCGAAAGAGCAAAGCTCAACCCCCGCCAGCACAACTAGGTGAATAAAACTAGGTGAATACACACACACAAGGCAACTAATCTTATTAATAAGACAAACTTCAAATATGAAGGAAAAATGATATTCAATGCAAGTTATACTAAATGCTAGATATCAAAACATGCCCAGATATCTCAAATGCCAAGTATTAAAAAATGCTAGATATCTATTCATCTTGATATCTTCATATCAAGATTACTGAACACCCTTAGCGTGACCGGTGGTTCTCGCTACGCTCAATATATACTGTGGTAAATGCTGCCACATATTTTGAGGCAACAACCATGTGAAGCCTAAGTTAGAAGAGGTGTTCAGAGAAGGTATTGAAGCCTCTGTGTAGAGACTAGTGTTCAGGCAAGGAAGTGAAGCCTTATTGTAGCGTCTGAGAAGCGTAGTGAAGCCTCAGTGTGGAGAATAAATCACATCATTATTACTACTATCCCCTACACCTTACTTTCCTTCTCAGCTCTCTCTTGCCTATTTATTGCCTGTCCCTACCTGTCCTCATCACAATCGACTTGAGAATGGTCCAGGACGGACCGAAACGTCGTCGTCCCTTCAACTTCTAGTGTGTGGTCTGGTCAACATAAATCACTGAGTTTCAAAACTATATAAGAAAATGATCAGGTTTATCCACTCCACTAAAAAGTAAACGTAAGTAACCGAAACTATGCATGCAAAGGTTTTTCCAGGACATCCAAATATAATATAAAAAGTTTTCAACACACCACAAAACTTTACAAAAGTTTAAGTAAAAAAAAATTGTTACGTCTCTTGAGTTACCAATTTATAATTCATATTAATTTATATTTTGGCAGAGTTATGAATTTTATATAGCATTAAGGACACTTTCTGAGAAGCTCACACATATTTACGACTAATGAAAATCTTTTTTCATCTTTTGTTGAAAATATTTTTAGCATCTTTTTTGTTGTCTCAAGACTGCAACTGTTATTTATTTCGTTCTTGGAGAGAAGAATCCTTCGGAATGTAAATTTTATGGTAATCAAACGGCGAGAAGTGGGCATCTGCGGCCCAGCAACTCATTCGAGAACTGGTAATGAGACGAGCAAAACGAAGCCAGGGGTAGAGACAGAAGGAGGTGGAGCCTCTAAGATTACCATTGTAGATGAGCATCTCACGATCTAAATACTGACAGACGATGGAGATGAGGTGAGGCAAGATGGGAGGTCACCACCCAGGGTCTCCCAAGATTGTTTTGGGATGTGTATAGAGTGGTGTATATAAATAAATATATATATATATATATATATATATATTTATATATATATATATATATAATATATATATATAATATATATATATATATATATATAATATATATATATATATATATATATAATCTTGAGATGATTTCGGGGCTTTAGTGTCCCCGCGGCCCGGTCCTCGAACAGGCCTCCACCACCAGGAAGCAGCCCGTGACAGCTGACTAACACCCAGGTACCTATTTTACTGCTAGGTAACAGGGCATAGGGTGAAAGAAACTCTGCCCATTGTTTCTCGCCGGCACCCGGGACCACAGGATCACAAGTCCAGCGTGCTGTCCGCTCGGCCTCCAACCTCGAATAGTCAATTTCCTTAAATACTGAATTTACCGTCATCAATTTCAAGTGAAGAAATCTAGGGACTCGTCCAACCACCTTTCACTGCCTTTGTTAGGAAGGGGTGGTTACTATTCGGCCTTACTTTCTTTAACTAGAACCAATAGTACCAACCCCGACCAGCCTATGTTCTTCCCGAACCCCAGACCATTCCTTCTGCAAAGTTAGGGGCGGCTATTCCCAGGTGTCTGCCCTCCAACCTTTGCCAAACTGTCACAGATATTCTCTCCCTTAAATAGATATATCAGGGTTGGAGAAGTCGGTACGGGATCTCATTATTTTTCTACAGGGTCGGCGTTCGATCCCCGAGGGTGTTTGTGCTGGCTACCATTCCCGTGTTCCGGCCTCATATCCTGCTGAGCACTCATGTCTCTTCATCACCACCTCTTAACCATCTTCTTCTCCCCCCCCCCAACTCACCAGTCTTTCTCCCCAACCAATTTCATCTCCCATATGCATGTGCCTATAACCTGAGCCTGTAAAAGCGTCTTTATCACCTCCAATTGGTTAAGCGTTTAATATCACAGTTGTTTCTATAGAAGCTACCTAACACTGACAAAGTAGGAGAGACATAGGTGTATATATATATATATATATAATATAATATATATATGTATATATATATATATATATATATATATATATAAATATATATATATATATATATATATATATATATATATATATATATATATATATATATGTATGTATACATACACACTTATGTATATGTGTGTATATATTTGTATACAGCTGGTCAGGATTGTATTTCTGCTTTGTAAACGCACATTAATGACACTATGTAAAGAGACACCTCGAACACTGTTCATGAAGGACAGACGTAAATCTGTGTATTTATGTTTGTAGATTAACTTAGCATTTTAAAAGCATTACAATCACCTTCTGTGGTTGATTGTTCAATAAATCACTGACCTATATGTTTAACACATCTCTCACCCTGTCCATGGAGGCCAGAAGAAAATGTATAAATACTGGTTAGCATTATAAATGTCTGGCCACGTCTGTGGCAGAAAAAACAACTCATCTCGTCACCCCCATCCCTGCTCTTCCCCTACCCCTAGCAGCCACCCCCACCCCATCACCCCTCCCCACACTCAGCCCCCCGCACCCCCCACCCACTAATCCATCTTCTCTACACCTTAGTAATTTCCTCAACGTTTAACCTCATCGCTTCAACAGCAATTCTCTAACAACCCAACCCACTCCCTGATAACCTCAGTTATGCCCTGATACTCTGAGACATCACTTGATATATATCCCCTGATAACCCTTCAGATATCACTGTTAAGTTTAATCATCCCACTATAACACCAAACAATCCCATGATAGGCTCCAGCCATCCCATGATAACCCAATCCATTCCTTGATAACCCTGATAACCCCCTGACATCCCCTGATAGCACCCCCCGTAGCCATATATCCTCCCTCTCTTCCTCCGTCCCTCCCAGCACCCTAGTGAGGGCATCAGTCAAGCTGCCTGAAGGCTGGTGTGAGGCAGGCAACACGGGCCTGGGGGCCAACACGTGCTCCTCACCTCCGCTTGACAGCTTCGCCATGTCAGCTTCGCCGTGTCAGCTTCGCCGTGTCAGGGGAAATTAGTCTCCGTGTACCGTCGTGGTGAACCGTGTCTCGGATTCGGTTGTACCGTCCGGGGCACCACCGCGCGTCCGTTTGCACATCTCCATGGCTTTGGCGCATTTGTATAATAGGTCAGACATAGACTGGAATGTTTTTTGTGAACGCCATCGATCAAAGCGTGGAAATTCCTGTGCTTGAGTGTAAAATTAAAAGCACGGCTGTGTTGACGGATCCTCGGATTAATTGGTCTTGTGTGGTTTTAGGTACAGCCTGTGTAGGTGATAATAGTTCTGGTGAGGCCAAACCACTTTATATATGACGTTTGTCTTATCGTGAGAGAGAGAGAGAGGGCAGGACATGCTGAGATTTAATCTCTATGAGAGAAAATTCCTGTTTGTCTATTTTCCCCAACGATAGAGGCCAGATGCTGTGGGCTAGCCGCCTCATTCCCTCGCATATGAAGCATGCGGGGATGGGGAGTGTCATAGGTCAGTCGGGATCGGCTACAGTGCCACACTTTAAGAAATATTGGCATCTAACTCACCCCCCGTCCCCCCTCTCCCCCCAAACGAGCGATTTTCATCGTCAAATCTGAAATACTGATTGAGTTGTCCATAGACTTATTTAGCAGTTTACGTGTTTCGTGATATAGAGGGTAGCTGCACTAATGCAGATGTACCTAATATGTTTATAAAAAAAAAATCGTAATATATGGAACCCAACCTGATCCTTGCAACCACTGTGTCGCACAGTCTGGTGGACGTTACCTGTGGCAGGTGGCTGCAGGTGACGGGTCTCCCAATCCTGAGCACTCCAGTTGCAAACTCTGTGAGCAGGAACTGTGGCACGATCTCCCAAACTACATCACTAAATGCCCAGTTATTAAACCTTTCAGACCAGTTGGCATGAGGTACTTGGAGCTTTACAATTACTTTATTCACTCTCGTATTCTTGAAGATATCCTCACAGTGTACCCAAAATTTGCCAGTGCAGGCTACCAAACATATGGCCCTGTATGACTAACCATCCTGCGAGATGGGGACTTTTATTACCACTGCTACCTTATTCACTCTTGTGTTGATGATATCCTCAAAATGCATCCGGAGTCTGCCAGTGCAGACTGCCTATCACATGCCTCTGCATGACTAACCATCCTGTGTGATGGGGATATTTTTTAGCATCACCTAGTTAGCTTTTTTGACACACTGTACTCCACTTCATATAGTCTAGGGTAGCTGCACTAATGCAGATGTACCTCATGTATTAATAAAAAAAAATCGTTATATAATTTTTTCTGATAAAGAGAGAGGGGAGAGAATGGAGGGAGGGTGAGAGAAGAAATGAGGAGAGAAGGAAAGAGAAGAAGAAAGGGGCGATGATTAAAAGAAACGTAATGAGAGAGAGGAAAAAGAGAAGGGAGTGGGGAAAAGGGGTGAGAGAGAGAGAGACAGAGAGGGGGGGGGAAGAGGACTTAAGGCCTATATCAACCCCTGTAGGTGATGGGATCAAGGCCTATCAAAACCTAGAGGGTTATTAACCCCACTATTGGATCATACTGGTCACCCAGCGAGTATATTTTAGTCCTGTTCATACTACTTGAACAGGACGGAACAATTGCGGCATCGCTTCTTACAGGTTCGGCGTTCGATCCCCAGTGGTCCAGGTGGTTGAACACCAGTTCCTTCCCACCGTCCTCTTATCCCAGTTCTTTAAGTCCCCGTGGCCTTTCCATATGCTATCCAGTTATTCAAGCCTTGTGGTTTCTCTAGGGAAATTATCTTATGTTTATCAACAAAATTGCATCGTTTTACTGGGAAATAATAAAAGAGTAAAGCAAACACTCAACGAATATACATTTAGAAATTTGGTATATATATATATATATATATATATATATATATATATATATATATATATATATATATATATATATATATATATATATATATATATATCTTCATGTGTATATCCCTTGACCCCTTAATAATTATTTATAGCTATACTCAGTGTGAAATAGAAATGTTGTTTCTAGTTCAATTTTTCAGCTCAACACTTATATAGATATTTTGAAGAATGATTGTTATTTTATTATTAATTTAGTTAATTAAAACGAACACTTGAGCAGCACAAAAAAAATCTGAACGTTTAAAACAAAAAAAAAACGCGAAAGACGGTGATAAGAAAACGACCACAAAGCAGTTATTAATAAAGTCAGGTTTTTACTCCAAAGGATCACAAACTATGTCGAATTTTCTAATAAATTCGACTTTATTGATAACAGTTAATCATATTAACGGTGGAAACCTATTATTAAATGGGTGTGTGATGAAAATTTAATATTTATGAGACTCGTAAAGCCATATGTTGGAAGTTAGGATTTTTCTCGCTGCAGTCAAACCATTGCAATGGATAATGCAAAAATACTTGGATGTCCATCATCTCTCAGAGACTCTTGAATTGTGCAGGTGTGGGGGAAGGTACCAGGCATTTTTATCTTTATACTCTAAAGAATTATTATATTTAGAAATAAAAGTATTGCATACAACGACGAGGATGTTGAGTTTGTATTTTTTGGAGGGGAAAAACCCCAAGTAGTTTTTTTGAAGAGAATACAGAATGTGGATATTGTTTGATGTGTGCTTGTAAGAGGTTGTGTCAGATGTAACAGAGATATATATAGGGGTTGGTGCTTGGGGACACTAGAGAAGAGTGAGTTTATATCTCACGCCCTTACCTGCCTGACCCCCACTCCACCCTCACCTCCCTGATCTCAACCCCACCCTCACCTCCCTGACCTCAGCCCACCTCCCTGATCTCAGCCCACCTCCCTGATCTCAGCCCACCTCCCTGACCTCAGCCCACCTTAGCCTTACCTCAGCCCACCTTAGCCTGACCTCAGCCCACCTTAGCCTGACCTCAGCCCACCTCCTTGACCTCAGCCCACCTTAGCCTGACCTCAGCCCAACTCCCTGACCTCAGCCCACCTTAGCCTGACCTCAGCCCACCTTAGCCTGACCTCAGCCCCACCTCCCTGACCTCAGGCCAACACAACGAGAGTGCTCCAGGGTTCACGAGCCACGCTCTCACGGTGACCAAAACAATAAAAGTGTTTCAATGGTCCACAAAACCACTGTGATGTAAGTCGTTATAGCTTCCAATTCCCGCTGAGACAAGGTCGGACTTAACAAGATAATAAATTATATTACGTCCTCTTGCACAATGTTTATATCAACTTAACGTCTTGCAACCCAGCGTTGGGAAATGTTTTGCCTTATGACATGACAGATTGCAACATTACGCTATTGATTTAAAATTTATATATATATATATATATATATATATATATATATATATATATATATATATATATATATATATATATATATATATATATATATATATATTCGTGTAGTTTGCACGGAGCCTATTAGCGTAAAGAACAATTATGATCCTGTTCCAGTTCATGACCCCTTAAGGGCATATGTTCTGTACGTATCTGATCCAAACTTTCGTGAAGTTCTTTAGCTGTTGCGTCCTTATTCCTCAAATACAAAGACTTTGTTTACTTTTCTTAAACAGTTTACATGCTTCCAACGACCACAAGGTCGTTAATACCACTCATACCCTTGGGGGGTGTGAAGTGTCGAATCTCGGTAAACTGTTTACTAAATATAAACACAGTCACAATGATTGAGAAAAGATGTAATGGTTTCGTAAGTGGTTGCGTGGATGCTTGATAAATCCCCTAGGCCACTAGGCTCCATGCTAACCGCTTAGAGTATCGGGGGATCGAACGCAGATTCTGTTATAAGCGAGGTCGTCGCTCTCTGAAAACCAGGCCAAGTGATTGAAACTGACAGTTAGGCAAATTGTTACAATTTTACATTATAAAAGTCAATATATCAAGGTGACGTGGCAGACTACGTCGTATGTTTAATCCGGCCTGGGTGCGTAATATATATATATATATATATATATATATATATATATATATATATATATATATATATATATATATAGGGGGGGTACCACCACTGGTGCAATTATAGGGACCCACAGCCTCAGAGAAGGGAACACAGAGCATTCAGGGAAAAACTTGCCATTTAACTCCGAATACGTAAAAGTGTTCGCTTCTCCTACCACCCCCATATATATATATATATATATATATATATATATATATATATATATATATATATATATATATATATATATATATATATATATATATATAACAAGGACATTGAGTTTGTAACAAGGACATTGAGTTGTAATCCGCATCTTATTATCATTCAAGATTAACGAATAAATGAAGAGGGACATTAAAGATGACAATAAATGTCGGAGCACAAAGATAAGGGTGAAAAAGGCCTTGTTGGCTATTTGATGCTCTGTGTCCTGCCTCTGCTTGACTTTTTCTCTCTCTTTTTTTTGGTCTGCTTTTATTATCATTCTGCTTTTTATTGCGGCTGTTGTTGGTCACATGTTTGCTTTTGTGGGGAGTTTATTACATGCTTTTGTGTGGGATTTTATCTTGCATGCTTTGTCAATCGCTTCCACCTGCATTTATTTTCAAGGCTTTATTTTAAGTCATATATTGATATTGAATTTTTAATGCACAATTTTCCAGTTATATCCTCTAATAGAATTCGCCGCAATATTTGTTTTATATTTTCTTTTTTCATATTTTGGATTAACAATTCCGAATTTTATGAGTTTTTCTTGACTCTGTTGTGTATTCTGTTTTGCAGAGCAAAGATTTAGTGTTTTAGGGAGTTTTGAAGTTTTTATTTACTCGTTATGAGGATTTTATAACTGTTGTGTTTTTTTTAATTGTTTACAAGCTTTTATTTTGTAAATTGTTACCTTTTTGTTAACAATTTTTTCCTCTTTGTACGCTATTCAGTTATTGCTTAATATTTATTTCTTAAATGATAGATATATATTATTATTATTTAAATCATTGCTGCTGGCTTTGTTATTAAAACTATAATATCAATGGCATTATTATCTTTATTTTTGCGTTTGCGAGTGGCTATATTAACATGAGGTTACCACACAATATTCAATATAATTATATATTGTAATTATATTACAATTTCGTTTGATGGCACACGGACTTCGAATAAAACCCTCTATACACCAAGCTGTCCTTTGAAGCTTGGGGTATAGAGCTCGGAAGCTCGTGTAAATGCAGAGATGAGCTTCGTGGGAAGATCCGTGGAAGAGCTGAGCTTAACTATAGGTAGCATAAACCCCTCACATCTGCCTCGTCTGTCCAGCTCATCTCGGCGGCTTAACTAGCGTCAATTTTGAAGTGATTTCGCCTAACCAGAAGCGTACGACGTAGGGAACCCAATATAACCTATTGAGACAGATGGTGTCTAGTCCGTGGAAGCATGTGAACTCTGTGATGCTTTCGATCTCAATAAAGTCCTACAATTTGACGGTGTGATCGATGGCGTTAAAATTTATATGATATTTATATGAGCATTGAATGTGAGGACAGGTTAGATGAACGTGTAGCGAGAGAGAGAGAGAGAGAGAGAGACACGACCGAGACAGCCAGAATAATACATAGGTGGAACATGTAGAGATTGGTAAACTCGCTCGTAGATTACAAGTCTCTCATAAAGGTAAGTAAAACTCCAGGAAGGGATAGAGCACGTGAGGAGAAACACCGAGAGCCACCACCACACCGTCCCAAATTCTCGCCCTATCTCTCTCTCTCTCTCTCTCTCTCTCTCTCTCTCTCTCTCTCTCTCTCTCTCTCTCTCTCTCTCTCTCTCTCCTGCTGCGACACGAAAACACCCCCATCACCCCCAAAAGGCACTAACCCCACAGGGCATCTCGCCCTGCTCCGGCTTGCCCCTATTCCCTCTATCACAGCTGTGGCACAGGGCAAGCTGATCATCTTGAGGGAACACTCAGACAACCCAAACCTCCTATGACATTCCTGCTGCGGTTGGCTCTAATAATTGTGTGACCAAGCTCGCCCGGGTAGAGCCCAGCTAACATTATTCCTGCTCCGCTTCACGCTAAGTGTGTGTGGCTGGCGTGCTCGTGTTCAAGGCGTATCTCACCCATCTTACAGCGACGTTCTCAGTGTAAGCGTTGTTGGGTGCCGCGTCCTCGAGGCGCCTGGCGACAACTACCACTTAAATTATGTTTTTGGGAGGACCTCTATAGCCACTCGTCCGGTTCCAGTTTCCAAGTGGTAACAGGAAATACAAAAATAAAACTACAAAAATACTACCCATTTGCTTGAGTTCAGGTTCTAAATCACCCGCTGCTGCTGGTATAGCATACAAGGCTTTGTTTTATCACTAGCTATGTGTCCGGGACTAGAATCCTTTTGGTTAAGAGGCAAATTTTAGTACCTGTGGAGAGCGAGGCTGGTCGTGGAGATTTCCTTTATCAAAGGCGAACACGTCCCACCTCGGACGTTGGAGAACTGGTGCAGGAACGTCGAGCTATAACTTAGCGAGTTAAGGAAGGAACACCCACTCCTTCAAGATGTTTCTTAGAGCATTGATTCACAGATCTTGGAGGTGTAGCACCTGTGCATGAAAGAAGAGAGCAGCAATGAATAACATGAAAAAAGTGTACTACTGCTGATGAAGTGGAGAACACTATAGTATAATAAAGTACTACTAGTGGAGAATAATCCATAGAAAGAAGAAAAGGGAAAGGTACCCCGGAAAAGGACTGAAGAGCCGCGTGTCTCTGTCATTGGTAGTGCAAATGGCTCCTCACCCTCTTCCATCTCGTCATACGTACTCATGAAACCATTGAATAAGGTATTTGAAACCCATCCCAATTTTGTGTAGAAACTGCAGAATCGAGCATTGGCTCTTGGATCCCGCCTTTTTTAGCTGCCGGTTGTTTAAAGCAATGATTCCTGTCCATCTTCTCTATCATATCTAGTTTTAAAGCTATAAATAGTGTTTGCTTCCACACTTTTCTCCTTTAGTTCATTCCGTTTTCCCATTATTCTCACGCTAAAAGAAAACTTCAGAAATTCTGTATGAGTCCTCTGAGCCATGTATGTGTATGCGCGCGCGCGCGCCTGTGTGCGTGTGCGTGTGTGTGTGTGTGTGTGTGTGTGTGTGTGTGTGTGTGTGTGTGTGTGTGTGTGAGTGTGTGTGAGTGTGTGTGTGTGTGTGTGTGTGTGTGTGTGTGTGTTCGTATGTGTGTGTATGTGTGTGTGTGTGTATGTGTGAGTGTGTATGTGTTACAAAAGAATACACAGATATGAACTAATTTAACAGTTGTTTTAACATAATTACATGACATAAACTAAAATATTTTATCATTTCCAATCACATTTTTCTCCGATTTTGAATTTTTAGCCATTTTAATGAAGAAAATCGGTACTAGATTATTGATTAGCTTTATTGTTTACCTAAAAGACAATTTCGTGAATTCATCGACAATAAATAAACCTTCAATAGAGAGTTCGAGAGGGAGTCCTCATACTTCAAGTATCGTCCGTGAGCAAGAAAGTCCCTAAAAGCACTCGAGGCTGCCATTGGGATTCAAGGAACCATATGTGGGGGATTTTATTACGGCGGATGAACGTAGATCTCAACGCTGATCGGAGAATCGATGCTTACAGCAAATTGAATGGCCCTAGAACAGCTGGGGCAGATTAACTTTCTGACTGTTCCGCTATATATCGAAGCTCTACATTGTTTTTTATGTGGGATCTTTTGTGTAACTAAGCAAGATCTTTTGTGTAAATAAGCCGGATCTTTTGTGTAAATAAGCCGGATCTTTTTTATATTCCTCATGAAAATGTGGAAATTTCTTAATTTTGTACCTTGGAATCTTTCGTACAGGGATCACTTATACAATTATCTGTTTTTTTTAGATCAAGAGAGGATTGCAGGTTCGAGTCCCACGGCAGGACAGAAGCGTTTGGGTACTATTTCATTTCACCTGATGTGCCTGTTCATCCAGCCATGTGCCTGTTCATACCTCCATAGGAGGTACCTATGGAGGTACCTCCCAGGTACCTCCATAGGTACATGGGAGGTGGACAGCTGTTGAAGACTGCATCCTGGGAATAGTCAGTAGTAGGCTTAGTGGATATAAGAGAGAGAGAGAAAATTGGGCAGGAATCATTACACTGGACAACCTGCAGGCACAAATAGGTGAATGCTCACCAGTACGGTAACCACTTGACCATGGCAGACTGTCAAAAGGGTTGGAAGTTGGGAGACAAATATCCAACCCCCTAACAGCACCAGCCAAGGCAAGAGATCACCTGATTATTTTCATCCCATCAATCACTATTGAGGAAAACGCGAGCCCCAAATGTATGACACACTTGCATAAACCACAAGTTATATGTTACCACAGAACTCTTCTTCGAGAAGGATTCGAACCTTAGAACGCTAGGTATAGCGTTCTAAGGTGTAACTGTATTATATATATATATCTTGTACATGTGTAAACAAGTAAGAGCTAAACACTTCCTGTACAATAGTACACAAGCGATCTTACATAACACATATTTGAGCCCCTTTCGTGTTTTACACCCTTCGATTAATATGTTTAAAATGAAGTACTGAATATATTAATTTATTCCAGCTTCTGACCCTCCAACACAGGCGTGTGTTTACAGGCGTCAGTGTAACAGTGATACGCCGCCTCATTTCACAGAACACCACAGAACACAGCCAGATATCTTTTTATTGAAATATTTAAATAAATACCTGAACAAGTAATAATTTTGATGGCGCAATCTTCGCCGAAATTAAACAAGTCGAATATATTGTGTTTGACAATGATTATACAATGAATTGTTATTGCCTACGTTATCATAGATTGCATCTTACAATAAATATAATTGATTGTCTTATTTGGACAACTTAATTCGTAGTCCTTAAGACCTCCTCCCCCTACCATCCCCCCCAACCCCAACGCGGCTTGTTCCAATATCACAAGAGCCTCTCCAAAGTGGTCCAATCCTTAGCCAGTGATGACTGATGATGAATAACTTGATAAACATAGATATATATCTCCCCAAACTAGATAGATATCTCCCATTATCATCCGAGATGAGCGCTCGCTATCCCTGATGTATATTGATTATATCCAGTCTCTAATGCGTCCCACCCGGAGGATAGATCAGATTTTGAAGATAATCCAAAAGGAGCTTAACAGCTTGAGGATGGATATATTGGTCCCGTTTTTTGATTACTAAGGAGAAGAGTCGCACCCGCCCCATGATGGCCTCCTTGGATGGTGTCTAGAAGGACGGTCCTTTTTTAGGTTAGCTGGTGAAGGTGGAAATGGGTTTGTGTGATGGATGTTTGGTGACAGGTTTGGTGACAGGTTTGGTGACAGGTGTGGTGACAGGTGTGGAGATGGGCGGGGAGGAATGGGATGGGGGTGAGGTGTGAGGAAGGATGAGTGAGTTGAGATCAGCGAGGGATGGGGAGGTAGTGGTGATGAGTAGGTGAGGGATTGATGAGATATGAGAGAAGCTTGCTAGGACGCACGAGGGATGGGTGTAGAGAGGAGGTTGGGATAGGGAAATTATATATATATATATATATATAATTTTTTTATATATATATATATATATAATTTATTATATATATATAATTATAAATTATATATATATATATATATATATATATATATATATACATATATATATATACATATATATATATATATGACTCTCTAGATACTTGATACTTGACTCTCGTGTTTAGGAGAGTTGTGCCTTAAGCATAGACACTGTGTCTTCCCATATTAACAGGGACTTGATGAAATTAACGTCTAAATGACCCCTCACTTGCTCTAGTGCTCTTGGGAGGTGGTGATCTTTGTGGTATTTAAATACTCCGAAATTACCATCTCTTTTAAGGGTCTGAGCAGGTGGTGGAGAGGGTTAAGGCGTACCTGTTATGCCAGTTGCTGGAAGGCTTCTGTGCTGGCTAGGGTTCGAGTCTCCTGGTGGGAAAGTGTTCTAAAGTTATATATATATATTGTGACGGTAACGCGTTGGTGTTCGGCTGTTTAAGGCTAGGGGTATGGCCTCGTCACATAGTTATAAAAAAAAATAGAAAAACTGGAACTTCGTCTGTGGTAAGGTAAGGAGAAGACACACAAAACACAAGTAAAACTTTAACAATGAAATTTTAATGACGTTAAATAAATCAAAACATGAAAATAATGCACAAACAAATTCTTATAATAAAATCAATGAATCAAAATAATAAGAATACTTAAATGACACAATGAAAAGTTACGTTAAGGCAAAATAACAAGAAGTGCAACACAAAGGTTAAGTGGGAGGTGCTGGAATATTGGCTTAAAGCCACCACCTCTCTCAGTACACGCTAACGTCTAGCTGGGAGGAGTGCTGGCTACGAAAGCACGGAACATTCTCAAGACTGATGTTGGGGCGACCCCAGACATCAGGTAGTATTGGGGGGCGAGTGCAGGTGCAGCCAGACCGGCGACCAATCAGCGGAGCCGTAGCGATCAACGGGTAGTTTGGTGATTTGGGTCCGAACAGGTGGCGGGCTGCATACGTTTCTGCTCACCCTTGCAAGCCTTGCTGGTGCTGGTGTTGTTGTTGGACATTTCTTCCATAGTCTTTTATATAATTGTGAAGACGTAATTTTGGAGGGAAGAGCAGGCTCAATCTCTTGAAGGAGATTATCGTCACAACTCTCCCCCGAAGCCTGCGGTTCTGGAAGAAGTACGTCGTTATGTGGTGGAGTAATGGATGGAGTCGCTTCTACTTCATAAACTCTGGAGAGATCATGGGCTAAGATGTTGTCAGACTCTTGGTATAGCGTGTCTCCAGGTTGAATTTCTGCAGGTAGCAAGCCCATAGTAGAAGACGTTGAGATGAGAAGTGGGCGTGCTGCAGGAGGTGTAGGGTGGTGTGGTCCGTATTGATGGTGGACCGAGCACTTTTCAGGTGTGGAGTGAAGTGCTGAAGCTTCAGGATGAGGAAGAGTAGCTCCTTGCCAATTGTTCCGTAGATCCTTGTAGCAGTAGTCGCTGACAGGTGTATTCTTCTCGCCTCGTTGCTGCATCACGACACCACCCACGTCGGTACCATTGGCGTCGACATGGAGGATGAAGGGCTTATCTGACGAGGTGAGAGTGGAATTAGAAGAGGGCATAGGAGCACGATTATTATCCTGAAAGCATTTGGGAAGATCATTAAGGATTTTGGAATTAGAAAGCGCCGACTCCTTGTCAGTGCTTTCGGGAGAAGAAGCCGGGATGGTCTCACTGTGGAGGTAGGGTTCTGTGAAGGTAGAACAATTAATCAAGACAGTGGGAGGAGTACCATTATATTGCTTCAGGAGGTTGACGTGGCACAGCTGGGTCTTCCGCCGCCTATCTGGAGTCTCTATGACGTATGCGTTGTTGTTTCTGCACTCTTTGACGCAGTAGGGTCCTGAAAATTTGTTTTGTAAAGGTGAACCTGGGATAGGGAAATAAGCAAGGACGAAGTCTCCCGGCTTGAATTTTCTTACTTTGCTGGTCTGGTCGTAATGAGTCTTCATTCTCACCTGGGCTTTCAATAGATTATCATGGGCAAAGCGGTGGACTCTCTCTAGAATGTGTTGAAGGTTTTGAAGAAACTGGGGCACATTCTGATGCTCACTGAAGGTGGCATCTCTGAGAGAGTCTTTGAAAGCCTTAAGGGGAGTACGGCATTTACGGCCGTAGAGCATCTCATAAGGAGATACTCCTAGGGACTCATTGGGGAGACTTCTGAAAATACACATTATTAGGTCAATCTGCTTATCCCAATCCTTCGAGGTTTCACTACAAAACTTTTTCAAGAGTGCTTTGATGGTCTGATGACTACGTTCAAGAGAACCCTGTGAAGCAGGATGATAGGGGCTGGACAATACCTGTTTGATGTTGAACTCCTCCAGTGTCCTTTTGAAGAGATCACTGGTGAAGTTGGTGCCACAGTCACTTTGAATCTCCCTGGGAAATCCGTATTGAGTGAAGATCTTCAATAGATGTTTGATAACCGTAGCAGCCGTGATGTTCTTCACTGGAACTGCTATGGGAAATCTGGTGGTAGGACACAGGATGGTTAGGATGTAGGCGTTACCTGAACTGGTCCGAGGTAAAGGACCAACACAGTCTATTATGAGTCTGTGGAAAGGTTCCGCAGGCACCTGTATGGGAATCAGTGGTGCTCTGGGAATGGAGACGTTCGGTTTGCCTGCCATCTGACATGTATGACACTGTTTTACGTACTGTTTGACGTTATTTACCATACCTGGCCAGTAGTAGTCTTGGCGAATCCCATGGTAAGTCTTGTTGAAGCCGTAGTGGGAGAATGCTCCATGGGCCAGGTGTAGAATAGTGGGCCGCAGGCTGGTGGGAATCACAAGTTGTTCGGTGTTGGCCCAATCGTCCTCCTCCTTCAGTTTACTGGGTCTATATCTGCGGTAGAGCAAGTCGTTCTCTAGGAAGAACCCAGGAATACTGTCGGGTTGAGTCTCAGCCTGGAAAAACAATGGTGTTAAAGTAAGATCTTCCCTCTGCAACTTACGGAACTCCAACTTGGTCAGATGCGGGGGTAGTTTCTGAGGGTCTTGAGGGACAGCGGTAGCAGTAGAGTCAGCTGGCTGTGGACGTGCGGCTTGTGCACGGGTGGTCACGAGAACCGGAGGAGAAACTTCATCACTCTCTTGAACCTCTGCTGGAACATACTCGAGAATAGGGTTACTTGGCACAGAGTTACACACCTGGGGTTTGTCCATGACGATCAGGTTGGTTGGTTGCAGGTCTTCTGCCAAGTCGTTGCCTAGGAGAAGTTGCACTCCAGGCATGGGAAAAGGCTTTTCCCTGACGGCGACTTGGACTTCCCCGTTCACGTAGGGACAATCCAGGTGGACTCTGGCGAGAGGGTATGGAGTAGTAGCAGTGAGGTCAGTGATGAAGACCGTTTCCCCGGTGTAGACTATGTTGGGCACAGCCGACTTCAAGATGATCGATTGTAGAGCCGCTGTGTCCCTCAAGATCTTCAATTTGAAACGTCCCTCCGGATTTGAACCGTTGGCAGAGACAGTTCCAGTATACAGGTGGTTACTGAAAAGAGAAAGATCATTAACATCAACACCAACATTCATCACAGGCTTACCGGACTTAGGAGGAGTTGGTTTGGGTCGTTGTTGGTCAGTGGATCCCTTGTATTGAGACTTACCACACTTGTCTATGGTATGTCCATAGAGTCTACAATACTTGCAGTACAGTTGTGAACCAGCTTGATCGGGGCTCACCTTCTCGTAACTGTACCACGACTTCTTACTGGAGGATGGTTCAGGTGTCAGCCGGTGGATGAGGCTGTAAGTGTCAGCCGACTTAGCACACTTCAGGTAGTCGGTTTCTTCTTTATCTGCTAAGTAGAGGCGGACAGGAGGCGGCACACGTCTCAAGAATTCTTCAACAAGCATCAGGTTGACGAGTTCTGTAAAAGTAGAGACATGTGCTGCTTCCAGCCATTTCATGAAATACCTCCGTTTCGTGTTAGCAAACTCGAGGAAGGTAGTGGTACTTGCCTTCAGGTGGTCACGGAATTTCCTTCTATAACTTTCAGTAGAGAGGAGGTAGGCGTCCAACACTGCTTGTTTCAGAGTGTAGTAGTCATTCTCAGACGCCAAAGTACTGAGTGTGACTGCAGCTCTACCTGTAAGATGGACTCTGAGAAGTGTGGCCCATTGGTCGACAGGCCAACTGAGTTGATTAGCAAGGGTTTCAAAGGTGGTAAAGAACACATCAACTTCTGCTTCTACAAAGGATGGCATTAACTTACTTGCATGTGATATATTAAAACTGACGGGAAGATTGGCAGTAGCTTGCTGGCGTTGAGCGAGGTGTGAAGTTTCCAACGTGTATTCCCGTTGACGACACTCAAGAGCCAGAGTCGCTTGTTGCTTGTCATGTTCACGTTGCATTTCCAACTCGCGTTGTTTGGTTTCAAGCTGTACTCTTTCACGTTCACGGAGTAATGCGACCTCGCGTTCGTGTTCTTCTCTCCTCAAGGCAGCTTCACGTTCTCTGAGGGTGATTTCTCGTTCTTGTTCTTCCCTCCTCAAAGCAGCTTCGCGTTCTTGTTCTTCTCTTCGTATGGCAGCTGCTTCTCTTTGCTGCTCACGTTCAATCTTGGCCAGCTCTAGTTTAAGTTTCATCGTAGCCAAGTCAGTTTTCTCTGCAATATAGTAAGTTTCATGAGTTTCAGAGTCTATCTTACCTTGCTCTAAATAGTAATCCAGCAACAGGTTGTGTAGGTCATTTTTGTTGGCTTGGTAGGGAACTTCTAGTTGATACTCATGTGCAAGAGTTTGTAGTTCAGTCCTCTTGGCACGACTCAAAGTCCCTATTTCACCTGCTGGATTTGCACGGAAAGTTTGGAGACGAAACATGGTGAAATTAGCAAATAAAGGTACACGAATGTTCAATAATGAAATGTCAGAAACAGGACAACGTGGCAACTGGTACCTATCCTGTGTGATCTTTAACAATTAACGTTAAGTGAAAGATATTAAATGATTAAATTAAATCAAGGGCGCAGGAAATCTTGTACCCGGTACTCATGTAAGAGAATAAGGGCAAGAAAATCCTACTAACAAATGAAACAGAGTTTCGAAAACAAATGAAACAGTTAAATGCTTCAAAAGTAAAATTGGTAGTCCAAGGATGTAGGCATACCTTGCCAAGTCTCTATAGGACATAAAGCAAGTTTTTCCTACTGAATTTAATATGATACTTACAGAATTAGCGAACTTTTGTGCTCTGAAAAAATAAGCTAATTCCCTACCGTTGTATGTATCATCATCTCTGACTGACGTGTAGGGGTGCGAGGTGTCAACTTGTGACGAGAACTGCTGCTGAGGTCCCAATTCAGCAACTAAAGTTCGAGCTAGAGGAACTATGGCCCTCTTTGTCCTCCTACAGTCAGATTGCAGAAGATTGGGTACTCTTGACCCGGGGCAGACCACAGTACCAGGGTACCAATATGATGATCTGTCAGAATGAGAAATATTCAAGGGACATAGATGGTAAATACGAGTAATAACAAGGAGGGAGAGATGACCAATTAAGAGTATGACTGAGGCCTACAGTCACCACGTAATCCAAAGTTGTCTCACCTTCACTATATGTTACTCTCGTAATGCACAATACACCGCACCTTATAAAAAATGAAATTGAATGAAAAATAGTAAAGCTACGTTAACAGAGTTAAATACGCTTACCATAAATTACCACTTGGCACCAGTACCTGAGTGAGGCTCCTAGGACAGGCCCCCATATAACTTGTGACGGTAACGCGTTGGTGTTCGGCTGTTTAAGGCTAGGGGTATGGCCTCGTCACATAGTTATAAAAAAAAATAGAAAAACTGGAACTTCGTCTGTGGTAAGGTAAGGAGAAGACACACAAAACACAAGTAAAACTTTAACAATGAAATTTTAATGACGTTAAATAAATCAAAACATGAAAATAATGCACAAACAAATTCTTATAATAAAATCAATGAATCAAAATAATAAGAATACTTAAATGACACAATGAAAAGTTACGTTAAGGCAAAATAACAAGAAGTGCAACACAAAGGTTAAGTGGGAGGTGCTGGAATATTGGCTTAAAGCCACCACCTCTCTCAGTACACGCTAACGTCTAGCTGGGAGGAGTGCTGGCTACGAAAGCACGGAACATTCTCAAGACTGATGTTGGGGCGACCCCAGACATCGGGTAGTATTGGGGGGCGAGTGCAGGTGCAGCCAGACCGGCGACCAATCAGCGGAGCCGTAGCGATCAACGGGTAGTTTGGTGATTTGGGTCCGAACAGGTGGCGGGCTGCATACGTTTCTGCTCACCCTTGCAAGCCTTGCTGGTGCTGGTGTTGTTGTTGGACATTTCTTCCATAGTCTTTTATATAATTGTGAAGACGTAATTTTGGAGGGAAGAGCAGGCTCAATCTCTTGAAGGAGATTATCGTCACAATATATATATATATATATATATATATATATATATATATATATATATATATATATATATATATATATATATATATATATACAGAAATCTCAATAGCGTGATGCATCAAATGAACAAATCCACAAGGGCAAAGTAAGGGCGAAGAGGTAGAACAGCCTATTGGCAGAGCTCGGGTGCATGGGGGAATTGTTTAAAACCCTGGTTTGTGTCTCAGAGAGGCTGTAGGATCCGTCAGTAGGTCAGGATAATTTCCCGGTTGCAATTCTTTTAACCATGTTGTAGCTTAGTCGATTAAGGCAGCGTTTGGGATCCTCTCGGACGTAGGTTCGAACCCTCGTAATCACACGCACACATTTTCGGGGGGAGGGGGGGATACGGGCTGAGTGAACAGTGCTCGGGGGGTCGTAGTCCTAAGGGCCCGGATTCGATTCCCGGCCGAGGCAGAAACAAATGGGTAGAGTTTCTTTCGCCCTGGTGCGGGACTGTTCATCTAGCAGTAAATAGGTACCTGGGAATTAGCAGCTGCTACTGGCTACTTCCTGGGGATGTGTGTGTGCGTGTGATAGAGATTAATATATGTAGTAGACATAAGAAATGAAAAATAGATTGGTTAGAAAGGTGGGGTCCAAGAGCTAATAGCTCGATTCTGCAAGCACAAATAGTAAAATACAGACACACACACACACACACACACACACACACACACACACACACACACACACACACACACACACACACACACACACGCGCGCAAACATGGTAAACTAGACTACATATTAAAATAATGAGCCAGAATGGAAGAATTGCCACCTCTTGTTCAGCTCCAAATATCGCTTCAGCAGCAGCATGGTAACAGCCAACCTATCCGTACCTTACCTAAGAGGTGTAAGACTCCTGTAGAACTTAAAGGAGGGCTGTAAGTCCTCTTACAGCCAACCTGTAAGATCACTTACCCTGTCCTCTTACCTCGCCTTTTTCACGGAATTAACCAATTCATTACAGTACATATTGAAGCACCTTATTATGGACGTTGTCTATACATTAGTGCTTGAGTTCATACGTCTTAGGTTTAGCAAAGACAGTTGCAGTTCTAACTACCGTTGGGTCCGTTACCCTCAGCCATCCGGGTCTTAAGAAGGCACAACCACCAATGCTCTACAGACTCCAAAAGCTATGAACATTCTCCAATTGAATACAAAACCCAGATAAATTTGCCGAACAAAAAAAAAGACCCTCTCGAGATTATCACAATCAAGTGTACGACTCATAACTTCTCTGGAAATCGACCAACTACTCCCAAACTGTATTTATGTCTGCTATTTTTGCTCGCTCTTTTTTTCCGACTGAAAATTTCCGATTGATAAAGTCAGTGAATGCTGTGTTCGCAGTCCATTAAACCTAAAAACAGCTCCGATCTGCGGCAGGATAAGAACTAAATAGTCTTGCTCGTATGTGACCGCGTGTCCCGATACGACCACCTTGGATCAGGTTGGGTGTGGATATATCCTCGTCCTAGGCAACTAGCTCCTCCTCGATATATATACAAAAAAGAGCTTTTACAATCAACACTTTAAACCTTTCAACTGCTTTGCTACAGGTCCAAACTGTCCGTCGATCACCGGAGCTGGACAAGGTCCCCAAACTTGCTATTCTGAGATACGTACTATCAACCTTGGGGCTCCATTAGCGGAAAGTTGAGCACAATGGAACACTCAAATCCACCAATTCTTGTTCTCTGGTCTTCCATCACGGCAGATGATAGCCATGCAGTTCTGCACTATTCCCAGTCAGGAGCTTGGCATATCCAGGCCTGCATGTGTCAAATATATAGATGGGTGCACAAAGGCTTGGTTGGGGCGAATCTGACTTGTTTACTTAACCCCCTGATGCATGTGGATCTGCCTATATAATCCCAGACAATATTGCCCACGTCAAGAGGCAGCTGCAGCAGAGACCAGACAGTAACGGCAAAAGCAGCAAGCAGTATCCAGCAGCATTCCCGGGTATAAGCGTTGATATGGAACGATACTTCCCTCCCTCCCCTCCGACCCAAGCAGCGGGTCGACCCAAGCAGCGGGTCGACCCAAGCAGCGGGTCGACCCAAGCAGCGGGTCGACCCAAGCAGCGGGTCGATCCAAGCACCGGGTCGACCCAAGCAGCGGGTCGACCCAAGCAGCGGGTCGACCCAAGCAACGGGTCGATCCAAGCACCGGGTCGACCCAAGCAGCGGGTCGACCCAAGCAGCGGGTCGACCCAAGCAGCGGGTCGATCCAAGCACTGGGCTGACCTGGGTAGCGGTTTCAGTACCGTTGTCATAAGAGTGCTAAGCCAGTATATATGACGTTATATAGCCAATATATATGACCCTATATAGCCAGTATATATGACCCTATATAGCCAGTATAAATTACCCACTGGGACTTGTGGTGAAGGTGAGGGACTTGTGGTGAAGGTGAGGGACTTGTGGTGAAGGTGAGGGACTTGTGGTGAAGGTGAGGGACTTGTGGTGAAGGTGAGGGACTTGTGGTGAAGGTGAGGGACTTGTGGTGAAGGTGAGGGACTTGTGGTGAAGGTGAGGGACTTGTGGTGAAGGTGAAGGGCTTATGGAAAACTGCATTTTCGTCCGTCTATCCCTGGGGTGATAGCATCGTCCTTCTGTCTATTCCAGGGGGACAGTATCCTCAGTCTGTCTATTCCTAGGGAACAGTGTCCTCCATCCGTTTATCCTTTTGGGGGGCCGTCTATACCGTCCAATAAGATGGTTCTGGCAGCGCCTCCGTCTACTTTTGGATCACTGTTCACTCCTCAGACTTCTGACCTTCTCCCTTTTTTTCTGTCTCCCGCTCCGCTTACCACTTTCCTTCGCTTTTTCCCCCCACTGTCACTTTCACTCGCTCTCATTACCACTTTCATCCCTAGCTTTCCCTTTTCTATTTTGTGTATCTCTCTCTCTCTCTCTCTCTACCTCTCTCTCTCTCTCTCTCTCTCTCTCTCTCTCTCTCTCTCTCTCTCTCTCTCTCTCTCTCTCTCTCTCTCTCTCTCTCTCTCTCTGCCCCTTACTTTCTCTCGTTTCTCTTCCCACTTTTGCTCCATGTAAAGGCTCGCCAGACTTCTCTTTCTCTGACATTTACTGGCCATTTTCCACTCATGTCTTGACAGTTATATATATTAATAATTAAGTTGGCTCTTCTTACTTCTCTCCATTTTTCTCTCATATTCCTCGATTTACACAGCTTTCTCTTGCTTTCCTCTTTTCTAATTTTTTCTAGTTTCCTTATTTACAGCCCCACAGGTTTTCTATGTGTTCGTCTATGTTCAATTGTTTTTGCATTCTTGTTTGTATCTCTCTCTCTGTGTCTCTGTCTCTCTCTCTGTCTCACTCTGTCTCTCTCTCTCTGTCTCTCTCTCTCTCTCTCTGTCTCTCTCTGTCTCTCTCTGTCTTTCTCTGTCTGTCTGTCTCTCTCTCTCTCTCTCTCTCTCTCTCTCTCTCTCTCTCTCTCTCTCTCTCTCTCTCTCTCTCTCTCTCTCTCTCTCTCTCTCTCTCTCTCTCTCTCTCTCTCTCTTCGTGGCTGTGTGGATAACTTGTAATGCTGAATTTCCCTCTTCATTACGTAATTCTTATATTTCTTGGCCTTTCCTTTCCCCCTTCTTTATCGTTGTTATCTGATTTTGCATTTTGAAGTTGTTACTATTTTTATAAAATATAATTTCGTTATATATATATATATATATATATATATATATATATATATATATATATATATATATATATATATATATATATATATATATATATGTTGTACCTAGTAGCCAGAACGTCGTACTCGGCCTACTATGCAAGGCCCGATTTGCCTAATAAGCCAAGTTTTCCTGAATTAATACATTTTCTCTAATTTTTTTCTTATGAAATGATAAAGCTACCCATTTCATTATGTATGATGTCAATTTTTTTTTATTGGAGTTAAAATTAACGTAGATATATGACCGAACCTAACCAACCATACCTAACCAAACCTAACCTATCTTACTTAGTTTGGAACTTACTTAGTGGAACTTAGTTTGGTCAGAGAGTATGATGTTCATTTTCCGCTCCACTCCAATATAGAAGCATCAAGAAATATGGACCAATAGGCTTTCTACAAACACTTCTATTCAATACCCATTGTTTCTGTTCTGTCTTGTGTTGATACTTTTAATACCCTATTAATATCCCCTCATGTTCTGTCTTGTGTTAATGCCACGTCACTATATGCCACATCATCCCTCCCACCTCACTCAAATGTAGATATAATAGCAGAGATACGTAAGTTCTAATCAGTTGTGTATTTGTGAAGTCTTTGAAAATGTAATAAGTTTTACGAAACGCGCCCGTGTCGCGTCAGACTAGAAATAAAAATGAATTTTGGAGAAGTGATTTTTGATTTACCTCCAACAGTGAAGCGTAATGTACGAAAGATTGAGAAAATTCGTGTTAGAATTATTAATCTTACTTTTTCGGTCATATTTAATAATATATGTCTACAGGAAAGACTGCTACCAAAATATACTAATATTAAAGTGCACGACCCAGCAGCAAGGAATCAAGCCTTCACGATAAAATATCGCCAGGATCTGATTCGTGATCAGATATACAAGGCAGAGAATGAAATCAAAGACAACAAAACGCAACTACTTCATGCTACAAACGAGTGGAGAAATAGCAACATCGACCATAGTATCCGTACCCGCATTGAACAACACCTCGACATCCTCACAAACCAACATCACCTCAGCACTGAAACAAGGATTATCAAGAAACTAACAACATTATATGGAGGACCTATGGCAATTCCACGACCAAGAGATGGCTTCCTGAACCTTGCAGGAATTAACCTCACTGAGGACCAAGTCACTCTCCTAAACCTGGGCATAACCGTTATCCCTACAGACAAAAATCAGAGGATACAACTGACGATTTACTATAAAACCAGAAAAACGGCCAGCCTACTCATGAGAAACTCTCCAGACACGAAACAGAACGCTTTAAAAGAGACTAACGTCGTCTATGCCTTCAAATGCCCACTTGGGGACTGTAAGCTCCAAAAAACCCAGTATATAGGCAAGACAACTACATCTCTTTCTAGGCGTTTAACGATGCATAAGCATCAGGGCTCCATTAAGGAACATATAATCTCTTCCCATAACCAAACCATCGCCAGAGAAATCCTAGTAAACAACACAGAAATCATCGATAGATACAGCGATAGCAGGCGGCTTGACGTTTGCGAGGCACTACACATCAAGAAGTCAACACCAGCAATCAACAGCCAATTATTGCACAACTATATTCTACCCACCTCAAGACTTCGCTCCAATATAGAAGCATCAAGAAATATGGACCAATAGGCTTTCTACAAACACTTCTATTCAATACCCATTGTTTCTGTTCTGTCTTGTGTTGATACTTTTAATACCCTATTAATATCCCCTCCTGTTCTGTCTTGTGTTAATGCCACATCACCCTTCCCACCTCACTCAAATGTAGATATAAAATCAGAGATACGTTCTAATCAGTTGTGTATTTGTGAAGTCTTTGAAAATGTAATAAGTTTTACGAAACGCGCCCGTGTCGCGTCAGACTAGAAATAAAAATGAATTTTGGAGAAGTGATTTTTGATTTACCTCCAACAGTGAAGCGTAATGTACGAAAGATTGAGAAAATTCGTGCTAGAATTATTAATCTTACTTTTTCGGTCATATTTAATAATATATATATATATATATATATATATATATATATATATATATATATATATATATATATATATATATATATATATATTAAATAATGTATAAGAGAAAATCCCACTTGTTTCTGCCCCATCAGAACTTACAACTTAGTTCCTGTAGTCCAGAAACTCCCTCCACCCCTCCTTCCCTCCCTCCCTCCCTCCCTCCCTCCCTCCCTCCCTCACCCCCTCCCCCCCCCCCCCCAACCACTCCTCTCGACACGACACGTACTCAAAAGACCACAACCCATTTCAGGCGAACACGGACTCAAAATCCCACAATATCACGCACTTGAGGGGGGCTATATTATGGTGGAGCTCAACAACACCTTGTGGGGTCGAGGTGTGACCCCCTAGCCAGGGGAGTCCAAGGTGAGACCCTACCCAGGGGCGATGAGGTGTGACCCGTAGCCAGGGGTGTCGACCAGTGATCAGGGGGGAGAGAGAGAGGGGGATCTCCTCTGCAGAAGGTCGAAGGATCCGGGGAGCACAAGGTGAACAATGATCTTTTAAGTTCAAGCTTATCTGGCTCCGTATCTGGCTCATGTTTATGGTGGAGGAGAAGAGAAAGAGAAGATGGAGGAGAAGGGGAGAGGAAGAGTATGAAGAAGAAGAAGGCTAAGCGCTGAAGAAAAGGGTTGGAACAGCTATTATGAAATGAATTAAATGTCAGGACATTATCGTGAGTGTGGCTGGATACGTTATCAGGAGTGGAGGAGGAAGAACTATGGTGGAAGAGACGAGAGCAGGTGTGGAGACGAGGGCAGGTGTGGAAGAGAATTATGCCAGTTGTTATTCTGGCAAGATTTATACTAATTAATTTTACTCGCAAAATGGTAAGACAGTTCTTGCTCTCCCTCTGTCTGTCTCTGTCTGTCTGTCTCTCTCTCTCTCTCTCTCTGTTTCTCTCTCTCTCTCTCTCTCTCTCTCTCTCTCTCTCTCTCTCTCTCTCTCTCTCTCTCTCTCTCTCTCTCTCTCTCTCTCTCTCTCTCTCTCTCTCTCGCAGTAAAATGTATTTTCACGTGAGCAAATCTCTTAATGAAGTGAATAACTTTTTGTCCGTCACTTGTCAGTCATGAAAGGAATAATTTTACATATGAATATATTAAATACAAAAAAATATAAATAAAAAACTTTACCGGGTTAGCGGGAAATAAAATCCCATTTAGTCATGACCATAATTTAATATTTTATGAATGATTTGAGTTTAAAACGATTCTCCGCGAAGCTCTGTGAGTCAACATTGTGTTGTGAAGGATTGTGAGAGATTGTGAAGGATTAGGCATAAATGTGAATGAATGTATATTAGTATCTTTGTTATAAATGTGTTATACTAAATATGTTGCAATGATTACATTTGGGAATGAGTTAATAATTTCTCTCTTCTGAGTCCATCTGCGATTATGGAGGTTCTTAGCGTTTATGTATATGGATACTTTCATATATATATATATATATATATATATATATATATATATATATATATATATATATATATATATATATACAGGGTCATGTATAATACATTCATTCTCACACACAGTATATATATATAGACTATCTAATAATACATACAGATTTACACAATATGTAGAGACTCTCTCATAGTAAATACAGATTCACTCATAAAACACACATATTACACAGACTTATAATGCAGGTTACTCACTATCATCCTTCCACTCACGTACCTTCCCAACTACTAATTTCACTCGGGTAACTCACCAATTTTCCCCCACTCCCTCCCTACCGAGCCCTAAACATGAACTATATAAACCCTTACAGGTTGAGGTGCTCTTGGTACCCTCCATTCCGCGTGAGACTGGACGATGTCATGACTCCATTCTCATATAGCCTATATCCTTTTGGCTCCCAAAGTGCTGATCACATCTCCGGCGTCTGGAATATATTAGGTGAACGCTAGTATAAAATGAGTCCTGTCTTCCATAGGATCTCCAGAGACGCCTCGGTGTTCTTGGACCGCAAGTCTTAAGCTAATTAATCTTCTGGAACAATATATTTCTTTTTTCTGACTTGGAGTGAACATTTGGCGCTAACTAACGCGTGAGAATTAACTTTTTATTTTTGGCGGGAGTATAGAGCTGCTAGAGAATGGGAAATTTTGGCGGGAAAATTTGAAGGTAATAAATGGTGACTATTACTGGTTAAGATCGCGCCAAGATCCATCTTGGTACGACATCGCTGACCTGGTCTGCTGTGTGCAGACATGCAGCGTTCTCCGGGCCCACGCCCATTATTTACACACCTGCCCTTACCTGGGCGTTCTACGCCAGTCTTCTTTTTTTTTACACACCTGCCTTCACCTGGGCGATCTATGCCAGTCTCCTCGTTTACACACTTGCCCATATTTGTGTGATCTAAGCAAGTGTTCTTGCTTACACATCCGTCCATACCTGTGTGATCGAAGCCTTACCCCTTCGTTTACACATCTGCACTTACCTGTGGGATCTACACATGTTCGCACTGGAGTGATGCTCCCCATTCATTTTATTCATCACTTACGTCCTTCCCTTCTTCATCTTCAACTTGCCCACTTGCTCTTTCAGTCACTTATTTAAGTGGTAAGATCCATGTCGAATCTATTAGCTTCTCTAACGGCTTCTTCGAGTGGGTTCTAACAGCTGAGAATAATATGTAAACATCTACGTCATCTTTACATCTAAAAACAAACCGAACCTAACCTAGCCTAACCTAACTTGACCTGACCAAGCCTTCATGACCTGACCAGACATAATCGAACCCAAATTAACCTAACCAAACTTAACCTGACCGAACAACACCTAACAAACCTAATTCAGTGAAACGCATCCTAATCTAATTCAACTTAACGTAATCTAACCCAATTTAACCTAACCTAACCTAACCAAGAGGTTTGGGGTCCCTCTGCTTAATACTCTCTCTGTCTTCATACCTTTTCCATCCCATATACAACCTACCATGTCTATGTCACTCATTATATCTCTGTCAATATCTTTATCTGTATCACTCTGAACTTTTCTCTCTCTCTCTCTCTCTCTCTCTCTCTCTCTCTCTCTCTCTCTCTCTCTCTCTCTCTCTCTCTCTCTCTCTCTCTCTCTCTCTCTCAACATTAGACCATGTGTAGGGTTTTAAAATTTATCTCTGAAGCAAGCATGCCATAATACAAATATTCCCATCTTGAAGATAAGAAAGTTTAAGTGAAAAAAAACTTGAAGTCATCGAAGTTGGCAATCAAGCAATTAAATGGAAAGTATTATGATTAGAGTTTTTTAAGTTTTAGTGCAACTCCAGCATAATATTTTACCATAAAGTAATAAAAAACATTCAAATTCGAGCCATAATGCCAAAGAAACCATATTGGGGGGTCGCTTTGGTACTGTGCCAAGTGATCTTCGTTTCAGTAACCAAGCAGCAATTACTGTGAGAAATTAGGTGAGGCTACCTCTAGGCGTCTGGCCTCCAATCTCGGTCAGAGAATATTTATCTATCTCTATATATATATATTTGGGGGGTCGCTTTGGTACTGTGCCAAGTGATCTTCGTTTCAGTAACCAAGCAGCAATTACTGTGAGAAATTAGGTGAGGCTACCTCTAGGCGTCTGGCCTCCAATCTCGGTCAAAGAATGTTGTTTATATATATATATATATATATATATATATATATATATATATATATATATATATATATATATATATATATATATATATATATATATATAAGTATTTTAATCATTAGGCACATTATGAGGTATGGCGTATTTAGTCAACAATTATAAGAAAGATAGAGATTGATAGCAAGTGATTACTCAGCTAGAAGATGATTATCTAGAGTAGATTAAGATGAATGCGGTTGATGGACTATTATGCTGGTGGGAGGATAATTTGAGCGTCTCTAGTTCGCGTTTCTTTTGATGTTAATTGTGAATTAAAAAGATATGTAATAACAGGGAGTTTATTTCATCTCAGTTGGCTATCAGAGGAGCGCGCGCACCTGTCGGCTTTGATCATCTTGACAACCGTTCTCTTTTTTACGTAGTACGCCCCCAGCCAGGGCCAATCTGCATGGGCGTTCTTAGTTCAATGACCGGAATATATATATATATATATATGTAAGTCAAGACACTTTTTCTGTTTGAGGTCCTCTGGCGCAGACGGGTTTCCAACCTAACCCGAATTCATTTCCCGCGTCAGAATAGAAGCATTTTGTGCAACGATTTCTTTCACTTCTATTTAGCCAATAGTGTAAAGGTTTCCGGGTCTTAGGCAGCTGTTATGGACTGCATCCTGTGGAAGGTCAGTTGTTGACCTTGGGACACCTCTGTTATCTTATCAGGCTTCCTGTCCTTGTTTGTGATATCCGCAGTGATTGTCGTGTAAATGTGCAAAACAAATTTATTTGCATCTGATAAGGACATAGTTATACTTCTAATGATTTAAATTTCAGTAATTTCTATTACTTATATCTCATCAACAACAATCACATATCTCATCAATAACAATCACATATCTCAACAACAACAATCACCTATCTCACCAACAACAATCACCTATCTCACCAACAACTATCAGCTGTCTCATCAACAACAATCACCTTTTTATAACCAACGAACATATACCATCATGCACAAGTATCTCCCATAAGCCTGGAAAAGGGGCCCTTAACTGCACTCACATTCCCTAGTACACTGCTCACTCTCCATTAGAACGTAAAATGGTCTATGGCCAATAATATTAATAACTACTGCCGAGTTGTTCAGAAGCACTTCTGTAAACCATTAGCTCGTACCATAATTAGTAAGCTGATCCCTTCTATGACAAGCAGGTTCAATTATCCACAATTATGTCCCATTTACTACAAGAACCTTTACTAGTCTATTAAATGATTCGATGACTACTAACTACACTGCAACATTTACTTTGTGGGTTCCTGGGTGGTCAGTGTTATTTTCTGATTGCTTATGGCTCCAAAGTATATATAAAAGGCTGAGAAAATCCGTATGAGTTATCAGGAGGATTTGAACCTGTGCTTTGAGTACTCCCAAGCATTCCAAGGCACTTCCAAGATTATTATTCCGCTTAAACTTTGTTTCGACCATTGTCAAAGACGGTTTAAGGCTGTCGACTTTTGAGTCATTGTGTCACAGTTATAAGTCAATAAGGAGTGGGCAGCCTTTAAATACCTTCAAGAAATCTTCCCTAAAGTGTCTTTGGTAAAGGTCAGAGCAAAGTTAGGGGGAAATAATAGCTTTTTCTAGGCTTTGGAGGAAAAAAGCAACCAGAAATAACACTTACTACTCAGGAGCCTAAATTGTTTTCAGTGTGATCTAACCGTATCCTAAATCATCTTTCATTGTCCTCAGGTATTCTACCTGGGTTCCGGTATACATATCCACTAAATCCAATCGAAATCCGAAAATATTTCCCAATCGCAACGGAAATCTTGCGCCTCCAGTCCCTATCAGTGCATGTTATAATCAGAATCATGAAGATACAGTAGGAATGCTACCATTATAGGGCACCAGTAATCAATATATTGGCCAATCGTACACAGCTGAACATCAACCAGCACTGATCATCAGTTATCAATATATGACACAATCCAACACACAACTGAACATCAACTAGACAAATATCTGGTTAAAACGTAAAATAATTGAAAGCTGATTCATCTACCTATTTGATTATAAGTTCACAAAAAATATGCTTAGTTCGAGATTCTACCCTTGGTTTCCGAAATACGTAGTCAAATATATTATAATTCTCCTTACTATCAGCATAATAATACATAAAATCACCAAATATAACATAAAATATCAGCATAATAGAAAAACAGGTAATTAACCAAATTATTGATATTGATTAAAATTATTGTGAATTTTTCAAACCCTGGGAGGCACCAGATGAAGGGCAAAGGTGCTACGGTGGGTTCCTGTGGACGATATTTTGATTATCTGCCAGAAAGGTCTAAGGGGAAGGTAATGTGTATGTAAGGGGGGTAGAAATAGCCTAAGCTACTCTATCCCTTTGAGATGTATTTCTTTCTTGTCTCAATAAACATACTTGAACTTGAATGTGTATGTTCGTCTGTGAGTCGCCTGCTCCCTTAAGTCAAGGATCACAGCTCACCAGGATACACTGGTATAGGAGATCATCTTGCCTCTTGCAGGAAGTTTAAAATCTTCTAAATCTAGATCTAAAGGAAGTTCTTATGCACTTTGGTTAATATTCCTTGTGTTGTTATCACTCAATGCTTGTTGTTGGGCTTCAGCCCTATCAACCTCTGGAGGGTCATTAAGGACACTGAAGTGATCACTAACTCACCAGAAAGTATACTTTAGTCCAAAACTACAGTAAACTCTGAATACAAATACATCTAAAATCGATGAAATGCCTTTAGGTGTATATACTCCTTGTCTCTATGTTGTGTTAGTTGCACTTAAAGCAATTGATTGTACTGTGTAGATGGGATGGTATTGATTTTAGATATAAATATTGGTCTTTTCTTGTTTATATTGCAACGTCTTGAGTCTGTGATGTACGAAATTTTAAGTACTGTTACACTGAGAGGTGTACCTCTTTCTTCGGTGTAGTACACTGAGAGATTATGTTAATCCTGAACTTCAAGACTAAAATAATCTTCCCGGTTGGTCAATTAGCTATTAAACTCACCTAGATTTACTTACCAAGTTCAAAAGTCGATGAATTAGCTACGGATCTTTGGCCCCACCTCTCAACCATTAATCGATTGGTGGTTGCCTCCACTGGTTGAAATTGGCCTTAAACAAAACATATAAAAAATGCTAATACAAATATGTATCGCAGCTGATCTTTGTCAACAATGGGTGTCCTCACTCCTGCAGCGGCGACCGTGGGAGTGAATTGATTGTGATCAATCGACCCACAACACAATCAATCACAACACAATCACGATCAATCAATCACAATCACAATCACGAACTCACAACACAATCAATCGACCGGCGATTGATTGTGTTGTGAGTTTCGAGATGAGTCTCGTGTTATGAGTCTCGAGGTAGATGAAGCACAATGCACTTCCAATTGATCATATTTCTTGACTACGCTGAGAGGAACTATTGTTTAATCTTTAAATGGAGTATGAGTGTTTTTTTAATGTTTGAACAAACAGTTGGCTGATTAATAACATCTAACAGATTCTTCTTCAAGTAAAATAACGAATTTAATACCCAGGCGAGAAGACCCTTTGAACGAAAAGAACATTTGATTCCAGCGTCAAGGGAGGAAAAAAGTTGCAAGATTTATATAAGATCTGTATAATAATAATAATTTTCTGACAGTGACCTTGGCTCCTGGGCAGAAGCAAAAAAACCCA
This sequence comes from Procambarus clarkii, assembly GCF_040958095.1. NCBI lineage: Eukaryota > Metazoa > Arthropoda > Malacostraca > Decapoda > Cambaridae > Procambarus > Procambarus clarkii. The sequence continues at coordinate 12,812,502 of NC_091238.1, read as the reverse complement.
AGGTCAATCTTGCTGGCATCGTTACCTAATGGGAACAAAATTAAATTCCATAAATCAACGAATCTTTAGCACCGCTCGCCAGTATATCCATCAATATCGTGTAAAACTTATACATAATTTAAATGATGAAAAAAAGTCTTTATAAAGTCCCCCGGTGTTGTATTTTAAGCTGATATGATTGACGGAGACCTGAGACTAAGGTCGAACATAAAAGTGCTCACTGATCTGATCTGAGATTAGCAAGCTGAGGCAGCCCCTCTGGTGCAGAGCGGCAGCAGAAGCAGCCCAGCTGAAAGGTTATTAAATCTTGCTGGAGAAGAAAAACGCCCACACCAACTCTCTTAATGAATATATGAGTAAATGGCGGAGACGGTCGTAAAAATGGTTGTAGTTTTTTTGGGGGTGGAATGAGCCATGTTCGGGGCATGGAGGGCTAAGAAGCCGACTGTTTTCAACTTATTAATTGTGTTTGAAGCGTTTATATATATATATATATATATATATATATATATATATATATATATATATATATATATATATATATATATATATATATATATATATATATATATATATATATATATATATATATGCGCGTGTATGTGAATGAAATTGGTAATGTATCAATAAGAACTGCCTCGCATGACTTCAGTATGTTTCCTGCCGTTGTTTTTATTCTCGTCATTTGATGTAAATAATATGTTGAGAGGTAATAAGAGAAGGTGAGTCTGTGTGTACTTCTGGCGCCCTTTCCTGCAGGGGACGGAGGACCTCACCCACGAGACACGCCCCGCCGGGCCTAATCTAAGTCCCTGTGAATTAAGTTACAACCGAGGCTTTCCACAATGGGTGTTTGAGACCATGACTCCCCAACCCCTCCATCCCGGAGCTCGGAACAAAAGCCATGTGCACCTGGAGCTACATTGTTGGGGGCTGAGTTACGACAACAGTGTCTCAGACTAAAGAAGGGGGTTGTACCTCGCTTGTCACGAGTGTGGGCTGGCTGAGGAAGGGGGTTGTACCTCGCTTGTCACGGAGTGTGGGCTGGCTGAGGAAGGGGCTTGTACCTCGCTTGTCACGGAGTGTGGGCTGGCTGAGGAAGGGGCTTGTACCTTGCTTGTCACGGAGTGTGGACTGGCTGAGGAAGGAGCTTGTACCTTGCTTGTCACGGAGTGTGGGCTGGCTGAGGAATGGGCTTGTACCTTGCTTGTCACGGAGTGTGGACTGGCTGAGGAAGGGGCTTGTACCTTGCTTGTCACGGAGTGGGGGCTAGCTGAGGAAGGGGCTTGTACCTCGCTTGTCACGGAGTGTGGGCTGGCTGAGGAAGGGGCTTGTACCTTGCTTGTCACGGAGTGTGGGCTGGCTGAGGAAGGGGCTTGTACCTTGCTTGTCACGGAGTGTGGACTGGCTGAGGAAGGGGCTTGTACCTCGCTTGTCACGGAGTGTGGGCTGGTTGAGGAAGGGGCTTGTACCTTGCTTGTCACGGAGTGTGGGCTGGCTGAGGAAGGGGCTTGTACCTTGCTTGTCACGGAGTGGGGGCTGGCTGAGGAAGGGGCTTGTACCTTGCTTGTCACGGAGTGGGGGCTAGCTGAGGAAGGGGCTTGTACCTTGCTTGTCACGGAGTGTGGGCTGGCTGAGGAAGGGGCTTGTACCTTACTTGTCACGGAGTGTGGGCTGGCTGAGGAAGGGGCTTGTACCTTGCTTGTCACGGAGTGTGGGCTGGCTGAGGAAGGGGCTTGTACCTTGCTTGTCACGGAGTGGGGGCTGGCTGAGGAAGGGGCTTGTACCTTGCTTGTCACGGAGTGTGGGCTGGCTGAGGAAGGGGCTTGTACCTTGCTTGTCACGGAGTGGGGGCTGGCTGAGGAAGGGGCTTGTACCTTGCTTGTCACGGAGTGTGGACTGGCTGAGGAAGGAGCTTGTACCTTGCTTGTCACGGAGTGGGGGCTAGCTGAGGAAGGGGCTTGTACCTTGCTTGTCACGGAGTGGGGGCTGGCTGAGGAAGGGGCTTGTACCTTGCTTGTCACGGAGTGTGGGCTGGCTGAGGAAGGGGCTTGTACCTTGCTTGTCACGGAGTGGGGGCTGGCTGAGGAAGGGGCTTGTACCTTGCTTGTCACGGAGTGGGGGCTGGCTGAGGAAGGGGCTTGTACTAGTCTTTCGGGATGTGAGAAGATTTTTAATTTAGTGACAGCATATCTGTATGAAGCTAAGGGTGGCCAGCAACGTTCGTCGTTGGCTCCTGGTTCATCATTACCACATGTACCAGAGTGTTCTGATATAGTCGGTTGACTTGATTTAAATCGTGCCCACATGTTGGGCGAACATGTTCCAAATGTTTTAAATGAATGGAACAACCAGAAAAGGGCAGGGCTGGAGATGAGGCTTCTTGATTGGTTCTGCGCCTTTTCCAGAATTCTGATATATGATGGGGGCGGGGGGAGGGGCGGGTAGGCCATCCAGGGGAGGGGTGCATACTCAAGAAGGGAACGAACTTGTGCTTTATATAAGAATCTGGAGCCCTTGCTGTCAAGAAGGTATGAGACGAGACCTAAGGAGGCAAGTTTCTTGGCTGCCTTGTATGCGAGGTTAATCAAGTGTCTTTTCGTGAATAGTGGAGACTTAAACTTTCTCTCTCTCTCTCTCTCTCTCTCTCTCTCTCTCTCTCTCTCTCTCTCTCTCTCTCTCTCTCTCTCTCTCTCTCTCTCTCTCTCTCTCTCTCTCTCTCTCTTTGCCATTCCACTCGAGATCCTCTATTCGAAACCCAAATTCCCCATATTTATATCCAGGGAAGCAATAGGCTTCTCCGACTCCTGGAGTTTATAAGGCAATATTCCCATTAGTGAAAGGCTGCGTGAAGCCGACATTTCAATCGATTGCGAACTTCATTGGTGAAATCGCATTAATATAATTTTCAACAAGGTTTGTGTGTGTGTGTACTCACCTAGTTGTGCTTGCGGGGGGTTGAGCTCTGTTTTGTTGGTCCCGCCTCTCAACTGTCAATCAACTGGTGTACAGATGTGATAGAGCCTGCTGGGCTCTATCATAACTACATTTGAAACTGTGTATGGAGTCAGCCTCCACCACATCACTGCCTAATGCATTCCATCCGTTAACTACTCTGACACTGAAAAAGTTCTTTCTAACGTCCCTGTGGCTCATTTGGGTACTCAGTCTCCAATTGTGTCCCCTTGTTCACGTACCAGCCGTGTTAAACACTTTATCTTTTTCACCCGGTATGTGTGTGTGTGTGTGTGTGTGTGTGTGTGTGTGTGTGTGTGTGTGTGTGTGTGTGTGTGTGTGTGTGTGTGTGTGTGTGTGTGTATGTGTGTGTATCATGACATGCGTCACAACGGGGAGGGGGGTGTCACACACCCCCACTATCACCCCCACTCTCTCGACACCCATCACCGCCTTAATCACGCCCCAACACCCATCACCCCCGGCTATACTTCAAAGCACCCCATCATCGTTTCCTTCCCAGACCCAACACCATGTTTCTTGCTGTTACTGCTATCATAACCATCTCCTTCGTCGATTTTTCCCTTTCCTCCCCCCTTCCCCCTTCCTTCCTGTCTATTTCCCGTTCTACTATTCTATCCCTACCCCTTCCATCCTTCCCCATTCCACCGCAATTAACACCCCTTCCCATCAATGCCAAGCTGAACCATTTCTTACATAGTGTCGATCCCCCTTCCCATCTCTCTCCTTTACCCTTTGGTCCATAGAGCCTCTCTTTTCTCCTTCCTGTTCTGCCATTCCATCCTTACCTCTTCCTTCCTGTTCTGCCATTCCATCCTTACCTCTTCCTTCCTGTTCTGCCATTCCATCCTTACCTCTTCCTTCCTTTATCCCCCATTCCACTGCAATTAGCACTCTTTCCATCTTTGCCAACCTATGCAACCTCTCCCGTCAACCAGCAGCTCTCTCTCTTTCTAAATTAATCCATCACAAACAAGTTGATTCTCATCAACCCATTAATCTCTTCCAAGATGCCACTTGACAGTGATTCATACCAGCAAATCCCCGTGATTTAGCGCCACATATTAACGGTGTAAATCCTAGGGTCGCTACCTCGATAAATCGCCAAGGATTAAAGAGATTATAATAGAGATTACACACTGTTGTTAGCAGAAGTGGGTGTAGTTGCAGCACTTAGAAGTTATAGTTGTTAAGAAGTCGTTCTTGTTACGTAAGAAGTTGCAAGAACAACAGATAATAATACTGTTCGAAATTATATTATTATTGTTTTTTATGTTAATATGTTTGGAATGATATGACACTATTGACACGTAAATGTGGCTATACCTGCCCTCAAGCTAAGCTCGTTAAAGCGGCGGCCGTCCCCTATGGGATATTAATAAGGTATTAAATATTTCAACACAACACAGAACATGAAACATTGGACGTAAATTAACAACTTTAGATTTAGAACCTGGGGTAGAAACTTGTTTGAAAACAGCGTTACTGATTTATGGTACAAATTAATATATAAGATGTGGAACTACTTGGTTGTTTCAAGCGTAGGTTAGACATGTATGTGAATGTTTTAGAGTGGATATAAATAGGAGCTGCTTCGTATATGCTTAAAATATATATGCTAAATGCTAAAATAAATATTCTAAATGCTGCTTAAAAGGCATTTCGACGTTTTAATAATTCTTATATTCTTGAGATGATGCTGTACAATCTTTGGCTAATCACGAGATGAAAAGACCAGAGATGAGTCCGGTCCAGCATCCGGAGTGCCGCTATCGACTCCTCGGTGGCAGTGATTGCGACCCTCGTCACTCAACTGGCCTTGACGGCACTCACCTTGCACGCCTTAATCAATGAGCAGTCAAGAGTGCAAATGGTCACGTGACAAGAGTGACGGCAGCCTCATTCTCTGAGGTCAGCGCCTCTTGCAAGACAGAGCCAGCAACTGTTGGAAGCCGACATCAGCACCTTTTTTTACAAGACGACGTCAGCTGATAGTCACAGGAGAGTGGATCAGCTGACAGTCACAGGAGAGTGGATCAGCTGACAGTCACAGGAGAGTGGATCAGCTGACAGTCACAGGAGGGTGAATTAAATTCACTGACAAGCGTTAAATATGGCAAACATAAGATATAAATAAATCATTAGTGTTTATACTTGTGCTTCTAGGTGGTACACGTTTGTCTGTTTGTTCTGCTTTGATGGCTGGCAAACTGACAGCTAGATAACCTGTTTATCTCTCTCTCTCTCTCTCTCTCTCTCTCTCTCTCTCTCTCTCTCTCTCTCTCTCTCTCTCTCTCTCTCTCGTGTTACTGTTTATCAACTCTTTTTCACTAATAAATATTTTATTTCGATAATAGGAACTGCCACCTATGGACCAATAGGCCTTCTGCAATTGTTTAAATTCTTATATCCTTAAGAATATCCATTTATTCTCTATGTAATTCCTTCTCTGTTCCTTTCGCTATGTAACATTCGCTGAATTCTCGGGTTTAGGTTTGATGACAAAAAATAACTAATTTCTGTGAGCAACTGTGAGCAAAGGCGGGTTTATAGATCGATAATCATTTAATTACTTTCGTATTGTTATAACATTGAGTTTCATCTTAAATACCATAAAGAAACAAAAAGATAAACACCTTTAAAGCTTTAATGGCAGCCAACTTAAGAGCTGTATTGATTGGCATCTTAAGAGCCTTAATGATTACCACCCTAAGATTGACTTATGTGGTTAAGTCACCGCAACAGTGACTTGTAATGTCCCGTCCAACTTGCAACTTGTCACTAATCTTGCAACTTGGAAGCTGTAAGAAAGTTTCGGGTCAGATGAAATTTAAATACAAAATGAATTCCTGCAATTATATATATATATATATATATATATATATATATATATATATATATATATATATATATATATATATTATATATATATATATATATATATATATATATATATATATATATATATATATATATATATATATATCATATAATGAGAGAGAGAGAGAGAGAGAGAGAGAGAGAGAGAGAGAGAGAGAGAGAGAGAGAGAGAGAGAGAGAGAGAGGGAGAATGGGTCTATTTCACTCCTATATTTATGGCACAGATAGGTCATAGATCCTAAGTTGAAAACCAGGTCGAGGGTCACAGTCCGGTCTCCCAGAGGTCAACTCTCACTCCCACTGTGACCTCTGGAGCATGACAAGAAGCTCCCCCAGGGGGGAGGTCAGTAAGAGCGCCACTCCGGTAGCGGTTCCACCTGTTATTGAACGTTACGGACATTGATATATCATGCGACACAGGGGCGATTGAACTGCCGCTTACGCCTTTCTTGTCCTAAAGTAATCCAAACCTGGCCTGATTTACCTGTTTCCAATAATATGTTTATTTGTTAATGTTGATAATTGCTTTACGTAGTTGCAACATCAAGAATTTGATGTTGCAAATTCCGTTGCAAACGTCCCTCTCGTTCTGAGATATTAACGTGCATGTGGCGCTTAAGCTGACGATGATTCGTGTGCCAAAAAATGCACTTGGCCACCAATATGATAGTCATTATGATAGGAGGAAGGTTGTTAGGAACCTGAGGTAAGGGAGATATAGGGGTGTAGGCATGGGTTGGCATAAACGAGTAGAAAACGTTGCTAATGATGGGTTGATAAGAGAGATATATGGAGGGTAGATAAGGGAGATATAGAGGGGTAATTACGGCAGATATAGAGGGGTAGATAAGGCAGATATAGAGGGGTAGATAAGGCAGATATAGAGGGGTAGATAAGGCAGATATAAAGGGGTAGATAAGGCAGATATAGATGGATAGATAAGGCAGATATAAAGGGGTAGATAACGCAGATATAGAGAGGTTAGATAAAGCAGATATAGAGAGGTAGATAAGGCATACATAGAAGGGTAAATAAGGCAGATATAGAGGAGTAGATAAGGCAGATATAGAAGGTAGATAAGGCAGATGAAGAGGGGTAGATAAGGCAGATATAGAGGGTAGGTAAGGGAGATATAAAGGGTTAGATAAGGCAGTTATGAAGGGGTATATAAGGCAGATATAGAGGGGTAAATAAGGCAGATATAGAGGGGGTAGATAAGGTAGATAGAGAAGGGTTTTATATTGCTTGGTTCTTCCTCCGATCGTGTCTGAAAATCAAATACAGGTTACATCAAGCATTTTCCCATCCCCTTACGGAACCTGTACATCTTCACTTAACCCCTGGCTGCTATTTATTCCATTTCTTAAACAGTTTACAACCTTCGAAACAGCACAATCCAATGAATTCTTATAAACAACGTCACAGTGCTTCGGAACTCATAAAATACTTACATAAATGTAATTAAAGCCAGTCATGATTGTGGTGAGATCTACAGGTTTCGTAAGAGGGGGCATTGCTGGCCGTCGGAATATACACTAATGCCTTTTTGTCACTTTTTTGCCCCGGGAGACGACGTGTCACCTCCACGACGTGTAACCTGTCAGTCACCGAGCACCAGAACCACCTCTACCAAGGGCCCCATCACCCTTCTCCACAGCCATTATCGAGGTACTTGGCTACGTAAATGACCCAAAATGGCTCTGGGTATCCTGCTTGTCCAGTTTACACTAGAACCATTAATTATAGGCGGAGGGATCTTGGGGCAGTCAACGTTTAAGATACTGGTTTTGATCGAGGCTGGAAAACACAGACACACACACAGACACACATACACACACACACACAGACACACACATACACACACACAGACACACATACACACACACACACACACACACACACACACACACACACACACACACACACACACACACACACACACACACACACACAGAATAAGTCTCTATTGATAACCTTAAATACTTCATTCGCGTTATATATTCCTGTTTTCGCAATTTATTAAGATTGCAAAGATGTCTCTAAATAATCAGTTTAGAGATATGTCCTAACATTGTCCCCTTCTGATTGGTTCTCAATTACAGGTCCAGTGCAGTCTCCTTGTAGCGAGGTCCAGTGCAGTCTCCTTGTAGCGAGGTCCAGGGCAGTCTCCTTGTAACGAGGTCCTATGCAGTTTTCTTGTAGCGAGGTCCAGTGCAGTCTCCTTGTAGCGAGGTCCTATGCAGTCTCCTTGTAACGAGGTCCTATGCAGTCTCCTTGTAGCGATGTCCAGGGCAGTCTTCTTGTAGCGAGGTCCAGGGCAGTCTTCTTGTAGCGAGGTCCTATGCAGTCTCCTTGTAGCGAGGTTCTATGCAGTCTTCTTGTAGCGAGGTCCTATGCAGTCTCCTTGTAACGAGGTCCTATGCAGTCTCTTTGTAGCGAGGTCCAGGGCAGTCTCCTTGTAGCGAGGTCCAGTGCAGTATCACCGGCAGTAATTAACTCCCAGAGGCAGGCTATTAAAAGTCTTCACACAGAGGCAGGCTATTAAAAGTCTTCACACAAAAACACAGATCGTCGCAGGCTGACCAAAAGACTTAGCAAACCTCACCACAGAAAACTCCACCAATAGGTCGCGTTTTGTACGTTACGGCAGCCAGAGTTTACAAATGAAACCTACTGTGTTGCTAAGCAACGGTTCACGGTTATCTATGTGTTCTGTACATAGGACTGGATGGAGTTAAGTGGGTTGCTGGGGTTGGTACGTTTCTGGTTAGGTTATCTTATCTTCTTGAGGTTATCTTGAGATGATTTCGGGGTTTAGCGTCCCCGCGGCCCAGTCCTCGACCAGGCCTCCTTTTTGTTACACACCCCCAGAAAGCAGCCCGTAGCAGCTGTTTAACTTCCAGGTACCTATTTACTGCTAGGTAAACAGGTTCATCAGGGTGAATGAAACTCTGCCCATTTGTTTCCCCCCTCCACCGGGGATCGAACCCGGAACCTCAGGACTACGAATCCGAAGCGCTGTCCACTCAGCTGTAAGGCTTACCCCTTGGGTAGGGGGTTAATTTACCTGTAGGGTGAAGAGGTAGTTTGCCTTGAGGGTGCAACTTATCTGAGAGATGGCAATTAGCCTGGGGGTGATAATTTTCCTGGGAAGTGGTAATTGGCCACTAAGGGTCATTTATCAATTGTGGGTAGTTTTCGAAAGAAGGGTAATTTCCTTGTGGAGGGGGGAGGGAGGGAGGGAAGGGAAAATATATCAGGTTGGTTGTCTTACAGTGAAAAAGTTATATAATGACAAGGAATGAAAATCAAAAAATCAATGAATCAAAAACATGAATGAAGACGAGGCATAGATTGCATACCATTCATCCTTAATGCTCGGTATAGAACCAGCGTCCTGGGTCACCCCAGACACAGCAAGTCGTCCCAGGCTCACCTGTGTGAAACAGGATCCATCCCGCCGTCCTCCTCCAAAGAATTTCTCGTGGATAAATCACGTTACTGCGATTTCATTTACGTAACAGAAGGATATTTTGGAATTAGTTCAGGAAGCCATTTACGATGCACGATACAACATATGTAAACCAATACTCGGGTATACGCTGCACCGGCATGGAACCCGAAGGTAAGTCAGGATAGATAATCTTAAGTCTTAAACACCTGACAACCACCTACCCATTATAAGGTACTCTTTACCCTGTAGTTATCGCTTGTCATGGAGGGACCTCCTTGCACTTCAGAGCACGTAAACTGTTTAGTGAATACCGACTAAACTGCCATAATCGAGATAAGAGGTACAAGTGACAAGATGAACAACCCAGCGGGTTTTCTTCCTATTGGGGAGTGTTGTACATGTTGCTATGGCGGTGTGACCACTCGCAGGACGAGTGGCGCTGCCCAATACTGTCACTATGGCGGTGTGACCACTCGCAGGACGAGTGGCGCTGCCCAATACTGTCACTATGGCGGTGTGACCACTCGCAGGACGAGTGGCGCTGCCCAATACTGTCACTATGGCGGTATGTCCACTTACAGGATGAGTGGCGCTGCCCAATACTGTCACTATGGCGGTGTGTCCACTCACAGGATGAGTGGCGCTGCCCAATACTGTCACTATGGCGGTGTGTCCACTCGCAGGACGAGTGGCGCTGCCCAATACTGTCACTATGGCGGTATGTCCACTCACAGGATGAGTGGCGCTGCCCAATACTGTCACTATGGCGGTATGTCCACTTACAGGATGAGTGGCGCTGCCCAATACTGTCACTATGGCGGTATGTCCACTTACAGGATGAGTGGCGCTGCCCAATACTGTCACTATGGCGGTGTGTCCACTCACAGGATGAGTGGCGCTGCCCAATACTGTCACTATGGCGGTATGTCCACTCGCAGGACGAGTGGCGCTGCCCAATACTGTCACTATGGCGGTATGTCCACTCGCAGGACGAGTGGCGCTGCCCAATACTGTCACTATGGCGGTATGACCACTCGCAGGATGAGTGGCGCTGCCCAATACTGTCACTATGGCGGTGTGTCCACTTACAGGATGAGTGGCGCTGCCCAATACTGTCACTATGGCGGTGTGTCCAGTCACAGGATGAGTGGCGCTGCCCAATACTGTCACTATGGCGGTGTGTCCACTCACAGGATGAGTGACGCTGCCCAATACTGTCACTATGGCGGTGTGTCCACTCACAGGATGAGTGGCGCTGCCCAATACTGTCACTATGGCGGTGTGTCCACTCGCAGGACGAGTGGCGCTGCCCAATACTGTCACTATGGCGGTGTGTCCACTCACAAGATGAGTGGCGCTGCCCAATACTGTCACTATGGCGGTGTGACCACTCACAGGACGAGTGGCGCTGCCCAATACTGTCACTATGGCGGTGTGTCCACTCACAGGACGAGTGGCGCTGCCCAATACTGTCACTATGGCGGTGTGTCCACTCGCAGGACGAGTGGCGCTGCCCAATACTGTCACTATGGCGGTGTGTCCACTCGCAGGACGAGTGGCGCTGCCCAATACTGTCACTATGGCGGTGTGTCCACTCACAGGATGAGTGACGCTGCCCAATACTGTCACTATGGCGGTGTGTCCACTTACAGGATGAGTGGCGCTGCCCAATACTGTCACTATGGCGGTGTGTCCACTCGCAGGACGAGTGGCGCTGCCCAATACTGTCACTATGGCGGTATGACCACTCGCAGGACGAGTGGCGCTGCCCAATACTGTCACTATGGCGGTATGACCACTCACAGGATGAGTGGCGCTGCCCAATACTGTCACTATGGTGGTGTGTCCACTCACAGGGTGAGTGGCGCTGCCCAATACTGTCACTATGGCGGTGTGACCACTCGCAGGACGAGTGGCGCTGCCCAATACTGTCACTATGGCGGTATGACCACTCGCAGGACGAGTGGCGCTGCCCAATACTGTCACTATGGCGGTGTGTCCACTCGCAGGACGAGTGGCGCTGCCCAATACTGTCACTATGGCGGTATGACCACTCACAGGATGAGTGGCGCTGCCCAATACTGTCACTATGGCGGTATGTCCACTCACAGGACGAGTGGCGCTGCCCAATACTGTCACTATGGCGGTATGTCCACTCACAGGACGAGTGGCGCTGCCCAATACTGTCACTATGGCGGTGTGACCACTCGCAGGACGAGTGGCGCTGCCCAATACTGTCACTATGGCGGTATGACCACTCGCAGGACGAGTGGCGCTGCCCAATACTGTCACTATGGCGGTATGACCACTCGCAGGACGAGTGGCGCTGGCCAATAAACTCGGCCCTCGGGGGCAAAATATAAACAAAAATAGGCACAAATTTCGTGTGTTGACTCAGAGATGAGTTAGAGAGATATATAGAATTCCTTCTTCCAGAACTCCGGAGGTGGTGAGGTAAAGTAATTATGAAGAGAAAGCACTAAACCTCTACGACTATCTAGTGAGAAAACGTGAGAACAAGGAGCTGGGATATGAACACAAGGAGCTAGAATATGAGGAAAAGGAGTAGGTATATGAGGACAAGGGGCTGGGATATAAGGACAAGGAGCTAGGATATGAGGACAAAGAGATGGTACATGAGGACAATGAGCAAGTATATGAGAACAAGGAGCTGGGATATGAGAACAAAGAGCTGGAATATAAGGACAAGGAACTAGGGCATGAGGGCAAAGAGCTGGTATATGAGAACAATGAGCAGGTATATGAGGACAAGGAGCTGGGATATGAGAACAAGGAGCTGGGATATGAGGACAAGGAGCTGGGATATGAGAACAAGGAGCTGGGATATGAGGACAAGGAGCTAGGATATAAGGACAAGGAGCAGGTATATGAGGACAAGGAGCTGGGATATAAGGACAAGGAGCTGGGATATAAGGACAAGGAGCTGGGATATGAGGACAAAGAACAGGTATATAAGGACAAGGAGCAGGTATATGAGGACAAGGAGCAGGTATATAAGGACAAGGAGCAGGTATATGAGGACAAGGAGCAGGTATATAAGGACAAGGAGCTGGGATATGAGAACAAAAAGCTGGGACAGGACGAGTGAGGATGAGAGTGACTCGAGGTCAACTCCATTAAGAGATGAAAATGTTGGCATGATTAAGTTCAACCACAGGAGCCGGCCCAGAGCTAAGAGGCCGACGTGGGTGATACACTAGCAGGAGGAGCAGGTAAGGGATGGCAGCAGGAGCAGGTAAGGGATGGCAGCAGGAGCAGGTAAGGGATGGCAGCAGGAGCAGGTAAGGGATGGCAGGAGGAGCAGGTAAGGGATGGCAGCAGAAACAGACAGAGCAACTGGAACATTGAGTACACAGTTAAAGAAATCTGTTGAAGAAAGCTGCAGGGGCCGGGAAGGCAGCGTGTCAAGAGGAAGGAAAGGAGGGCAGCAGAGAGGGCAGGAGAGGGAGTGGTGGGCAGCAGGGAGGGCAGGAGAGGGAGTGGTGGGCAGCAGGGAGGGCAGGGAGTGGTGGGCAGCAGGGAGGGCAGGAGTGGGCAGCAGGGAGGGCAGGAGTGGGCAGGAGAGGGAGTGGTGGGCAGCAGGGAGGGCAGGGAGTGGTGGGCAGCAGGGAGGGCAGGGAGTGGTGGGCAGCAGGGAGGGCAGGGAGTGGTAGGCAGCAGGGAGGGCAGGGAGTGGTGGGCAGCAGGGAGGGCAGGGAGTGGTGGGCAGCAGGGAGGGCAGAGAGAGAGGAAGGCAGGTGGAGGTGGAAACAGAGTGCCTGGAGGCTGGACTTGAATGGTCATTAGCAAGGCCTGAGGTCAGCAGGGTCACGGGCCGTCATTATGTGGAACACTTCCCCACATACCTCACCTCATGTCTCACTACCTACCTCACCACATACCTCACCACATACCTCACCACATACCTCACCACATACCTCACCACATACCCAGTCCCACCACCCCACCCCAGGACATACCCAACCATACCTTCTACATGAGTAAATGTAGGAGGTATAGTTATATAGCACTATATTGTACCATAGGTGTTGGAGGTATAGTTATATAGCACTATATTGTACCATAGGTGTTGGAGGTATAGTTATATAGCACTATATTGTACCATAGGTGTTGGAGGTATAGTTATATAGCACTATATTGTACCATAGGTGTTGGAGGTATAGTTATATAGCACTATATTGTACCATAGGTGTTGGAGGTATAGTTATATAGCACTATATTGTACCATAGGTGTTGGAGGTATAGTTATATAGCACTATACTGTAGCTTAAGTGTTGGTGGAAATATTATGTTGCACTATACTGTACTCCTGTATGTATTCAATGAGTACATAATGTACATAATGTTCAGTCCTGAAGTACATATCAGCAAGAATTGGATTGAGATTCAGCATTACCACTGTACACATTTATCCTCTGTACCTGTGCTCTTATTAACCATAATGAGGTAATGAAAGCCTATTAAGAAAGTGGAGACCTGGATATGAGAGATGCTGTTAATCGAGGGCCTTGCACCGTTATATCTGTTAGGTATGTGCCCAACATGGTCGCGTCAGGAGTCGCCACAATTTAAAAGAGAATACCGTAGTATATAGTCCCATATACAGAACCCAAACACTGATCTTGGCACTGGTCCCTGCTGTATAATCTTCGTGGCGTGTTGCCTTCGTTTCGTAATGACTTGGCCACTGACCAATTCATTACGAAACGAAGTCTTTCCCTCACAAGTGTTGTATTGTAGTAAGGTTGGGTAATTATCTTAATTTCCAATACCTCTACTCTCCCGCTGACTCACAAGACTTGTACACCTTTAATGTTAGTCTCAAATCATGTTTTTAAGTTTTTAACAGGTTTTTAACTGTTTTAATATTACTTTAACTGTTTTAATATAAAAATATTATTATATTTTAACTGTTTTAATATTACATTAAATAGAGTTTAATGTAATGCAATGTTTAAACATTACATGTTTAATAATTTTACATGTTACATGTTAATTTCTCTCTTTCTCTAGAGAGAGAGAGAGAGAGAGAGAGAGAGAGAGAGAGGAGAGGTTTTTTCTTTTTTCTTTTTATATACAATTATCTAGACAATTGTTATGTCTTTGTTTCATTTATATATATATATATATATATATATATATATATATATATATATATATATATATATATATATATATATATATATATATATGTATATATATATGTATATATATATATAGCCCACTCTGGCGCCCGCAAAATTTTGTTTTGTTTTTATGTACTACTGATATTTCTATATTATTTATCTTCTCATTTATTATACGTACGTTAATTATTTTCCCCTTCTGTCAACCCTCTCCATTTCTCCCCCCTTTATCAATCATTCTATATCTCCCTCCCTAAATATCAATCACCCTAACTATCTCTCTCCCTAACTATTTCTCTCCCTAACTATCCTCCACTCGTTACATCCCCTTCTCTGTCACCTATACCTTCCCTATCTCTTCCCCCTATCTATGTCTACCTTTCTAATTATATATCTCCCTTTCCTCTCTCTCACTCCCTCTCTATAAGCCATCTCTCCAACTATCTCTCCCCGTCTCATTTACCTGCATTTAACTATCTCCCTCTTCTCCTAAAAATCTCTCTCCCTTCTTTAACTATATCTCTCTCTAACTAATTATCTCATAGTTCTCATTTCCCTCTCCATCGCCCATCTCTAACAATCTCTCCTCCTCCCAATCACCCATGTCTAACAATCTCTCCTCCTCCTCCCTACCATCCATCTCTAACTATCTCTCCTCCTCCCCCTCTCTCTGCTTCTCTATACTCTACAGAAATGGAATTATTTTCTTTCATCTAAACATTTAAATTATTACGTGTATATCCAGAGTCCCAATTGTTCAAGTCGAATTCTCTCTCCGTGTTTCTGTCTCTCGCTGTTCCTTCCCCAATTATCTTATCTCTCTGCTAATTACCAGTGAACACCAACGACCCTCGACACAAATTGCTGGGCCCCTGTTTAGTAGCACAATTGCTGGAGACTCTAATATGCCCCCTTATTTTTATTTTATCCCCACTCCAACCCCTCTTTTCCCCTCCCCCCCACTCCCCACCTGTCCCCCAGAACGACTTTTATTGGTCTTTGTGTACCTCATCTTTGTTGATATTGTGTAATTACCGTTTATTGCTGTTTATCTACTGATCTGGGTCTGCTCTGATGCTCCACAATCTCTAATATGTTGTAATTCTCTGCATTTTTTTAATTGGACTTAGTAATTATCAGCTTTTATCTTTTCATTCTGTATATATACGTTCTTGTTCTCATTCATTAAGGGGGTTATATATTTTGCATATCTTTCACTCTACTATAATTTTCGTTGGGTTAATTTTGTTACGTGTTTGTGTTAGTGAACGCGTTGTTGTGTGTGTGTGTGTGTGTGTGTGTGTGTGTGTGTGTGTGTGTGTGTGTGTGTGTGTGTGTGTGTGTGTGTGTGTGTGTGTGTTTTCACCTAGTTGTATTCACCTAGTTGTGCTTGTGGGGGTTAAGCTCTGCTCTTTCGGCCCGCCTCTCAGCTGTCAACCAATCAACTGTTACTAACTTTTTTCCTACACACACACACACACACACACACACACACACACACACACACACACACACACACACACACACACACACACACACACACACACAGGAAGCAGCCCGTTACAGCTGTCTAACTCCCAGATACCTATTTACTGCTTGGTAATAGGGACATCAAAGTGAAAGAAATTCGTCCCATTTTGTTTCTCGCCGGCACCGTGAATCGAATCCCGGTCCACAGGATTACGTGTTCAGCGTGCTGCCACTGACCAACCAGCGCCTTATGTGTGTACTCACCTATTTGTACTCACCTATTTGTGTCTGCAGGATCGAGCATCGACTCTTGGATCCCGCCTTTCGAGCCATCGGTTGTTTACAGCAATGACTACGGTCCTATTTCCCTATCATACCTAGTTTTCAAATAATGAATAGTATTTGCTTCCACAATCTGCTCCTTGAGAGCATTCCATTTTTCCAATACTCTCACGCTAAAAGAAAACTTCCTAACATCTCTGTGACTCATCTGAGTTTCCAGCTTCCACCCATGTCCCCTCGTTCTGTTACTATTCCGTGTGAATATTCCATCTTTTTTCCACTCTGTCAATCCCCCTGAGTATTTTATACGTTCCTATCATGTCCCCCCTCTTCCTTTTTCTTTCTAGTGTCGTAAGGCACAGTTCCTTCAGGCGCTCCTCATACCCCATCTCTCGTAACTCTGGGACGAGTTTCGTTGTGTATGTGTGTGTGTGTGTGTGTGTGTGTGTGTGTGTGTGTGTGTGTGTGTGTGTGTGTGTGTGTGTGTGTGTGTGTGTGTGCGTTCGTTGAAAAATGAGCATCCACTTGATTCAGTTTGAGACCTAAATGAAGAGTACCAACAGATGACATTGCAGGAATGTTGCAGCAAACGGCCTCGGGCGACCAGTCTCGCTGTGACCAACACACACACACACACACACACACACACACACACACACACACACACACACACACACACACACACACACACACACACACACACACACACACACAGTCTCAGTGCACGTGGGGCTTACATCAAGACCCACAAATACTGAAAGTTGGAATTCTATTGCCAACAATAAGCCTCAGGAATCACCATAAAAAATACAACCGAGCAATGCTCCCGGTTATTTATCACCTCTCTAACACGATAACCGGTGGAAGACTCTCCACGATAAGTTCATTCACGCCGATTCTTCTCTGCGATAACATTGCACACAGGTGTCTTTATTGCACTGGGGGGGGCGCATGCAACAATAACAACCTGCAGGCTCAACTCCCCACATCGTGAGCATATTTCATCCTTGCAGCGAGGCACTTGTGGTTATTAGCGTCTCCAAATTATCCTCCGGGATGTGATCTGGTTGTTGATGGTATGGGGGAGGGGGGGAGGAGGGAGTGGATCTCTGTGGCATTATCATCCTCCTGTGATGCTGCTGATGCTGATAACGATGCCACTGGCGGAGATCTCGGCCAGAAAAAGGTGTCCGAATATATTCATCCAGTCATCGGTACCTGTGATTAGGAATTGGAGAAATTTTTGCTTCCAATGAAGGAACATATATTAGAGATTATATATATATATATATATATATATATATATATATATATATATATATATATATATATATATATATATATATATATATATATATATGAGCCACCACTGAATGGAAGGGAGACATACTGTAGGGAGTACGTAAGTGAAGCATTCAGATTGAATTTTCCCCTTTCTGATTTGAACTCAGAAGGGAGGGGTATATCAGGAGAAAGCGCCAAGCCATTACGACTATATAGCCCTTGGAAGGGGTCAGGATAAGGATTTGGGATTGGGCAAGGGGAAAGAAATGATGCCCAACCACTTGGACGGTGGGGAATTGAACGCCGAACTGCATGAAGCGAGACCGTCCAGCCCAAGAGGTTGGATGCAAGATATTCTTCATTAAAAGTTCAAACGTAATCAGTTGAAAAACGAGTGCAAACAGATTTTCATTCATAAACAGAGGGTTTGCCCGGCTGGTGTAACGAGCCGTTTGGGCATTGTTTATGAGGACGGGATGTAAAAGGTCTGGCTGAATAATTTACATTTAAGGTACGCAGGCCAAGCTAGCACTCAGAGGAGTGCGTCTGAGGCGTTAAATCAACTCGTCCTCAGATCAAGTCCATTCCATCCAGCGGTCGATTCCAAAGACGCATTCATCAATTTTAACATGCTGTTCATTCAAAACAGAACTTTTCTTAAATATAAATTAATATTATTATATATTAGCATTTTCTATATATTAAGGCATTGGTTAGGTTAGGTGTTTAGGTTCTGTTAGTGATTAATTGTATTTGTAGTACGTGGGTGAAGCATTTACAGCGTTGTGGTTCGAAAAAAAGTCGTCAGGGAAGCACTTGTTTCGGAAGTGTTTGGACGTCATCAGTTATGAGTCGTGTGTAAACCGTTTTTCATTCATAAACAGCTGGGGTTTTGCGGGTGCATGGAATGGACGTTGGGTCTTTGTTTAGAGGACGGACTGCGTTAAATACAAGCTTGGTGAATCTTTTGAGTGGTTGGTTAACGGGCTTATTCGAAACTTGAGATGAATACTAAGCCCGTCTACTTCCGCGGGTCAGAGCATTAAGGCAACCCGTCCTCATCAACAAAGATCAAATACTCGTTACTCCAGTCGCCAAACTCCCTGTTTATAAATGA
Source organism: Procambarus clarkii (assembly GCF_040958095.1). NCBI lineage: Eukaryota > Metazoa > Arthropoda > Malacostraca > Decapoda > Cambaridae > Procambarus > Procambarus clarkii. The sequence continues at coordinate 12,793,892 of NC_091238.1, read as the reverse complement.
AAAAACCGCTTACACACACGCCTCGCAACTGATGACGTTCGAACACTTCCGAATCAAATGTTTCGCTGACGACTTTTGTTCGAACTACAACGCTGTAAAAGCTTCCCCAACGTACTACAAATACAAATAACCGCCAACAGAACCCAACTACCTAACCTACGCCTAACTATACACACAATTTTAATGATTAGTATTAATTTATATACGAGAACAAACATAATTTTTAATACTCGGTACGTTCACGTTGATCAATGCGTCTTGAGGGTTAGAGCAACTAGCTGCTCGAACGAGTGTAGCCTGAGGACAAGCAGCCGCGGGTCAGTTAGATCATTAGAGGGTGACGGCGGGTTAGTGAAGGGCGCATTGTGACAAGTGTGCCGGATATATAGGAAGTGTATCTGCGTGTAGTGGTGCTGGATAAGAACGCTAGAACAGGTGCTCGCTCACCGAGAGTTAACTGGTGTTGTGGTGCTGGATCAACAACTGGCCGGTTGTTACCAGTTTGTTATTTAATGTGTTGTATATAACATTCGCGGGTACTTTAATGACTTGTCTAGCAGAGACAAGACACAGGTGTTATATGTGAAGAACTTTGGTGAACACAGTGTAGGAAAGGTCGCTACTACAGTACGCAGGACGCGTTTAGTCAGTCATTTGTCCGAGTTACTGCTACGACGAGGCTTACCAGCGTCGGCCTCCACCTAAACAAGGCAAGTAGCACCTCCTCGACCTTCAAGTGTGACCATCACCTGCGCTGCTCATATGTCTATATATTTATGAAATACAACATATTACCTCATGTTGTAATTGTATTATACATGCTGTGCATGACGATACGAATGTATAAAAGCAGTTCAAGGGAGCAAGCTTTTTGAATTTTCTTATTACTTAATTTTCTTCCAATATATTACAGGTACGTGAACAAACACAGCTCATCGTGGGACAGAAATCTGCCAATTTTAATAAGGTATGTTCCTATTTCCTTCTCGTTCCTTAGAATGTTGTTCTTCTCTAAGCAATATATATATTGCAAAGCAGCGTTCACAATTATGCAAATATGGAGCAATTGCAACGCCTCTTTAGTGTTCATAGTAGCTCCTCTACGATCTTCAGTTGTCGTAGTGTGGTCCCTTCAGTGGTCGTAGTGTGGTCCCTTCAGTGGTCGTAGTGTGGTCCCTTCAATGGTCGTATTGTGGTCCCTTCAATGGTCGTATTGTGGTCCCTTCAATGGTCGTAGTGTGGTCCCTTCAATGGTCGTATTGTGGTCCCTTCAATGGTCGTATTGTGGTCCCTTCAATGGTCGTAGTGTAGTCCCTTCAATGGTCATATTGTGGTCCCTTCAATGGTCGTATTGTAGCCCCTTCAACGGTCGTATTGTAGCCCCTTCAACGCGTGTAGTAGAACTCCTTCGGTAGTTATAGTGAGGTTAAGGTCCCGTACCATGGCCAAGTGGATAACCTTGTGGGTTACCTTACGGTGGTTCCGGGGTTCAAGGTCCCCAAGGCCCGGTCTCTGACCAGGCCTCCTGGTTGATGGTCTGGTCAACCAGGCTGTTGTACGCGGCTGTTCGCAGCCTGATGTATGAATCACAGCCTGGTTGATCAGGTATCCGTTGGGGGTGTTCTCTCTTGGACACTGTGAGGGGGTCGGCCAGATATGTCTCTTATGTGTAGTGTAAGCGTGTTGAACAGTCTCGGGGCTCTGATGTTGATAGTTTTCTCTCAAGGTACCTGATTTGACTGCGTTCTGTACATGGTTTCCGTTTTTATATATATACAGTTTTGTCCATAACACAGGAGCTTCAACTTATCTTCATACCATATCATTTTCTGTGACCAATTGAAAGGCTTACTATATATCAGTTTGGAGGTTTGTTATTGTTGTTTAAGATTCGCTACTTGGAACAAAAGTTCTAAGTAGCACGGGCTATGGTGAGCCCGTAGAGGACTTACCTGGCACAGGAGCGGGACAAGTAGCACGGGCTATGGTGAGCCCGTAGAGGACTTACCTGGCACAGGAGCGGGACAAGTAGCACGGGCTATGGTGAGCCCGTAGAGGACTTACCTGGCACAGGAGCGGGACAAGTAGCACGGGCTATGGTGAGCCCGTAGAGGACTTACCTGGCACAGGAGCGGGACAAGTAGCACGGGCTATGGTGAGCCCGTAGAGGACTTACCTGGCACAGGAGCGGGACAAGTAGCACGGGCTATGGTGAGCCCGTAGAGGACTTACCTGGCACAGGAGCGGGACAAGTAGCACGGGCTATGGTGAGCCCGTAGAGGACTTACCTGGCACAGGAGCGGGGCAAGTAGCACGGGCTATGGTGAGCCCGTAGAGGACTTACCTGGCACAGGAGCGGGGCTGTAACTTGGATGGTTTGCTGTATCTTCTGTTATTTGTACTCATTTTCATCTCGCTTAAAATTTCGTTACGTGTGTAAACTAGGACGATGATAAACTTTGAGCGTGAAGGTGCACTATGGTCATGTGGGAACTAATCATGTGGTAAACTAATCATGTGGTAAACTAATCATGTGGTAAACTAATCATGTGATAAACTAATCATGTGAGTAAATTAACCATGCGGTAAACTAATCATGTGTGTAAACTAATCATGTGGCAAACTAACCAAGTGGTAAACTAATAATGTGTTTGAACTATGTTCATGTGGGTAAACTATAATAAAGTCGGTAGACCAGTCGATTGAGTAAGATTGAGTCTCCCACTTGACTAATGACGCTTGACCTCTTGGTTTGCTCCTTAAATATTCTGTGAAAAAGTTGGAGGTATTCACACACACAGTGGGGGGTCTGTGGCTGTGTGGACAGCGCTTGGGACTCGTAATCCTAGGGTCCGAGTTCAGTCTTGTACAACTGGTAGAGCAGTGGCAGGTTTTGCTAGTAAGTCTGCCATCTATGGCAGACTCTATGTCTGCCATAGATGGTACTGTCACATTACCATCTATGCCAATGTGACTTGGTATCTAATTTAGAGTGATTGACAGCCCTAGATTGTGTGCTTCTTTTCCTATATGTTGGATTTCTGTAAGGAGTTGTATATTATCTCTGTGTTGACTGGATAACAATGCCTGGAGCGAAGATTTAGAGTCGGTATGAGTGATGACATAATGTATATTATTCTCAAATGCATAATTGATGGCCTCCTTCAGGGCATATAATACTGTTTGCAATGTTGAGCACCCACTATTCATGCTCCAGTAAGCTTCATGGTTGTTAGTGTAAACTGCTGCCCCAGCACAACCTCTTTCTTGATCAACTGATCCATCTGTGAAGATGTGAGTGGTTTTCGAAACACTCTTGAGATGGTTTCCATTTGTTGTTCTATGACTGTTTTTGAGTCTCTGCGAGTCACATGCTGATTTTTTAACTGGTAATCTTTCAATGATTATTTTTAGACTCGATGATTATCTGTGTTCAGTTCGTTTACGTTGTGTTATATGGGGACAGCAATCAGTGACGTGTTATATGGTAAATCAGTCATAGTGACGTGTTTTAGGTAATCAGTTTAGATTTAGGAAAGACCTTGGTAAATACTGCTATGGAAATGTAAAATAACAGGTGTGAAATATAACCGGTGTGCAATATAACAGGTATGCAATATATATCAGGTGTGGGACTGCTAGATTGTTTCATGCGTAGACTATATAGACACGTTGCACGTGAATGAGTTTGGATATAAATAGGACCTACATTGCAAGGGGCCTAAATAGGTCTTCTGCTATTTTATCCCCTTCCTGTGCCACATCCATCATGAGGCACTTGCCTTGCAATATCCACTTTGCAGCCTCTCCCGTCTCAGTCCCCCTCCGCTCCTCCATGTACATCTTCCTCCAGTCTTCACTGACTGCAATATGGAGGCCTCGGAAAGCTGCAGGAATGATGGCGTTTAGAGAGGGGAAGATACCATCACCTCTCACTAATCGACCGAAGTGACCTTTGACCTCTGGCACGGGGCGTGGGCCGTCCCGGGGATATACCGAGTGAGTCAGACACAGGCAAGGAGGGTAGGGGAGGTCAATGCAGTTGGGGTCACAGGCGAAAGGTCCTGGGTTCATTTTTCGCTGTATGACAGAAGCTTTGGGTAAATAGCAGAAATATATACCCCATCATGGTTCAGTCGGTAGTGAGTGTGCTTGACGTGATCTGGGGCGCGTGCTCGATTTCTTAGTGTCTATACTCAGTTTGGGCAATATATTCTTTCATCTCATGCCTCTGTTCATCTGGGCGGTAATGGTTGATCAGGAGAGAGCGCAAAGCTATTACGACCATATAGCACTTGGAAGGGGTCAGGATAAGGATTTGGGATGGGACAGGGGGGGGGGAGAAAGGATGAATCCACTTGTATGGTCGAGGATTGAACACGCAGCAACCTTTGTGAGGTAAATTAATTATGAGAGAACACTAAGCCAGTATGACTCTATTTCCCTCGAAAGAACAAACATGAGAAAAAGACGCTGGAATATGAGAACGGGGGTGAAGGAACGGTATACCCAACCACTTAGACCTTCAGGGATCGAACTCCGACCCTGAAAGACACAAGGCCATCGCTCTCTCTACCAACCAATCCAAGAAGATGGACAGAAACATCCTCGCTTTAAGCAAGAACAATTTTAAAGTAGTGTGAGACGTGGGTATTCTTAGGTGTCATGTAACACAGCCAAAGCTCTACTTCTAAGTATCTATGATCCACTATTTCTAATTTACCTCACTATAATTTTAACCCACCAGAGCTTTGCACTGTCTTGTATCTCACTGTAACTCGTTAACTATGTTACCTAAATGCTTTCCCATGCATTTAACTCCCAAGTTAAATGTGAACTTATATCAAGTCTATAACCAGTTTTTCGATTCTCGAACTAGCATGCTGTGGCCTACCGAAGGTCGAGGTAATTTCACAATGAATGCTTGAGTACATTTCACGAAAAGATCTTGGAGGAACCTGATTGTTGTGCAAAGTTCTAGTACGTAGAAATTCTTATTGGAAGTCTAAACTTTGCTGGCAACTTCACTAGTTGAAATTGAAATGGAAGTAGTTTGTGTGGATTTATATAAATAGTTATATAAATAGTTTGTATGGATTTAAATAATAATTTGTGTGGATTTAAATAGTTTGTGTGGATTTATATAATAGTTTGTGTGGATTTATATAATAGTTTGTGTGGATTTATATAATAGTTTGTGGGGATTTATATAATAGTTTGTGTGGATTTATATAATAGTTTGTGTGGATTTATATAATAGTTTATGTGGATTTATATAATAGTTTGTGTGGATTTATATAATAGTTTGTATGGATTTGTATAATAGTTTGTGTGGATTTACATAATAGTTTGTGTGGATTTGTATAATAGTTCGAGTGGATTTAAAATAAAATAGTTTGTGTTGATTTAAATAATAGTTTGCGTGGATTTAAATTACATTAGTTTTAGTGGATTTAAATAGTATCAGTTTGTATGGACTTAAATAGCAGTAGTTTGGGTGAAATTTAAACAGGAACTGCATCGAATGAGCCAATAGACTTTCTGCAGTTTCCCTAATTCTTATGTTCGTAAGCCTAATTAACAGTAATGCTGAACGGTCCAACGTCTCGCAAGTGGTTTTGAATGGATTCGAGCCCCGGATAGGAAGGGTGGCTTGCCAACAATAATGGTTCGCACCGCTTTGCCCAGCAGTAATTGGAGACCTGATTGTAAACTAATTGGTGGGTCGTGCTCTAGGGAAACCTCGCATAGGGTGAGGCTTATGATGAAATGTGGGAAAGGAAATGTGGGAAGGTTCCTCCTTCCCCCCCCCTCTCTATCCTTGTCTTCCACCTCCCTCCATCTAACTCTCCATCCCTTTTTTTCCACCCTTCCTCTCTCCGGGTTTCCCTTCTTTTTTCCAGCTTTCCCATCCTTTCTCCCCCCTTCCTCCACCTTCCCTTCCTCCCTCTCTCCCTTCCTCTCTCCATTCCTTTCTCCCCTTCTTTCCTCACTCTACCCCTCCCTCCCACCCTCTCCCACGCACCTCCCTTCCTTCCCCCTACTCATTACGTCTCTATTCATTTCTCAAAATCTATACATATGTATGATGGGGCGCCGGTGAAGGGCCGGAGGTGAGATCCAGAGATCAGGTGGGCAAAGGGGGGTGAGGGGGGGGGGGGGTAAGGGGGGGGTAACTGTATTATGCTTTCACTTAAGTTTGACTTCATCTTCATGCAAATTAGGCAATATCCAGGGAAAATGAAGCAAGATCCTGACAACCTGTTTTAAATTTCAGATATTAGTCTGTTCGAATATTTTTCCATAAGAAATGCCGTGCTATTAATATCACTGAGCGTGTATGTGTATGTATGAATTAAGGATATAAAGTGGGGTTGTGGTATGTATGAAACGTTTGTATATTTTTGTACGTTAAATTGTATACATATATCAGGAGACATGGAATGGAACGTTATTTTTTTACTAGTTGTTTGTTGATGTGTTTGTTGTGATAGCGGCTAAGACAGAAACAAAATTGCCGTTTTTAGAATAACAACTTTTAATAAAATAAAAAATAAAAAAAATAAGAATTTCGTTATTAGAATAACGAGTACATCCTATTTTTGCTGTTTTGATTTGCTCGAGGGAAGATGAGGTGTGAACCTGGCGAGGTTCACTGACTACCTTGAGGTTACCTTGAGGTGATTCCGGGGATCAGTGTCCTCGCAGCCCGGTCTCTTGCCAAGACCTCACTCTCACTCGAGTTATACTTGAGACTATACAGGTGTAGATGGGGCCCTCATCCTCCGAGGTGTAGATGTCCTCATCCCTTCCATTCACTTGAATAAATCACTGAATTATACGTTTAACAGATTTCTTTCTCTGTCCATGGAGGACAGAAGAATATGTATAAATGCTGGTTAGCACTATAAATGTGTGGCCACGTCTGTGGTAGAAAATAATAATACAGAAATGCTTATCGAGTTGTTTATATAATTATATATACATTATATATACATATATACATATATATGTATACATTATACATTATAATGTTATAATTATATATATATATATATAATTGTTTTAGATATAGCTACTAGGAACGAAATGTCCATGTAGCACGGGCTATAGCGAGCCCGTGCTTAGCGAGCTCGTGCTTAGCGAGCCCGTGCTTAGCGAGCTCGTGCTTAGCGAGCTCGTGCTTAGCGAGCTCAACTGTCAGAGATAAGCAAACATCAGCTCCTGACTCCTGGCTGACACTTGGGATCATAATAATTAAACACCATAAGAACGCGAAATTCCACCGCGGTTTTATCATGTCTAATATCAACATGTCAGTCACCCTGGCACTACACTTGCAACTCTGACACCACCAAGCGTTTCTGAGAGCTGATTGGTGCAGCGTACATGAGAATGGAGTTGGTGAAGCCATGCGATTTCGTCTGGATTCGAGTCTCGACCAGGATGGATTGGGAGTCAATCCTTAACTGTTCGTCCCTGATCACCCGACAAAATCACCCTGTTCAAAATCACGATCACCCTGGGTACCTGCTTGTTAACCGATTAGCGGATCATTTTCCAGGACAAGTTAATAGGCTATATAAGACTTACAATGAGCGAAGGGAGAGGAGAGCTCTAACTATGAGTCATAGGTGGTCTGCTCCTGTACCCACCTGTTCAAACAAAACTAATAATGGAACTCGTGGATCTATAGATGACATGGTCAAGCGTCTCTGGTCAACGTGCCACTTGCTTAAGAACTCAGCCAGGATAAGAAAGTAGGCTATCTTGAAATCATTTTTACCCTCGAGTTGTTGGAGAAATCTCAGTTGCGTTCGTATGTTGAAGCCTCGACCAAACACAGTCAAAGAATGGAATTAACTCGAGATATTCTGAAGTGAGACGCGGAATCTTTGATGAACAAACAGGTAAACAAGTGTGTGTGTGTGCGTGTGTGTGTGTGCGTGTGTGTGTGTGTGTGTGTGTGTGTGTGTGTGTGTGTTTTGGGAGAAGGGTAAGGGTGTAAAAGCTTTGTTTTATTATTATTATTGTGATACAAACTCACAAAGAATAAGTAACATTTTTAATCCTTCAGTTGTAATCTCAAATAAAGACAAGTTTATAATGCTTTAATATTGCGACCAGCTGCAGGACGCGACCTTCCAGCATCAGAGGCCCGTTCAGATTTTCACGTCAAACGTCATATTTTCATGTTAATAAATATTTTCTTCATTTTTTTTATCATATTAACCCACCAGAACTGAATGAGCAGGACAGGTGTGATAACATGGGCAGTAATAGCAGGTGTGATGACAGGTGTGATAACGGGGCAGTAATAGCAGGTGTGGTGACAGGTGTAATAACAAAGGCAGTAATAGCAGGTGTGATGACAGGTGTATCATGACAGTTGTGATAACAGGTATCTCTGATAAACCGACCAGTCTATGCTATCATCGACAAGTTGATCAGTCTATGCTATCACCAACAAGCCGACAGGTCTATGCTATCACCATGAAGCCGACAGATCTATGCTATCATCGACAAACCAACCGATCTATGCTATCAGCTACAAACCGACAAGTGAATGCAATGAATTACCTTAATGTTGCCATCGTAGACTACCTCACCTGCTTATCAACCGAAGTGAATCTGGTAGTCATTCAGAATACCTCAGTTCTCTCAATGATGCATTCTGAGGGAAGTAAATTCATTTATCAACCCCTCCTTAAACTCCTCTCCTTCATTACCCTTCCCATTACCCTTCCCACCACCCTTCCCACCACCCTTCTCTGTCTCATCATCTTCCCCCTATTGCAAACAGCACATACCTCCCATTCCAGAAATACGAAAATCCCTTTACAACTAACAGGAATTCTCCAAAACAGAGCACCTCTCACCCCTCGTTCAAAGACACGACAAAGCAACAAACCAAACGGTAGAAGGTACGTTAGCCAAAACGGGACAGTTCCCAGTTATATTGACCAAACCACACACTAGAAAGTGAAGGGACGACGACGTTTCGGACCGTCCTGGACCATTCTCAAGTCGATTGTGAGAATGGTCTGCAGTCCACCCCAACATACATGTCCAAACCCACGCTTGAAATAATCCAGCTATCCCCACGTCTTCATTGATGACCGAATGATGACCGAACCACAGCTCAAAAGATGGGAAAGCAACGACGTTTTTCCACGACGTTTCTGACACGACTTGATGTCAGAAACGTTTCGGTCTGTCCAGGACGGACCGAAACGTCCGTCGTCGCTTCTCCATCTCCTGATGTGTGGTTTTTGGTCATAATTTCTTCAGCCATGTTATTGTGATTCATTGTCTGCATTGTCCCATAAATCATGCATCTCATTTCGAAACCAATAGCCATTTAGAACTTTCCTTAACCAAAAATACAACCAACTGTATCCACTCCCTCGTTGGCCGACCTTGCGTTGATATGTCCCCAAAAACCCAGTATACACTATACAGTATATCCGATTTGTTATACCATGCTAGCTATCATACACATGTGGATATCGTGCAGACACAGATAACCCGGAGAGATAGCATAAAAAAAAACTGCTTCGGTGTAAGTCACAAGTAAATGGAACGGGCTGGAAGAGGAGGTCGTTGAGGCAAATACAGTAAAAAAAACAGCTTTAAAAGGAAATACGCGCATACACACGCACACACACACGCACGCACACACGCACGCACACATGCACACACACACGCACACAAAACTCGCAAATAAAGACGTACAACTGGCCAGAGACGTCCATTAACCTGGCCGGGAACACCGTCGCGGCGGGGCGCACTTCGTAAAAGCAGGTATTATTTACACAGGTGCCTGTAGGCGACGGGGAAGCGTCTTCAAGAAAGCCACACTCCAAACCTGCCATCCTTTAGCTCCAAACCTGCCATCCTCTAGCTCCAAACCTGCCATCTCCTGCCCCAAAGTTTGGTGCAAGTGATCTGCTATCACTTGCTCCAAACCTGCTATATCGTGCTCTAAACCTGCCAATCTTTCGTTCCAAATCTGCCGTCTCGCGCTCCAAACCTGCTATCTTTCGCTCCAAACCTGCTATCTAACGCTCCAAACCTGTTATTTAGTGTTGTAAACCTGCCAACCCCCCGTGCAGGTGGAAGTTTGACCTATCGTCAAACTTCAACAGATTTAAACCTTAAATCATCCCTCCATTCCAACCCCCTCTCTCTCTCTCACCAAATCACCCTCACTCCCTCCCTGTCACCAAATACTTCCCCCTCCCCCAATCACCCCTCTCCCTCTCCCTCTCCCTCTTTCTCCCCATGTGCTGTTGACCCAGACGTACACATACACAGCTCAAACGCAGATATCAGTATCGTCGTATTGAAAGGCTATTAATGTCACCATGATATTCAGGAGAAGCTTTGAGTAATATTTATGAGATGTAGGTGGTTGGGAGGAGGCGATGGAGGGAGAGAGATGAAGGGAGGGAGATGAGGGAGGGAGATGCTGGAGGCTGGGAGAGATGTGAGTGTACTCAAATGACCTGAGAAACATGAATGAGATCGAGTGCTTTCTGTGTTCTTCTTCGCCAATCCTGGTTAATATTCTACCCGCGGAGACAGAAGGCTCCACCCGCGGAGACAGAAGGCTCCACCCGCGGAGACAGAAGGCTCCACCCGCGGAGACAGAAGGCTCCACCCGCGGAGACAGAAGGCTCCACCCGCGGAGACAGAAGGCTCCACCCGCGGAGACAGAAGGCTCCACCCGCGGAGACAGAAGGCTCCACCCGCGGAGACAGAAGGCTCCACCCGCGGAGACAGAAGGCTCCACCCGCGGAGACAGAAGGCTCCACCCGCGGAGACAGAAGGCTCCACCCGCGGAGACAGAAGGCTCCACCCGCGGAGACAGAAGGCTCCACCCGTGGAGACAGAAGGCTCCACCCGCGGAGACAGAAGGCTCCACCCGCGGAGACAGAAGGCTCCACCCGCGGAGACAGAAGGCTCCACCCGCGGAGACAGAAGGCTCCACCCGCGGAGACAGAAGGCTCAACCCGTGGAGACAGAAGGCTCTACCCGTGGAGACAGAAGGCTCCACCCGCGGAGACAGAAGGCTCCACCCGCGGAGACAGAAGGCTCAACCCGTGGAGACAGAAGGCTCCACCCGCGGAGACAGAAGGCTCCACCCGCGAAGACAGAAGGCTCCACCCGCGGAGACAGAAGGCTCCACCCGCGAAGACAGAAGGCTCCACCCGCGGATACACCACCCCTTTGCACTCCTTTCTTTGACTACCCCGACAATGACCATATAAGAATTTAACTGTCGGTCGACACGACTCGAGAAATTCCCGCCTCCTGACCGCGTCCTCAGGAGCGATAACCATCTCCTCGCGAACCCTCAAATATCGCAGCCTGACCAACTCTAAATTAAAAGTTCCTGTCGCTCCTCTAATATTTTTTTGGGAGGGGGTGTTCCACCCCACAGCCTCTTTCCTCCCGTGATTACCGGATAATGACGATGGTTGAGAGAGATGTCACAGTGGTTGATGGGGGTGGTCGTGGCTGCCCTGGGGAAGGAGGAGGAAGGGTTTTATTTTCTGTTGACATTATTTATTTATTGATGTATGGTTTGTGGGAATTATTGATATTAGAGGGTTTTTTTCTCTGAGGAATGGGATATTTTTTTTCTCTGATATGTTATCTATATTTGTTATGTAATCGTTGTTTGCTCTAGTTTCTCTATAATTGTCTCTCTACAACCTCTTTGTGTATTTACAATTTGTGCCTGCAGAAGATCAAGCTGTTAGCTCTTGGACCCCGCCTTTCTAGTCGTCGGTTGTCTAATATATTGCCCTATATTATATATATATTATATATTATATATATTATTATATATTATATTATATTATTATTATATTATATTATATTATATTATTATTATATTATATATATTATTATATTATATATATTATATATTATATATATGAAATATATATTATATATTTCCTCAATATTTTGTCACTTTTATCCATGCAGGTGTGTACAGGAGCTGTCAATTTCTCACTCCTGTTAGTAGACTTAGAGCCTTTACATAGCTCATCTTATGCCTGTCCATACTAGATTTCCCTGAAACACGATCCATTAATCAATTTACAACCAGGTTCGAAATTATTGCCGGGTGAATAAGTGTCGGTTCCCAGTCGATCCTTCCTGTCCAGAGTTCGAACCCTGTCGCAATCGTTCTGAAAGTTTGGTATGTGTTACCACTGGTTGTTGGTGTTGGCAGTATAGTAAGCTTACGGCAGAAGTAGCTGTGAAGGTATGGTTAATGGTGGTAGTTGATGGCGGTAGGGGTTGGTGTTAGTGGATTGTGGTGATCGTGAATGGTGGTGGTAGTTGAGATATTGTTAGTGGATGGTAGTGTTAGTGGCGGGTAGTGGTTGATGGCGGGTGGTGATAGCGGATAGTGATGGTAATGGTTGTTGATGGTGGTGGTGGTTGGTGGTGGTAGAGAACGGTGACAGTGGATAATGGATGGTGGAGGAAGAGAGAGAGTTGACCCGCTGGCCACTAGACTAGCTCTGATGGACTAGCCAGTAATAATCGTCCTGTTGGCAGGGCATCTCACCAGTTTCGTCTCCTCCGCATTATGAACCAAATTGGTCGTTATTTTCTTCACTAATTACAGTAAGAAGGAAATGGACGATGATTATACTCTGGAGTTAAAAGGCTAATATTTCGCCAGTAATTAATAGCTCTGTTTAACATTACAAACTGCTTTTCTAACCTGAATTAACCTAAATTAGGCCCCTTGGCTAATGGAGCTTTCAACTTTTTTTTTAAACCAACATTTCCAACAGAATATGTGAGAAGAATGTAAATTAATCATGGAATTAATCGACAAATTTAATGGACGTTAGTATTGTTGTTTTAAAGACCGTTTTATTTATTTCTGTTCAATGCAACTTTAATAGTTCTGTCAAAATCACTGTGATTAAAATTCTGATGGTTCATTATTGAGCTTAATAAGGTCGGCGATTGTTGAACTTTATAAGAATGTTTATTAAGCGTGACATTGACAACATTTATTAAACTTAAATGATCAGGATTTATTGAACCCTGTAAGGTCTGTGTTTATTGAACCTTATAAAGTCATTGGAGCTCATATTTTGACGTGAAGAACTTAGTGGAACAAATTATAAAATAAAATTTAATGAAAATAAATGTCATGGCCAATATCTGTTTATATATTAAGATTACTGAACCTTATTGTACCTTATTGGACCCAATAAGGTCAGTTAAGGTCTCTTTTTTTAATTATTAAATAGATTAGCCTCCTGAACAAGTAATTTCCCAATTTAACTTAAAAAGTAAGAATTCATTAGGAACATAGAAATTATAGAAACTGCAAAAGGCCTATTGGCCCACACACGATGCATCTCCTATGTATATCCACCCAAACTCATTCATATATATGTCTAATCTACGCTTGAAACATTCCATAAGAACTAAGATGCTAGTTGGTGATTCGAGTTCAAATATTTTAACGAAATGACCCAGATAGGGAGGCAGGAATTCTGGGTATTCCAAAAAAGTAAGTCTGGTTAAATGCTTGTACCTGGTCAAATTATTCATTGCGTGGTTGGTAAGGCATTGGTACCCAGGAGAGGTCTCGGGTATAAGATTCTTCCAGGGTAGCTTCAGGCTAGCCTCGTGCCTCAGCTAGCCTCGTACCCAAGCCAATCTCGTACCCAAGCCGTCCCAAATACCACCCCCAGCTAGCGTTTGTGCTCTGCCAAGCCTCGCTCCAACAAGCTCGGTATTACCGTCAAGTGCATCTCGGATCCGTATCTTTCTTGACGAAATAAACGCCTTCAGGAGTCAAGCGAGACACTTCGTAATCCCCCCCATACCGTATTCAGGGCAAATGGATTTAGCCTATGATTAACGCGCATAAATTCCGCTCCGTGTGTATCTAACGCCTCGCAAATATAATCGCAGAGATAATTTACCTCGTAAGTCATCGCGGCTAACTGTTCAGATAAGGCGATCGTAATTTGTCTCTAAATCTTTTTATTGTCTTGAAATAGTCATCTGGTAATCAGACCCCCCCCCCCCCAACTCTGTCTGGCAATCTTCGGGGTTATTGCGTTGTAATCTAGATGAGTTGTGTTGTAGTGACCGGAGGATGAGCTGTGTTCTGCTAACCGATTGATGAGCTACGTGTTGATAACTAGAGCATGAGTTATCTTGTTAACCACTGGATGAGTCAGGGGCTACTAACCTAGGGATAAGTGGTCCAGTTAACCACTGGATTAGTTAGAAGCTAGTATCCTAGGGATTGGTGGTCCAGTTAACCACTAGATTAGTTAGAAGCTAGTATCCTAGGGATGAGTGGTCCAGTTAACCACTGGATTAGTTAGAAGCTGGTAACCTAGGGATGAGTGGTCCAGTTAACCACTGGATTAGTTAGAAGCTGGTAACCTAGGGATGAGTGGTCCAGTTAACCACTGGATTAGTAAGTAACAGAAAGATTCGGTATAAATGAGTGCATACAGGTTCAAGGGGCGTGTGGTGATTCATGTACTCTGTACTCTGTACTCAAAACAAGTACTCTGGGGTGAGTACATGTTTTGATATATATACAGCTGGTAGAGCTTTTTATTGTGGACTAGAGTGTGTGTATGTGTGTGTGTAATTACCTAAGTGTAGTTACAGGATGAGAGCTACGCTCGTGGTGTCCCGTCTTCCCAGCACTCTGTGTCATATAACGCTTTGAAACTACTGATGGTCTTGGCCTCCACCAAGTGTGTGTGTGTGTGTGTGTGTGTGTGTGTGTGTGTGTGTGTGTGTGTGTGTGTGTGTGTGTGTGTGTGTGTGTGTCTGCACGTTGGATTTGCCTCGAGGATCTCCTCTCGGAGTCCTTTTCATTCATTTCTGACCCTTATACTGAAGTGGTTGTTCATACCATCTCTACCCAGCCACTTTGACTGGACGGTAGAGCGACGGTCTCACCTCATGCAAGTCGGCGTTCAATCCCCGACCGTCGAAGTGGTTGGGCACCATTCCTTCCCCTCGTCCAATCCCAAATCCTTATCCTGACCCCTTCCCAGTGCTATAAAGTCGTAATGGCTTGGCGCTTTCTCTTGATTATAAAATTATAACATTCATATCATCTCTCCGGCTCATCTGTGTCTCCAGCATCCACCCGTGTCGTCTGGTCCTCCTTCATCTGTGTCTTCAGCATCCACCCGTATCGTCTGGTTCTCTCTCATCTGTGTCTCCAGCATCCACTCGTGTCCTCTGGTCCTCTCTCATCTGTGTCTCCAGCATCCACCCGTGTCCTCTGGTTCTCTCTCATCTGTGTCTCCAGCATCCACCCGTGTCCTCTGGTCCTCTCTCATCTGTGTCTCCAGCATCCACCCGTATCGTCTGGTCATGACATCTTTCTTTGGGAGAAAACTTGGGACTTTCAGAATTTAACATGAATTAGTTGAGCATTATGACTACCCCTTCTGTATGAACCTATTCGATAGCGGTCAACGATATCCGCTTGAGCTCGTCTAGGCCGATTGCATCAGTCGGACAAAACTGTGGCCCAAACCAAGCTGACTAAACAAGGTCGGGCCAAAATAAGCAGATGACCAAGTCATACCTAAAATAGTTACCTCATAACCATTTTTCTTGAAACAAACCGCCTTCAAAAGGTTCAGGTCACGTGTAAGAACCGACTCATCTGATCCATTAAATTCCGGAGCAAATTGCACTGAGTAGCGGCGGAAAACTAGTTTATTGGACTGGTATAACCAGGAGCTATCCCTCTGGTAATTATATGATTGTAGCATAGCCCGAATTTCTGACAGGTAATTATATGCGTGCAGCACGCCCTACAGCATAACAGAAGCCAGCTAGTGCCTATAATTACTCACTGTATGTGGAAGCATAGCAAAGGTTATTATACATTTCACTAGATTACAATATACTTGAAAAATACTGAAGGTAATCCGGCGTTATACAATTGTTTATTGGGCGCCCCCAGATCCAGCGGTTATTCTTGTAGCACCCCGGCAGACATTCTTGAAGGACTCCGGCAGACATTCTTGTAGGACCCCGGCAGCCATTCTTGTAGGACTCCGGCAGACATTCTTGTAGGACCCCGGCAGACATTCTTGTAGGACTCCGGCAGACATTCTTGTAGAACCCCGGCAGACATTCTTGTAGGACTCCGGCAGCCATTCTTGTAAGAATCCACACTGGTAAACTAGTGAGTGCTCTCCTGGACTCAACGGCCTAGCTAGATGTATCAACCGCCCTAGCAAATTGGTCATAGCAGCCACCCTAGCAAACAGCGCAAAGCAGATATACATTAGAGGATACAGATCGTCTTTAAGCATTCTGCGCTAAACGGCATAATCCCAATGCTCTACTTGAATCAATGGCAGCTATGGTCATCTACCCGTGGTCATCTACCCCTGGTCATCTACTCAAATGATGTGAACCAGAATTAATATTCCGAACCCTGAGGAACGAGCCACAGAGGGAAGGAGGGGGGGGGGGGACGGGGGCGTATTGTCCCCTGTGTAAAAGTGATTTCGCAATGTATAAACAATATGAAGGTCATTTCAATAGGTCTTGAGAGGAAGACGCATCCTACGAGACGTGCTCGAAATCCAGATTTCGAGCACGAAATCTGGATTTCGTGCTCGAAAGCTACCGCCATCCACGCCTGCGGTAGTTAACGAATGTATCGTAACCCTACAATCTTCACGGGAGGTATCGTCACGCCAGAAGTTGGGGCAGTATAGGGGAGATATCGTGGGTTGAGAAGGATTGATGGGGTGTCGTGGGTTGAGAAGGGTTGATGGGGTATCGTGGATTCAGGAGGTATCGTGAATTGTTGTTTAGAGAAGAGGGGGGAGGGGGTTATCTTGAAGTGATGCAGAGAATCAATATCTTTGCGACTCGCTTTCTGACCAGGCTCCTGATTGGTGGTCTGGTTAACCAGGCTATCGGAGACCCGCCCCCCCCCCCACCCCCACCCCCTTGCAGAAGGTTGCGTATCGCGGGAAACAAAAATGCGGTTATGCGAGCTGATGGTCCGGTAGCGCAGAAAAGAACGTTAGGTAACGCGGGAAGCAGGTCCGATAACGCAGGAAAACGGTCCGATAACGAAGCAAGAAGGTCCGGATTAGCGCTGTGATAGAGAAGCTATATACCATCCGCCCTATACAAGGACTGACTTACCCTTGACCGCCCCCCAGGGGGGGTAGGGGGAGGGGCAAGTCGGTCCATCTTACCCGGCCTGGGTCATTATATCGACGGAGACGACCCGGCATTCGCGTCATGACTGCTTTCTTCAATTAGTTCCAAGTCAGTCCAGTTTCATCAAGATGGCGGCTCCGCGATGGCTATTATTTGTTTCCCCTTTTTCGACCTCCCACGGCACCAACAGCGGTCGGGTTTGTTCACCGACTCGCCTAGATACTTAGTATAAATTTCTTCTCCGCATTGATAATAGCGTCAAGGGTGTGTGTTGGTCGGTCTTATTACACACACAAATTGCACTTTCGTCGGCCCTCGGCTATCCCGTATATGGCTTGGATGTATATATATAATTTTTTCCTGTTGATGGTGTTGCAAATGGTTCCCCTCCTGACACTCTCCCCTGGAGGTAGTTGGGTGATTTAAATCATAGGCGCGGCTTCTGAGGGAGCCCCTGAGGGCAGGCAGGGGTAAATGTTGATTGATGTACGTGATCTGAGAGGTGATCTTCTGGCCTGGTACAGGTCTACCTCGACCAGGTGACTTTCTGGCCTGGTACAGGTCTACCTCGACCAGGTGACTTTCTGGCCAAACACAGGTGAACGTCAGCCTCGACCAGGTAACTTTCTGGCCTAGTACAGGTGAACTTCAACCTCGACCAGGTGACTTTCTTCATCATTCAAGTTCTGACTATTCTAATACATAAAGAGTCAGGAGAGTCGTAACAGACGTGTTCGAAAAACGTTTGTGTGTGTATTTGCTGGGAATTGCGTGACTTGACGTAATATGACGATATAGCAGGGGCCATAGCAGATTAGATAGCAGATTAGATAGCGATATAGCAGATTAGGAAACTTGTGACATATTTACATAACGCTCAAATGTTTCATAGCGTGAAAAATTAGATAGCGAGGGGCAGCTGGTTAACGAGTGTGGATGGTTAACGAGTGTGGATGGTTAACGAGTGTGGATGGTTAACGGAAACCTGGCTATACAATGATGTTTAACGACCGTGAAACCTTATCAAGAAGACTGTCCAACCAATGTTCAAAGAGTGTAACGATAATTAACACAGAGGTGGGACGTGAACCTGTTGGGATGAGGTCTTAATTATTTATCAAGTCCTAAATTCGTGTAAATTGGTGCTGGAAGATCAATGTTGAAAGGTCAATAATCTCTGTGAAAGATGGACGAGGGGTCAACCACCTTCCCTGACTTACTCTTTGACCTTTTACCCCTTGACCTTTTACCCCCTGACCTTTTACCCCCTGACCTTTTACCCCCTGACCTTTTACCCCCTGATCTTTTACCCCCTGATCTTTTACCCCTTGACCTTTAACCCCCTGACCTTTAACCCCTGACCTTTTACCCCCTGACCTTTTACCCTGACCTTTTTACCCTTTGACCTTTTACCCCCTGACCTTTAACCCCTGACCTTTTTACCCCTGACCTTTTACCCCTGACCTTTTTACCCCTGACCTTTTACCCCTGATCTTTTACCCCTGACCTTTTACCCCTTGACCTTTTACCCCCTGACCTTTAACCCCCTGACCTTTTACCCCTGACCTTTAACCCCCTGACCTTTTACCCCTGACCTTAATCCTGCTCGTAGGCCGTAAAGCGTAGTATGGCCTTAATTTAAATATTTCCGATATTTAAAGGCTACGAAGGTCTGCGTGTGAATTTTGCAGTGTATACAAATATGTATAATGTATATCCGCATCTAAACATATCGAAATTGTGTCTATATAAATTGTAGGCAAATGTTTGGCCTCACCACTTGGCGCGATGTATCAGAAGTCATATATGGTCGTAAGTCTCCGTTTCCATCTCGTAAGTCTCCGTTTCCATCTCGTAAGTCTCCGTTTCCATCTCGTAAGTCTCTGTTTCCATCTCGTAAGTTTCCGTTTCCATCTCTTAAGTCCCCGTCGGTTCTCCTCTCAGAGATTGGATTTAGCACCACAGTTCAACTTCCACAATTTTTACCTGATAAAAATGCAAATCAAGATGGGAGTCTAAAATTCTCGCAAATACCTTAGCTTCAGAATGGCGATCTGGACCGGCCGGGAGTATATATATATAAGCCGAATGAAATCCGGATAAACGAACCGGCCTAATCAGGTGCCTCCGAACAGAAAGAGAAAGTATTACGCTGTAAATGATGCCCATTTTTAATCTTTTTTTTCTCGCAATACGCTGTAAAACAGACAAAGAAGTGAGTTAGCAGGAATTTCAGGGCGCCGTGAATGGACAGCGGGAGGCGCTGGGAATAATGAGAGAGAATGACATTATTAGTACCATTGGTGGTAGCTGGGAGTGTGGTTGAGCACCACACTACCGCTCACTCGACCTTACATGGTGTTGCATAAGCTCAGCTCCTCGGCGATATCGCATACTTGTGAGATTGTGTTCTCAAAGGACCGTGAGATATATGGAGACAGTAAGAGGATAATTACTCCCAGTAGTGACACTCAAGTCTCCCATGGTGGCCCACAGTGACCGCAGCGGTTGGGCTCGGGTAGTGGGGGGGGGGGGCACAGTAACCACAGAACAGTCGTAAATGGAAAGGTAATGAATGACGGTGAGTTGGAGATTGTGGATTGTGACAGTGAGTGTATCAAGATGAATGAGTTATGAGTGTGAGTTCAGCGAGATGAATGAGTCATGATGGTACTCTATGAATACCTGTGTCATAGGCCGCCATTACCTTATCTATCGACGAAATACCAGCATATATATATATTATATATATATATATATATATATATATATATATATATATATATATATATATATATATATATATATATATATATATATATATATATATATATATATATATATATATATTAGTATATTTTGGTAGCAGTCTTTCCTGTAGACATATATTATTAAATATGACCGAAAAAGTAAGATTAATAATTCTAACACGAATTTTCTCAATCTTTCGTACATTTCTTTTCACTGTTGGAGGTAAATCAAAAATCAATTCTCCAAAATTCATTTTTATTTCTAGTCTGACGCGACACGAGCGCGTTTCGTAAAACTTATTACATTTTCAAAGACTTTAGTTTACAAATACACAACTGAATAGAACTTACGCATCTCCGATTTTATATCTACATTTGAGTGAGGTGGAAGGGGTGATATGGCATTAATCAACACAAGACAGAACAAGGGGTGGTATTAATAGGGTATTAATTTCATCAACACAAGACAGAATAAGAGGTGATATTAATATGGTATTAATTTCATCAACACAAGACAGAACACGAAACAATGGGTATTGAATAGAAGTGTTTGTAGAAAGCCTATTGGTCCATATTTCTTGATGCTTCTATATCGGAGCGGAGTCTTGATATATATATATATATATATATATATATATATATATATATATATATATATATATATATATATGTCGTACCTAGTAGCCAGAACGCACTTCTCGGCCTACTATTCAAGGCCCGATTTGCCTAATAAGCCAAGTTTTCCTGAATTAATATATTTTCTCTAATTTTTTTCTTATGAAATAATAAAGCTACCCATTTCATTATGTATGAGGTCAATTTTTTTTATTGGAGTTAAAATTAACGTAGATATATGACCGAACCTAACCAACCCTACCTAACCTAACCTAACCTATCTTTATTGGTTAGGTTGGGTTAGGTAGCCGAAAAAGTTAGGTTAGGTTAGGTTAGGTAGGTTAGATAGTCGAAAAACAATTAATTCATGAAAACTTAGCTTATTAGGCAAATCGGGCCTTGCATAGTAGGCTGAGAAGTGAGTTCTGGCTACTAGGTACGACATATATATATATATATATATATATATATATATATATATATATATATATATATATATATATATATATATATATATATATATAATATAATATGGATCTTTTAATATTTTTTCACTCTTAAATACATTTAAGAGTGAAAAATGTCTTAAATAAACATTTATTTTTGTGAACAGTTCAACTTTTTTATTTTTTTTAGTTAAATTAATTTCAAACCAAGGCCTATGTTTTGCCACATGTCGAGGTCACTCTAGACTGACCTTTCTGACCTCCTGGCTGTCTGTTTATTGCTATGGGAAACAACCATGAAAGTAGATAGGAAACAATCCCAAACGTTTCATGGTCCTATTAGCCGGGATCGAACCCGGGACCTTTTGGCTAGTGCCCCGAATGCCCTGAATTACTCCGCCACAGCTATAGGTCCCTAGACGTAGGGAAGGAAACTATCAAGGGAAAACGCCAAGCCATTGTGACTATATAGCACTTGGAAGGGGTCAGGATAAGGATTAGGGAGGAGACAGGTGGGGGGAAAAGAATGGTACCCAACCACTTGGACGGTCGGAGATTGAACGCCGACCTGCATGAAGCGAGTTCCGAATAAGAGTTGTGTATTATCGACGAAGCACACGTTGAGCAGACGAGCAGGTGAACTGCTTGGGGCGTCTGGTCACTCCAGTCTGCGCTAGCCTGTAGGTCTTACGTTCTGCTTCATCTCTCTGAAGATTAGGTTGGGCCAGGAACCTGGTCCGATAAAAACTGTCTGCTGTGTTAATTTCACACACTGGCAAAAAGACGCTGAACCTGGGGATCGTTTGGGGTGGAATGATCCTCCACCAGGGAGGTAGGAAGGTGTGGCGAGAGCAGGGGGGTGGTGGTGTGTTTCGACGAGTGTTGTAATAGTGTACATCTCAAGGTGAGTGTATGTGTGTGTGTGTGGCCGGGACTAGAGGAGATGGAGGTGGCTGGAGTGAGGAGGCTGCTCCTCTCTATAATAATCTAGTGCAAGGAAAGCCTCAAAGCCTGATTTATCTACATGGTGGTCAGCAAAGTGGTTGTGGAGGAGCCCTCTCACCCTGAGGCTGTGAACTGTGCTAGATATCTCATTGGCTATTTACGAGTACACCGAGATCATCTATTATATTATCTATTATAATCGACTATGTTTATTTCAGTCTGTTAAAAAAAAAGAGTTGATATAGCTCTTACTTTTGAGGATAATAAATGTTGGATGAAAATAGTTACATTTTGACAATGAGGGGGACGCAGAGGTGGCAGAGATGCTGAAGCCTCGGGGGATAGATATAATCTCTTCAGAAAGTTGAAACCCTTAATTCTTGTCCACCTGGGGGTTTTGTCACCCCCCCCCTCCAGGTACACAAACCCACAGTAAATAATGCTGCTCAATCTTATCTAGTTAACCTTTTTTTTTTATCTTTACAGGGTTTTTTAACTTCATTAACTTAACATTACCTTTTGCATGTTGCTGAATGAAGCCATTCACAGGCCTCTGTTGCCTCTTAATGGATTTTCTAAACCTCAGAATTTTCAATTATCACTTGTATTGCATAGAGTAAATGGCATGTCTATTACACACAAGAGACCTTTTCGTACTTGTGGCTCTCTCACAGACAGACGCTATAGAGCTAACAAGCAAGGAGAAGGAAAAAAACCTTTGAAGCAACTGGCGCTAAAGAGGATAAAGAGATCATCACACGTGGTCGATTTACCTCAAGACCGTCGCCATCCGGGGTAATTGGTTTCTAAGACTCCATTATAACATGGAGTTACAAGCGGTGAGAACCAGAGGGACCAGACAGGTTCTTGCTGTAGTAAGTCGACCTGTCGTGTAGAGATGCTGGAATTGAGAAGTGTGCTTCAAGACTGGCTTTATGCGAGCCCTAGAGCTCTGTAGGCCCCAGGGGTGTGGGTCTGTAGGCCCCAGGGGTGTGGGTCTGTAGGCTCAGGGGTGTGGGTCTGTAGGCCCCAGGGGTGTGGGTCTGTAGGCTCAGGGGTGTGGGTCTGTAGGCCCCAGGGGTGTGGGTCTGTAGGCTCAGGGGTGTGGGTCTGTAGGCCCCGGGGTGTGGGTCTGTAGGCCCCAGGGGTGTGGGTCTTTAGGCCCAAGGGGTGTGGGTCTGTAGGCTCCAGGGGTGTGGGTCTGTAGGCTCCAGGGGTGTGGGTCTGTAGGCCCCAGGAGTGTGGATCTGTAGGCTCCAGGGGTGTGGGTCTGTAGGCCCCAGGGGTGTGGGTCTGTAGGCCCAAGGGGTGTGGGTTTGTAGGCCCCAGGGGTGTGGGTCTGTAGGCCCCAGGGGTGTGGGTCTGTAGGCCCCAGGGGTGTGGGTCTGTAGGCCCCAAGGGTGTGGGTCTGTAGACCCCAGGGGTGTGGGTCTGTAGGCCCCAGGGGTGTGGGTCTGTAGACCCCAGGGGTGTGGGTCTGTAGGCCCCAGAGGTGTGGGTCTGTAGACCCCAGGGGTGTGGGTCTGTAGACCCTAGGGGTGTGGGTTTGGAAGCCTACAGTGTTCTGGTAGCCGTTTGAGGGTATCTGGTGGCGCTGGGGAGGGTCTGTAAGCCCAAAGGAGGATCTGAAAGCCCAGCTCTGGAGCTATAACTTCAGGAATTCAAGAATACTAAGGGGTAGTTAACATGGAGCTCAGAGGCTTAGAATTAGAATGGAACACAACATTAATGAGCGCTGGTGATATACAATCCTCCCTGCCAAAGTTTAGCGATGATTTCTACTAGATTTCACGAGTTAGGACAAAAGTGCTCGAGGAGTATGTAGAGAGCCTTAAGATATGATCGGAAAAATGTCTAATTGACTTTAATTCTTGTAGCAAGTAGTATGGATGACGGAGTTGAGGCAACAAGAGAGTACATCCTCGAAAGGGAAAGTATTAAATCAAACCAGAATGGTCTGGGCGTGGACGTATGACTCAAAGTCTGTAACTATAGTTGTATACAGTAACAGGGTAACATCAGCGGCGTATGCGAAGCTGGATAACATCCTTGTTGCTTTCAGGCCCCTGGACAAGGAAGGTATTAGGATGCTACACGCGACATAGGTTTGACCAGTATTAGAATGTGGAATTCCCACAATGTAAAAAAAAACCTCACTCAGTAAAACTAAACAGTTGCAACAATCAATGTCCCCATTTAAATAAATTCAACATTGCAACTAAATATAATTTACGTCATGTTAAGTTAGATTCCACCAACTTTAAACAATAGACGTTATAAAACAATGAGAATTAAACAAAAAAATCCCCTCAAATCTTCTCAAGTTTCAAGTTAAGAATCAAGCAAAGCTAAACAACACATCTTGCTGAACATTTGGGTCTCGTGTGAGCACAAGAACGCCTGAAGGCTGTGGAGGCGAGCAATGTCTTACTGAGAATCTTTATAAGGGATAAGAGTCAAAGCTTTTTTCCTTTTTTTTCCACCCTCTTACATGTTAATTAGATTCTTGAGTAGTACGACTCGCCTCTGGACAGAACAAGGTGGCTGTAGGTCCTCTAATGTCCAGTAAACACAGTGTGTCCACCTTGTGTTCGTCCAGGCAACATAGGAGCGCCCAACATGTCTAGGCAACATAGTTACTCCCAACATGGTTGTCTAGGCAACATAAGGACGCCCAACATGGTTGTCTAGGCAACATAGCAACGCCCAACACGGTTGTCTAAGCAACATAGCAACGCCCAACATGGTTGTCTAGGCAACATAGGAGCGCCCAACATGCCGTTCCCTCCTCAGCTGGTGCCTAGTGCGGATACGACAGCTGTTGCCTCTAGCTCCCACCTGGATGACTCTCATCCACCTGGATGACTCTCACCTGGATGACCCCTCATCCACCTGGATGACTCTCATCTACATGGATGACTCTCATCCACATGGATGACTCATCCACCTGGATGACTCTCACCCACATGGATGACTCTCATCCACCTGGATGACTCTCACCTGGATGACCCCTCATCCACCTGGATGACTCTCATCTACATGGATGACTCTCATCCACATGGATAACTCTATTCCACCTGGATGACTCTCACCCACATGGATGACTCATCCACCTGGATGACTCTCACCCACATGGATGACTCTCATCCACCTGGATGACTCACACCTGGATGACCCCTCATCCACCTGGATGACTCTCATCTACATGGATGACTCTCATCCACATGGATAACTCTATTCCACCTGGATGACTCACCCACATGGATGACTCATCCACCTGGATGACTCTCACCCACATGGATGACTCTCATCCACCTGGATGACTCTCACCTGGATGACCCCTCATCCACCTGGATGACTCTCATCTACATGGATGACTCTCATCCACATGGATAACTCTATTCCACCTGGATGACTCTCACCCACATGGATGACTCTCACCCACATGGATGACTCTCACCCACCTGGATGACTCTCACCCACCTGGATGACTCTCACCCACCTGGATGACTCTCACCCACCTGGATGACTCTCATCCACCTGGATGACTCTCATCCACCTGGATGACTCTCATCCACCTGGATGACTCTCACCCACATGGATGACTCTCATCCACCTGGATGACTCTCACCCACCTGGATGACTCTCACCCACATGGATGACTCTCATCCACCTGGATGACTCGTGTGCCTCCTCCAGCACCTTCAGCGTGGCATCGTGGACACTTAAAATGTTTTCTAAAACAATTCAAGATCACTAATTATGTCCTTCTGTATTGAAAAAAAATTTTGTTTATTGAATGTGACCAATTAGAGGCCGAGACCGGCGATTCTAGAGCGAATCTAATCCATATTTCATATGTTCTTCTCTATTTAGAAAGTAATTTAATGCATTTGTTCTCCAAAGTTCATTTGACTATTGACATTGAAATAGAAATGAGCTAATTGAGGTATAAATATATACAATACATTTTGCAATTGTATTTTAATCATTCCGTTGAATGACCTGTTTGACATGTCGTTGAAGAATTAGATTTTGACAAGGCTCTACATACCTTATCCTGAGTTCAAGTTCAAGTTCAAGTATGTTTATTGAGACAAGAAAAAAATACATCTCAAAGGGATAGAGT
Organism: Procambarus clarkii; assembly: GCF_040958095.1. NCBI lineage: Eukaryota > Metazoa > Arthropoda > Malacostraca > Decapoda > Cambaridae > Procambarus > Procambarus clarkii. The sequence continues at coordinate 12,767,784 of NC_091238.1, read as the reverse complement.
AGCTTAGGCTATTTCTACCCCCCCTTATCCTGAGGGTCTGGACCTGAGAGCGAGCAACTTATCCTTTGGAATAGTACGTCGCATTTTGACGTATAAATCTCCCAACGGTCAAATTATAGCGTACTGTAAATCATAGCGGCTGGCAAAATTGACGTACTGTGACGTTTGCTTCTCGTGGCATTGTTGCCACAGTGGCATTGATGGCAACTTAAACATTCCTATAGGCTTTGTATAGCACATATATGAACTATATATTTTTTCTAGTGTGTGGTTTGGTCAACATATTTCAGCCACGTTATTGTGACTTCTCGTCTGCATATAAACTATATTAGGCCTAAGATAGCCAGGATTAGGCCTAGGATTGCTAGGGGAGGTTAGGTTAGGTTCTATAATTTCGGTTGAAAGCATTTTAGCATTTAGAAGAAATTTATCTATATAAAACCCTCAACTTTCTGGTCGCTTATCACTAGGTATTGGCACTCTCGATCAAATAGTTACAATAAGGAAAATCATTTTTGAAGGATCGGTTGACTTAATCAAGTTCAGTCTCCTGCTCTTTGAGTCTATAGACTAAACACGGGATCTTCGTTCGAAACCCCACACGAAAGACAAGCACGAAGGGCAAGATCGTGTGATTATCAGCTTGAAAGCCATTACACCAAGATCATACTTTTCCAGAGAAAACACATTCGTTTGAAACCACTGACAACTCTCATGTTTTGCTCAATAAATTAGATCATTAGGGTAAATAAATCAGCCAGGAGACCTTTTAACAAGGGGAGGGGAGAGCCTCGCCCCCGCCAATGGATAGCCTGAAGGATAGCCAGGATTCCTCCTAGGCTATCCTCCTGGTTGGGGTGGATGGGGTGATTCGAGAGTGTGGCGGTGGTCTAGTGTGTGTGTGTGTGTGTGTGTGTGTGTTAGTCACGGCTCATCAAGGCTCGTTCTCTTATAATGACGCTGCCAACGATGCACCAGCTGCATATTGTCCTCAGCCTCCAGCATCTTGCCTGATGAACTTGTCCCTTATCTCGAGGATTACCTAATCTGGCGTAAAAGTTATCATAGGTGTCCGCCTTCAGGAATATATATATATATATATATATATATATATATATATATATATATATATATATATATATATATATATATATATATATAGTTTTGCATATTTAACCTTTCCCCCCCTCCCCCCTCCCACTTTCCCTCCACCCCCCCCCTCCCCCTACTCCCTACCCCCCAACCACCTCCCACCTCATAGTTGCTTGGCTCCAGGAGGTATTTGAAGAATGTCTCTTGTCATTGGGTAAAAACTAAGCTATGTTGCAAAAAAAAAAACACTTATTGAAAATAGTAAGTTTGGCACATTGGCGGTCATTTAGGGTCCCTAGTGGTTGTTGGGGTAAAATTGCTCTGTCCTGGTTCACCCTGAACCACTTTTGGTACCCACCTCTGGACCACTCGTGTTATATATATATTATATATATATATAGCCAGTCCTGGACCAAGCCTGGTAGCCCCGCCTGGTCTACACTCATGACCCCAATGTGGCCCGGTCTTGATCTTACCCTGGCCCACATATTGGTCCGGTCTTGATCTTACCCTGGCCCACATATTGGTCCGGTCTTGATCTTACCCTGGCCCACATATTGGTCCGGTCTTGATCTTACCCTGGCCCACATATTGGTCCGGTCTTGATCTTACCCTGGCCCACAACATATTGGCCATGGCCTTGGGGTCTCAATTTTCTCGCCCATGTCATCGTTTCCCATTATTTTGATAGTTCCCGTTTGCTCGATCTGTAATTGTGTGCAATGGGGCGTCATATATAGTGTATATAATAGGGAAAAGAGGCCGGGAGTCAAAACATTCGACACCCGACGGTTAGAAAGACGGGGTCCAAGAGCTCGATTCGCCAGCAGCAAATAGTAAATGCAAATAATAAATTTACACACACAGGGTCAACTTTTTCTACTTATATTTTTTGTTTGCCTATTCGCCGTTGGTGCGGGCGGCTCCAGGTTTAGCCACCCAGGTGAAGCTGCAATGGGGCCAGAAGACCCATTGACCCCCCATTGAACCTCCCCCAACCCATTAACCCACTCCATTGACATCCCTCTTTCCCTCCTCCCCCCTTAACCCACTCCATTACCTACCTTATTAGCGGAGTCGGTTTCCAAGTACACGTCATTAATTCGCGCTTCTCTCTCTCTCTCTTTCCTGCCTGGGGGTGGTTGGGGCAGGTACTGAGCCAATCATCGGGGGTCTGATTGGCCCGCCGATGGGCACAGCCCTGGAGGCTGGGGCGTGAGAAGTGTGCGGGAGCTGTGACCGAGAACATTAGTGGGAAATAAACACGATTCGCAGGTGATTGTTGAATTAGTTGATACACGGAATTGGGTGGATTTTAGCACCTAACATTGGTAATCAGGACTGTTTTTTACCCCGATCTGTTTGACTGTTCTCTCTCTCTCTCTCTCTCTCTCTCTCTCTCTCTCTCTCTCTCTCTCTCTCTCTCTCTCTCTCTCTCTTTCTCTCTCTTTCTCTCTCTTTCTCTCTCTTTCTCTCTCTTTCTCTCTTTTCTCTCTCTCTCTCTCTCTCTCTCTCTCTCTCTCTCTCTCTCTCTCTCTCTCTCTCTCTCTCTCTCTCTCTCTCTCTCTCTCTTTCTCTCTCTTTCTCTCTCTTTCTCTCTCTTTCTCTCTCTTTCTCTCTCTTTCTCTCTCTTTCTCTCTTTTCTCTCTCTCTCTCTCTCTCTCTCTCTCTCTCTCTCTCTCTCTCTCTCTCTCTCTCTCTCTCTCTCTCTCTCTCTCTCTCTCTCTCTCTCTCTCTTTCTCTCGTCCATTCATATTATAATTTTTAAGATAATCACTAATTTTGTCATGCTAAGTTAAGGCTAATTGTGTTATGATATCCACATTTGATCGCCTTCACAAGCCTGTATATATATGTTTGTATATACAAAAGCAGCAGCAGCAAGCTTACCTCTTGTAAACAGCTTACAACTTGAACTGTTTTTGGGACACGTTCATCTTTTTTTTTTTGGGGCGGGGGGGGGAATTATGCTTTATAGCTTGTAAGCTTATCCAGATATGCTGCATTATCCTTATCCATTATGGTTAATGCTAGTTTAGTCTGGAGTATATTGTCAGTCACGTTGAACGTGTCCCCCTATTCGTTGTGTTCAAAGTTTCTCCACAAAGGCCGCTCCCATTTCGTTGCGTTGAGCGTTTATCCGTGGATACAGGCCCCGTTGAACGCTTAAACGTTTGCGTTGAACAATCCTCTTTGGATGCAGAACCCGTTCATCTCATTATTTTATGTTTTATGGATGCTATGGGCGACTGTCATGATGCTGTGGATGATGACACACAAATTCTTCCTAATTTCTCTATGGCACATTTGGGTACTCACATTCCACCTGTGTCCCCTTGTTCCTACCCATGTTAAGCAGTCTGGCATTTACCATAAGAATTCCCCTTGAGAATTTCCGGCAATGTGGGGTTCAATTCATGCAGCCTTTTTTCGTAACTCGTAACTCTTAGGTCTGGAACTAGTCTGGTGACATACCTTTGAACCTTCTCCAATTTCGTCTTGTGCTTGATTAGGTATATGGACTCCAGGATCGAGCTACATACTCCAGGATTACTCTGACGTATGTGGTACACCAGGTCCTCAAAGATTTCTTGCACAAATTTCAAAAGGCGGTTCTGATGTTAGCCAGTCTTCCATACGCCGCTGATGTTATCCATTGGATGTGGGCTTCGACAGACAGGTTTCGCGTGACATCAACCCCCCATAGATCAGAAGGTGATCTAGGGGGTTGATAGGAAGTCAACCCCAAGAAGTTCCTTGAAGGCTAACCTTTTACGTCTGGGTGACGTCACACACCTCACACAGGATAGTTCATAAATTAAACAAAAATACATTTAATATCTGTTTAGGCTAGAGTAGGCTCGGTTAGTATTAGAATAGGCCAGGTTTTAGCAGGGATAGGCAAGTCTAGTGCTAGAGGTTATCTTCTTGAGGTTATCTTGAGATGATTTCGGGGTTTTTTTAGTGTCCCCGCGGCCCGGTCCTAGACCAGGCCTCCACCCCCAGGAAGCAGCCCGTGACAGCTGACTAACACCCAGGTACCTAATTTACTGCTAGGTAACAGGGGCCTAGGGTGAAAGAAACTCTGCCCATTGTTTCTCGCCGGCGCCTGGGATCGAACCCAGGACCACAGGATCACAAGTCCCGCGTGCTGTCCGCTCGGCCGACCGGCTCCCCTTTAGAGAAGTTAGGTTAGTGCTAGACTAAGGCAGGTTTGGTTCGTGCTAGGATCAGTTAGGTTTGGTTAAAAAGTAGTGGTGAACGCTAAACTTTTTGGCGTTTATTTTTAACTTCACTTGAACACTCCTCTTCACACGAGCAATCTATTATCCCAAATTACTACTTTTAGCCATTTAATCACAGCGCTGATCACCAAATTGCTTATTCAAGTTACAATGATGGAAGCGCCTTATCTTGCATATCAAGACTAAGGCACACAATAGCAAAACTGTACTCAAAGGAGGTACCCCCCCCCTTCCCCCACAAAAAAAGAAAATAGGGTTACTGGAAGGGTAGTCTAAAGAGGATTGGCTGATAGTAAACATATATGATAAAACTAGCAGGAATACATCGTTGGGGCTCCTCCCTCTGACGAACAAGCGAGAGCGAGAGAGAGATGAGTTATGTCCCGATCATCCAGAGATACAGAAAATCTGAGAAACAAAAGAGAAACGAGAGGGGAAAAAAAGCACACAAACGCATTATTACCCAAAGCATTTTTGGTGAGGAAGATGAGGATAAGAGATAAAGAGAGAGATAACTTATCTAAGGAAGATTAATACACAATATAATAATCCCAATACTTTGAAGTCTCAGATGTTTTCTTCATTATCACCAAAGAATTAAAACACAGAAAAATATTCACAGTTTTTTTATCTTTAATTTTGTTTTCAGATTAAAATTATTTGGAAACGCAGCTTAAAAGTTAACAAGAGTAATCCTCAAAAATATAGGAGATATACACGAGCTTAAGGACTCGCTTATAGTAGTTATAGACATCTATCAGATCTTATAGTAACAGTTACTATAACACGCTTATAGTAACAGTTCTTTATTATTAATCAAAATCATTACTACAGGTGGAAGAACTCAACAACACAGGTATAACGTACACAAATTAGTATTAGTGAATGAGAAATATAGTATAAACAATACTCATACAGTTTGATGGTGCCAGTATTCGTGTGATATGTATCAAGAGCTGTGTGATGTGTATCAAGAGCTGTGTGATGTGTATCAAGAGCTGTGTGATGTGTATCAAGAGCTGTGTGATGTGTATCAAGAGCTGTGGGATGTGTATCATGAGCTGTGGGATGTGTATCATGAGCTGTGGAATGTGTATCAAGAGCTGTGTGATGTGTATCAAGAGCTGTGGGATGTGTATCATGAGCTGTGGGAAGTGTATCAAGAGCTGTGGGATGTGTATCATGAGCTGTGGGATGTGTATCATGAGCTGTGGGATGTGTATCAAGAGCTGTGGGATGTGTATCATGAGCTGTGGGATGTGTATCATGAGCTGTGGAATGTGTATCAAGAGCTGTGGGATGTGTATCAAGAGCTGTGGAATGTGTATCAAGAGCTGTGGGATGTGTATCAAGAGCTGAGGGATGTGTATCATGAGCTGTGGGATGTGTATCAAGAGCTGAGGGATGTGTATCATGAGCTGTGGGATGTGTATCAAGAGCTGTGGGATGTGTATCATGAGCTGTGGGATGTGTATCATGAGCTGTGGGATGTGTATCAAGAGCTGTGGGATGTGTATCAAGAGCTGTGGGATGTGTATCAAGAGCTGTGGGATGTGTATCAAGAGCTGTGGGATGTGTATCAAGAGCTGTGGGATGTGTATCAAGAGCTGTGGGATGTGTATCATGAGCTGTGGGATGTGTATCATGAGCTGTGGGATGTGTATCAAGAGCTGTGGGATGTGTATCAAGAGCTGTGGGATGTGTATCAAGAGCTGAGGGATGTGTATCAAGAGCTGTGGGATGTGTATCAAGAGCTGTGGGATGTGTATCAAGAGCTGTGGGATGTGTATCAAGAGCTGTGGGATGTGTATCAAGAGCTGAGGGATGTGTATCAAGAGCTGTGGGATGTGTATCAAGAGCTGTGGGATGTGTATCATGAGCTGTGGGATGTGTATCAAGAGCTGTGGGATGTGTATCATGAGCTGTGGGATGTGTATCAAGAGCTGTGGGATGTGTATCAAGAGCTGTGGGATGTGTATCAAGAGCTGTGGGATGTGTATCAAGAGCTGTGGGAATATTTCATTCTTATGTTCCTTAATTCAGATATTATATTTGAAGTAAGAATCCATTTCCTTTTTTTTTTGGAGGGGGAAGGAATTGAAACAGTGATTTTGTTATTATCTGTTTATTTTGCCCATAGATATATAATATCAGTAGTGGGAGATAATTGAATTTTTGTAATAAAATGCTTCATTTATAATTTTAATGGATTTTTTGTAGTTGCAGGATTCAGTTCTATTCCTGCGTTAGCAGAATGGGATGGAGAGATAGAGGAAGGAAGAGAGGGAGGGAGGGAGGGAGGGACAGAGGAGGGACAGAGATAATAAATAAAAATCTCCCAAAAAATAAGTTACTAGAATCAGGCTTCAGATGAACAGATGAAAGATAACTGATCTTACATTGTTGTTACATTACAAACTTTGGCACAATTCCTAATGATCCCTAGGCATAGTTAATAAAGAGAGAGAGAGAGAGAGAGAGAGAGAGAGAGAGAGAGAGAGAGAGAGAGAGAGAGAGAGAGAGAGATTAATAAAACACACCCTTGCTACTCTGGCCAAAATATTTGCGAGACTCGAGCAAAAACTTGAAAGGAAGTAAAAAAATCTCATTCTAATATGACAAAACCTTTTCTAGAATAATATATAATATATTTATTTAGGTTCGTGATGGTATCTATTATAGTTCACTAAAAATATCCCAGCACAGTTTTGTTTAACGTTATCACATTGTTACAACACTTTATTAACGTAAATGTAGAACAATTAATGTTGGTTAGCTTGTCTGATGGGATAGTGCTGAATGAAGCATAACATTCTAATGTTCTTTCTGTGCTAACTCAAGCAAGACGTCGTGTTTACATTAACTCAAGGAAGACGTCGTGTTTACATTAACTCAAGCAAGACGTCGTGTTTACATTAACTCAAGCAAGACGTCATGTTTACATTAACTCAAGCAAGACGTCGTGTTTACATTAACTCAAGCAAGACGTCGTGTTTACATTAACTCAAGCAAGGCGTCATGTTTACATTAACTCAAGCAAGACGTCGTGTTTACATTAACTCAAGCAAGACGTCATATTTACATTAACTCAAGCAAGACGTCGTGTTTATATTAACTCAAGCAAGACGTCGTGTTTACATTAACTCAAGCAAGACGTCGTGTTTACATTAACTCAAGCAAGACGTCGTGTTTACATTAACTCAAGCAAGACGTCGTGTTTACATTAACTCAAGCAAGACGTCATGTTTACATTAACTCAAGCAAGACGTCATGTTTACATTAACTCAAGCAAGGCGTCATGTTTACATTAACTCAAGCAAGACGTCGTGTTTACATTAACTCAAGCAAGACGTCATGTTTACATTAACTCAAGCAAGGCGTCATGTTTACATTAACTCAAGCAAGACGTCATGTTTACATTAACTCAAGCAAGGCGTCATGTTTACATTAACTCAAGCAAGACGTCGTGTTTACATTAACTTAAGCAAGACGTCGTGTTTACATTAACTCAAGCAAGGCGTCGTGTGTACATTAACTCAAACAAGACCTTCTGCGCACTCTCCACCATGCTGTCTTAAGAGTGCCCGCGCAATTCTCCCTTAAGCTATACAAAACCTGTTGTCCACTAGCGTTTGCGACCTTCTGCAACATTTGCTTGCAAGCCTTGCAAGCCAGAGCAATCATGTCCCGATTGATAGTCACCAACATACCTCATGTCAATTGTAAAGATTCATATGTTCAGTGTACATCATAGGCACTTTAGTCAATCCGTTCTTTCCAGTTAATGCAAGTACTTCACGCAAAACACACTGACGATGACCATGGTCTCAGCTGCAGCACATACGATGCTCTTATCACTTCATGGCACTCAAGCCTGCAATTACAAATGCAACCTGCATTTGCAGGTTGCATTTGCAGGTTGCAATTGCAAATGCAACCTGTATTTGTTAGCTATATCTTAACGGGTTGAAGCTCCTGGGAAATCTAAGCTATTCAACGGGCTTTTGATGGAGAAATTCTGGTGAGAATGAATGTAAGCACAATGTTTATAACATCGCATACGCACACAGTCGTCTTTTGTTAGTGTGTGCAGCACCGGCCTGGAATCCGCACCCTTTGATGCACAAAACTATAGTTGAGCACTTTCAACAGGTTTGAAACTAGATTAGAGCCAGAAATAATAGAACTTAGTAATGAGGATAGGTTAAGGGAACTATACCTCACATCCTTGGAGACTAAGAAGCAGCTGAGGAGACATGATCGCATCGTACAAGACACTGAGGGAAATTGACAAGGTAGACAAGGTAGACAAGGTAGACAAAATATAATTGCAAGCAAAAAAAAACCAAATTAGTTGAAGAAATATTAAGGAAACTTTTTTGTATCAAGTATGGCTGGCCAACAAATCCGGCTGAAATGTTATTATTTTTGTTAGTGACAAACTGGCTGAAAATACCATGTAATACCTGACTATATAGCGCCAAGAAAGGCTTCCCAATTATAATATAGGGAGACATTCCGTATGCAGATGAGGGTCAGCATTGCCCTGCCCCCAGCCTCGACCGGCAGGGCGGTGGTACGAACATGTTCTTAGGTTTTGTGTCACCCGATTATTCATGGGGAAAGTGTGGAGGTGTCGGGTCATCCGGGGTCACCTCCAGTCTAATTGGGGTCACCCTTATCAGTCATGGCCATTGTCCGGATGATTTGACAAGTTTTTTCCCTTTTGTTTTTTTTTTCCGCGCAGAAAAAAAAGGTTTCAGGCTCCGGTTGGTGGACTATGAGAGCGGCGGTACCTGTGATTAGCTGTATTTGGTGTGGAAATATTTGGCAATTAGAGACGAAAGGGGACATAAGCGGGAGGGGGTTCTCGTGGCTGAGTGGACAGCGCTCTGGGATCGTAGTCCTAAGGGCCCGGGTTCGATCCCCGGCAGAGGCAGAAACAAATGGGCAGTTTTTTCACCCTGGTTGCCCCTCTTCACCTAGCAGTAAATATACCTCATGCCAATATGGACCTGGGAGTTAGGCAGCTGCTACGGGCTGCTTCCTGGGGATGTGTGTGTGTGTGTGTGCGCGCGCGCGCGCGTGTGTGTAAGATATGAAGTAGACGTAATAGAGGAAAAATAAATTTGTTAGAAAGGTGGGGTCCAAGAGCTAATAGCTCGATTCTGCAGATACAAGTATAAAATAGTAAATACACACACACACTCACACACACACACACAAACACACACACACACACACACACACACACACACACACACACACACACACACACACACACACACACACACACACACGCGCGCGCGCGAGCGCGCACAATGGTAGGAAGTGATGTGGTGGAGGCTGACTATATACACAGTTTCATATGTAGATATGAGAGATCGAAAATCTCGGGAATCTGTACACCAGTAGATTGACGATTGAGAGGCGGGACCAAAGAGCCAAGGCTCAACCCCCGCAAGCACAGCTAGGCGAGTAACAACTAGGTGAGCACACACCTTCGCGGGTAACTCCAGTTCTGCCCACTTAAATAAAATCCTAAAGTTTGGATTTAGAATAAATCCAAACTTGGATAAAGTTTGCTTTGACTACAATTGGTACACGCAGTAATAGCCAGGGTAAACAAGGCCGAGTAGTGACACGAATTCGATGAACGTAGACAGGATTGAACAACGAATACGACAACGTAAGGAATCAATTATTGTTCAAACTGTTCCACGTGAAGCAGACTTTTATTGAACAAAAATATTGAAACATATTTTTCAGCTATATCTTTCATCTGTTTATGCCTTCTGAGTCTGCCTGTTTATTTGTCTGTCATAATCTCTGTTATTCTCTCTGTTTATCTTCTGTCTCTTGTTGTGTTTTTAGGTAATTATTGGCTCATTTCTTCAAAACATTTGCGATATTGATAAAGTTGAAGTTAATGGGTCAATTTTGTACCAGTTTCATGGGTTATCTTGAGGTTATCTTGAGATGATTTCGGGGCTTTAGTGTCCCCGCGGCCCGGTCCTCGACCAGGCCTCCACCCCCAGGAAGCAGCCCGTGACAGCTGACTAACACCCAGGTACCTATTTTACTGCTAAGTAACAGGGGCATAGGATGAAAGAAACTCTGCCTATTGTTTCTCGCCGGCGCCTGGGATCGAACCCGGGACCACAGGATCACAAGTCCAGCGTGCTGTCCGCTCGGCCGACCGGCTCCCTACTGTTAGGTAAAATACTACAAATGGTGTCTTAGAAAATAAACACATTATATTATCTGAGTTGAACGACTATGGGTTGTGAAAAATGGATGAATGAAATCTATTGCAACGTTAAAATAAATTTTTCACTGCAAAATGCCTCCTATGAACTTGGAAACCGACCAAAATAAAATATGTCCATAAGCTTTCCCATGAAGGAAAGATTTTAATAATGGCTAATCCATAATGTTACAATCTGTGATGATTAAATGATAGAGTTAATCATCATAGACTAAAACATTATACTCAAATTTAGAAGTATATGAAGGAAGCTGGAAATAATAATGAAAAAAAAATATGCCAGGAGAAAATATTAGAGTAAAATTATTGAAGGATTTTTTTTGTTTTTATTTTGCCTTATGTAAATAGCGATTCATGGAGGTGACGTCCTTGTGAGGAATATTGTGAGGAACCTCAGGGAGGAGGAGGAGAGGGAAGTGAGGAAGAATTGTGATAGGCAACACTGTCTGGGGGAGAAGCTGGTTTAATGTGTTATACTTCTTCAGTAGTGGGATATATGTGTGAATCAGTACACTAGATGGGCTACATGTTCCCTCTGAGGTCTCTCAGTCTCTCACTCTCCCTCACTCATGTTCCCTCTGCCTCTCACTCTCTCACTCCTGTTCTGTTTTGCCTCCTTGCCCTCCTACACTCCTTCCACTACCGTTTCGTCTGCCTTCCTCCCTCCCACTCGTTCTCTCTCACTTCATCCCGTTCCTTCTGACCCCTCCATCCCTTCCTCCCCTCCCTCCCTCCCTCCCTTCGTCCCGCTCCCTCTATATCTCTCCCTCCCTACTGTTCCTTCCCTCTTTCCTGCTCTTTCTGCCTTTCTCCCTCCTTCCCATTCTCTCTCCCAGTGGACAAGGGAAAGGGAACTATCCGGAGTAAACGCCAAGCCATTACGACTATATAGCCCTTGGAAGGGGTCAGGATTAGGATTTATAGGAATGGTGCCCAAGCACTTGGACGGTCAGGGACTGAACGCCGACCTGCATGAGGCGAGACCGTCGCTCTACAATCCAATAAAAGTGGTTGGACTCCCAGTGAACAAAAGATGCCAAAGTTACATTAAATTAACGTTTAATTTTTTTTAATTAATACATTTAAGTACATCTGTATTTGTGCAGCTGCCCTAGACTGTATGAAGGGAAGTACAGTGAAAAAAAATAGCTATATGATGCTAAAAATTCCCATCACACAGGATAGTTAGTAATACACAGGCTTGTATGTGATTGTAAATCTGCACTAGCAAACTTTGGGTGCATTATGATCATGAACTCAAGAGTGAATAAGGTTGTTTTAACACTCCAGGGACAATCAAACCTACTTTTCATACTTCATAGGTGTAGCTGGGCTGCGGAATAGGAGTCAATTCTTCTTAAAGAGGGGCATGGTGGTTGACCCCAAATGCCCTATGACAGTGCTCATAACAGTCATAAATCATCATGCAAAGTTCCGCTAGCCAACCCCAGGCGTCGTGGCCTCCAGCCTAGCACAGACATTCTTATTTATAGATATAGAAGTAATGGGTGTGTGTGTGTGTGTGAGTGTGTGTGTGTATGTGTGTGTGTGTGTGTGTGTGTGTGTGTGTGTGTGTGTGTGTGTGTGTGTGTGTGTGTGTGTGTTTACTAGTTGTGTTTTGCGGGGGTTGAGCTTTGCTCTTTCGGCCCGCCTCTCAACTGTTTACTAACTACTTTTTTTTTTTCCACATCACACACACACACCCCAGGAAGCAGCCCGTGACAGCTGACTAACTCCCAGGTACCTATTTACTGCTAGGTAACAGGGACACTTAGGGTGAAAGAAACTTTGCCCATTTGTTTCTGCCTCGTGCGGGAATCGAACCCGCGCCACAGAATTACGAGTCCTGCGCACTATCCACCAGGCTACGAGGCCCCCATCCCGTGTGTGTGTGTGTGTGTGTGTGTGTGTGTGTGTGTATTCACCTAGTTGTATTCACCTCCCACCTTGCGAAGGTTGAGCTCTACTCTTTCGGCCAGCCTCTCAACTGTCAATCAACTGTTTCTAACTATTATTTTCACACACACACACACACACACACACACACACACACACACACACACACACACACACACACACACACACACACAGGAAGCAGTCCGTAACAGCTGTCAATCTCCCAGGTACCTATTTACTGCTAGGTAACAGGGGCATCAGGGTGAATGAAACTGCCCATTTTTGTTTCTCACCGACGCTGGGAATCGAATCCGGGCCACAGGATTACGTGTGCAGCGTGCTATCTACACAGCCACCGGCCTTGTGGATTATTTCTCAAGGCCTGGGACAAGGCAGGGAGGGGCCGAGGAAACTCCAGGATGTGAGGATGTATTCCACACACTAAATTCTAGTGTGTGTGTGTGTGTGTATGTGTGTGTGTGTGTGTGTGTGTGTGCGAGAGAGAGAGAGAGAGAATTAAACATCAAGAGATCCGAAAGACACTAATTTTGAAAATTGAATATTTCGGTCTCAAAAATGTATATGTTCACGTTTACAGTTATTGAGGATAATAAATAAATGATTCTTTTACAATGTTTAACAAATTCTTCATAATTTTATTTTTAAAGTCAGGGTCAGTCGGGTCGTGTCCTTGTGGGGGATAATTGTAATAATATGCGCGTAGTGTGTTTATAATATTTTGTGGTTGTATAGTCTGGTAGTGTGTTTGTTCTGGTGTGTGTGTGTGTGTGTGTGTGTGTGTGTGTGTGTGTGTGTGTGGGTGTCCGTTCCTGGCTGTGTGTATACATGCATATGTGTTTATGTACATATATGTATCTGTGTCAGTGTATTAACCTAACTGTACCTGTAGGGTTGACCTTCAGCCATAGCCCGCCACTTTTGCAACCACTGGTCGTCAAAAAAGAATTCACACGACCTAAATTTTGTCTTTAAAATATGATTTAATACCTCTGAATGAAGCCTGAATCGCATTCTAATCCAGTTCTTTTCTTTTTCCTTGCATAATAAGTACGTTTTTGAATGAATGACTCGGTTAACTTTAGCTTTTGTCTATGCCCACTTTACTGGCAATCCACGTAATATCTTTATTTACACATTATCAGTTACTAGAAGTATTTTATGTCTCTATCATGTGTCCTCTCACTTTTCGATATTAAAACCTTGTTAATTTCAGGTTTTTAATTCTTTTTTACATATTATGTTTCATGTAGTACTGATACGAGCGTCATGTATATATATATATATATATATATATATATATATATATATATATATATATATATATATATATATATATATATATATATGTATATGTATATGTAATAGGCATTGTGGAGGGGTGGAGAGCTGAACTGAGGTATCGGGTGACATCTACGCCCTACGCCCGTCCTCAACCTCTTGCCCTGCCACACCTCACATTATACTGAGCTGTCTACCTGTTGGCTGAAACCTCTGTTGCAGCACCTGTTGACTGCTGGGTCCTGCTGTTACTGTTAGACGACCCTGGTATTGTTTGTTGACGTTTAATGTTGGTTGTGCTGTTTAATGTTTGACAGCGATGATAAATTCAAGTGATTTGTTCGAAGAAAGTGTTGTAATTAGTGACATTAACTCAGATTCGCTTCATGCAATTCTGAGTTCAATCCCCGATGGTCCAAGCGATTGGGCACCGTCCCTTTACTCCGTCTGTTAAGTTAACCAACGAATCCCGTCGCTTAATAGCAAGCTAATTTTAGTGAACACGGGGTTATTTTTTAATGATTTTTTTCCAATTATATTTCCGGTTGGGCCTAGGGCGGTATCCCGTCTTCTCTGTTAAAAGGTCGCATTATTTACGTTGGGGGAACTAATTCAGGGTTCGTGTCTCCGGTTAAATGAATTATTATTGTGGTTACTGTTATTATATTGATGTTGTAGATATCGATAGACGGTGTTAGTAAAGGCGATGACAGGTTGAGTGTTCAATTGCATTGTTGTTGTTGGCGTTAAGTTTCGTTCGTCATATATGGGTTTAATTGTGCCTAGCACGAGTACACGCCCATTCACGCAACCACACGCGCACGCACTCATCGACACGCCCACCCATTCAAACCGTCCCCCCCCTCTCTCTCCCACCCACTCAAGCATTCACCTTCACACTCGAGCTCACGGCTGCTCACACACGCTTACACTCACTCTCTCTCTCTCTCTCTCTCTCTCTCTCTCTCTCTCTCTCTCTCTCTCTCTCTCTCTCTCTCTCTCTCTCTCTCTCTCATCGATTTTTCTATTTACTTATCATCCCTTCCATCCTGCACTCCACTCCTCCCCCTTCTCTCCCCACACGTTCTTCACCACCTAAAACCCCCTCCCCCACTACACCCCCCCCCCCAACACTCGCACTTTCTGCATCTCACATGCAATTTTTTCCCTGCATCTCCCATGCTAATTTCCCCAAGATTGTGCATTGGATCCTTTAGTGTTTTAACATAAGGGTCCACATACCTCTAGGCAACATAAAGACGAACAGGGCTATTAGTACTTGTAATTGGTTTAGGATTTACTTAAACAAGGTTGAGGGTAGTTATTTCACTTGGATATAAATTAGACATTTCAAGAAATTAGATTTTAGAGTCGTAGTCTAAAAGCCCCGGATTCGATTCCTGGTCGAGACTGAAGGAAATGGACAGCGTTTGATATGCCTCAGTTCACCTAGTAGTAAATAGGAGTAAATGGGGTAAATTGGTATCTACGGGCTGCATCCTGTGTGTATGTGTGTATGTGTGTGTGCGCGTGTGTGTATGTGTGTGTGCGCGTGTGTGTGTGTGTGTGTGTGTGTGTGTGTGTGTGTGTGTGTGTGTGTGCGTGTGTGCGTGTGTGTGTGTGTGTGTGTGTGTTCACCCAGTTCTCTCGAGTGTCCCTAAACTGTTGTACGTCACTAAACGGTTGTACTAAATTGCTAGTACCTAATCTAGACGGGATATTCTTTAATATTCCTTGTTAATTCAGCTTCGTTTCTTGTTGCTGGTTTCGCATTTGTTGTTCAGTCTCTTCAAATAGTCGTGGTTCAACAATGACCAGGTGGTCGTGCTGTAGCAACCACCCCATTGGTCGTGGTTCAACAATCACCAGGTGGTCATGGTTCAAAAATCACCCGGTGGTCGTGGTTCAACAATCACCCGGTGGTCGTGGTTCAACAATCACCTTAAGTGTTACTCAGTAAATATGGTTCTATTTTCTCAATATTCTTGGTTCAACCTATCCATCTATCTCTGGTTAAGGAGACTTCAGTATTCTTGGTTCAAGATCCTTCAGTTTCCTTAGTTATAAAGTTCTCAAAATCTCTGGTTAAGGATGATTTAATATTCATGGTTATATATGCTTAAAAATCCATGGTCAATTATGCTTCAAAATCCCAAGTTAAAAATACTTCAAGATCCCTAGCTAAGAATTCTTAGATATCCCAAGTTAAGGATGTTTTAATATCTCTGGTTAAAAAATAATATCCCTTATTAATCTTGTTGAATCTTGGTCAGGTATCTTTTTCAGATTTCCTAATTCCTTGTCGATCTTTTCTTTTGGCCAAAATAATCATATCAATGCTAGAACATAATATTTCATATAGAATTTTTGCTTTGAAAACACCCGTGTCATCCTCAGTGTTATATAACCCCTTTGTGTTTGGGAAAATCTTGCTAGAAATATATATATATATCTTACGAAGGTAAGATATCTTATTGAACGAGAAATCCACGATAGTTCTCTATGAGATGGTCCATTTAATCTTTCCCCAATAGAGCCTCGTGAAAGATCAACATACAGATATATCTGCTTCTGTTTTCTGACGCCCGTGTGCCCAATTGCTTCGGCTTAAATATGTAGCTCTATGAAAGGTTTCAGCAAACGCCCAATAGTCTTTACGCCCAACTCATAACGCACAACTTATTGCAATTTCACGCCTACGTTTATGATATTCGCCCGAATATGGTTCACCTTTCATTATCATACAGCTTTGTTTTATGTTTATAAGGTAACGAGGACTCTGCTATATTCTTGGGGAAGCGTGTGCTACTCTGTGGTCTAATTATTGGCTGTTATCCTCTTTGTAATTTACAATATCACACACACACACACACACACACATACACACACACACACACACACACACATACACACACACACACACACATACACACACACACACACACATACACATATCAAATGTAAATATGATAGAGCCCAGTAGACTCAGGAATCTGTACATCAGTTGATTGACAGTTGAGAGGCGGGACCAAAGAGCCAGAGCTCAACCCCCGCAAACACAATTAGGTGAATTAGGTGAGTACACACACACACACACACACACACACACACACACACACACACACACACACACACACACACACACACACATACACACATACACCTGTACACATACACACACATGCGGTCACACATACACATACAGACATATATTATCCAATTCAACCATTCAAGCGAATTAAAAAAGATTAGGTAGTAAACGATAAATTAACCAATACGAGTCAAATTCAAACATGTACCAGCAACATATCTTTTGTGGATTAATTGTTTGAAAGGTGAAGGCCAAGCTCTGAGCCCTTTTCTAAAATTATAATAATGCACTTGCCAAAAGACCTAAAAAATATACCATTGCTATCTTTTTTAAGTATTATAATACTCTAATTTAAGTATTAGAGGTTGTAAACGAAGAAACATGATTCTTGAATATAAGATTAGAGTAGCTATTTTAGTACAAAAAAACGACAACAGGGGTTGTAAGAGTTGTTAAGAGTAGCAGAGTTGTGTGTGTGTGGGGGGGGGGGGGTTGATCGCAGAGTTGTTGGTGATAAAGGGAGCGGAGAGTTGTGGAGGTTGGGGGACTGCCTCCAATCCCTCCATAGAGTTGGTGGCAAGAAAACTTCACATATCAATAGCACCAGAGTAACTGGACCTAACTGGACCTATGTGGCGTCTGCCAAAGTGGGCCGGGTGCCCACTTTGGCAGCCCGGGCGCACCAGTCAATACTCCACTTTAAGACATCCATTTATTCATCATGACCAAATGTGCAGGAGCTCAAAGCATGAGTGATGTAGGAAATATATAAATTGGAATTGCTATAATCTTAGGACAGTATATTTTCTTGAGACTACTGGTCGTAAGGCAGCACAAGACATTTTATGTTTTTAGATATTGAATGGTTTTTCTTTTTTTATATAAGAAAAATCACTTTTACTTTATCTTCTCGATTTTGTTAACAAATCTAAGACCAAATTATTTGACGGTGAAGAAAAGACAATTTATGCTGGGTCGTTCCTTCACATATACCTTTCTCAAGATTCTGTATACAATGTTATGAACAAGATACTATCTTGTATCTTGTTCAGAACATTGTATACAGCATCTTGAGAAAGGATGTAGATTACATCCAAAAATTTGGTTTTTAATTCTTAAACATAAATTAGGTCTTACCTTCAACTTCATTCAAGCAGTACGGCATTGGAGTAAGTTTCTCCATATAATTATATTCTCCATTGAATATGACTTTTGCCTCTACTGGCTTTGTCAAATCAGATATGGTAGTCCTTATTACAGAGAAATTTCATCGTAAATAAAGCCTTAAAGCCCATTCAAAGTGTCTTTAGAATTATGAAATAAGACTAAATATATATATATATATATATATATATATATATATATATATATATATATATATATATATATATATATATATAACATAATTTATTAAAATTTACTTTGCTATTAACAGTAATTGCAATAAAAATAATTCTTCTTTTCAAGGGTGCTTCTTCATATTTCACATGTAACAATAACTCGTTTGTAAATAATAAAAATGCCCTGTGAAACCAACACAGTAAGGGGTTAACAAGGAGTTTGCTCAAAACTTGTGCGAGGGAAAGTTTTGCACAATTTCTAAACAGTGATGACTGTGTAGGTGGGTATGTGGGTACGTGGGTATGGGTGGGAAGGGTTCTGCCCTGTGCCCAGGGAGCCACACCCTAGCCATAGCACCCTCACGCCCATCTTCAGCCCTACTAACTCTGGTATTTTATCTCCCTTCGCCTTTCAGCAGAAAGAAAAAATATTAATGCTATTTCCGTCCGGCCCTCTGAGCGTCCTCCCTATAATTTATAACATCCTTATTTCGCACAAGTGTCGTTTTGTCGTTGGTCGTAATTTTGCAGTAAGATCAATATTTTTGCAACCCTTAAATCCTGGATATTCACGTTGCTTTTTAAGAATGATTATTATTAAAATAAATTGTATTTTTTTTATATACTTATATGATATATTTATATATATATATTCTGTTTGTCTTCCCTCTCTATCTGCTCTTTAAAACTGAGGGTTCTTTCCACCAAAGAGTTTGTGTTACACGAATAGCTATCGTCAGTAAAATTCGACCCTTAGAGCTGGTCAATTCAAGGTGAGTTTTGACTTCTTTAGCTAATGCCTTTCCCGTACAGTGCGCCACTTCACCCATTCATGAATATCCAGTTACGTGTTCTCCGGTCTATATTTTTTCCAGTTCGCTTGTTTGTATACACAACGTCAGCTGTTTCTCATGTGTGTGGGGTGGGGAGAGGGGGGGAGGTCTCAGGTGATCCCCTAGTGAGTTTGTTTTGATTGGTTAGCATTTCCCTGGAGTGTGCAGTGTCCACGGGGCCTCCTCTCCACCCACAATATATTACCGGACCAGCATTGGTCAAAACGGCCTCAGACGGTAAAAAGTTTCCTCAGGTATCAACGAAGCTGTACTGGTAACTTTGGGCTAGCTTCACGAAAGCACTTACGAACCTGTACAACTTTCTCAATCTTTGGCGGCTTTGTTCCCAATTATTAAACAGTTAATGAGCTCCGAAGCACCAGGTGGCTGTTTATAACATTCAACAACAGTTGAATGGGAAGTTTTCATGCTTTTAAACTGTTTAATAAATGTAACCAAAGCCGTCAAAGATTGAAGAAAGATGTACACGTTCGTAAGTGCTTGCGTAAATGCTTTCGTGAATCTAGCCCTTTGGGTGCGACCAGACATGCATATTTGCGTAGGGAAATTGTATGCATGTTTTATTATTTTGATCTATATAGTAATATTATAATTTGAAAGGAGACGTGTGAGTACTTTTAACAGGGATTAAACACCAATGTGCAGTTGAAGGGGAAATACTACAGTTTGAGTACTCAACCTGACTTTCTCCCGTCAATCATCAACTCTGTACACATAATAACGCATCCTCTTAAAATTATATTACTTAAAGCAACTAGTTGGTTGAACGTATAAAAATGGCCAGTTGGAGCGAACAATGCTCACGCTTTGTACTATTATTTTGTAGAGGGCAGGAAATAAATACTAATATTACACTTACATTCGTACACATTTTATTTTTTTTAGAATGTCATTTTGGCTTAATAAATTATACAAGCCTTTCAAGGAACAACAGTTCATTTTTGTACGTTTAACTAAATAGTTCCTATATATACAAACATTACTGGAGTTACGGGCAGCAAATTTCTTTAAAAAATGTAATAGAAAGTTAACAATATTACAAATGAAATTCTAAATTGTCAACAATAATTTGCAAATCCCAATATAAGGGACAATAAGTAATTAAACCGTCTTCGATGCAAATTACTGAACAGAGAAAGAGGACCAGCATGCGTGAGTATTCAAATGAACAAGACAGCCCTTAATCGTTGTACCAACAGAAGATCAACAGCTGTACCACGCAGAGAGCATTAGTGCCATCGCTGAAGACTTTATGTGACAACAGCTGATCCTGACTATGGGACGGAGGAGCCTAAGCCCTCCTGGAAGCACTCTATGATTGCTCTCGGTGTTTGCACCCGGGGCAGGGCGTGGTGGTGACCTTTCCAGGCAGTGAATCCTGGCACTAATGCTTTCACGGTTAGTCAGACTTAAGAATTGGCTTATAAAAGCCGTGAGTGCTGCAAATCATGGCTGGATATGCATAATTTTGTTTCACACGCTCTTTACTATCACGAATATATATATATATATATATATATATATATATATATATATATATATATATATATATATGCGGAAAATCCACAGAGAAATATGAAATGAGGTGAACGTTTCGGCTTTGTTAAAGCCTTTGTCAACACCAGACTCTTTGAGTCTGGTGTTGACAAAGGCTTTAACAAAGCCGAAACGTTCACCTCATTTCATATTTCTCTGTGGATTTTCCGCATAAAATGATCAGTGTTTTGTGATCGTCAATTGCATATATATATATATATATATATATATATATATATATATATATATATATATATATATATATATATATATATATATATATATATATATATTCGGGTCTTGCCGGTCTCCTCGGCGTTACTTTTGAACCCGGAAGATAATACATAAGGCCATTGTTTTCTTAGGCCGTTCCTCCTGGCGTCCACAAGGGCGGCGTTCTGCCCGTGTTTGTGTAGCACTTAGTCAGTATCCTTGACAGTGACTTTATCCTTTGTGTCTGCTGGCCAAAATGGGTCGTCTCCACTTCGATAAAATCCTCCCCCACGCCACGTCTTTCTAAATGTGCGATCCCGATCGTTTCTGGTACACCCGAGTGGCTCATATTTTTAGTTGACACAGGTGTTCGTCTGTGGCTAAATTTTCGACGGCGGGAGAATTTCTGGACGACAGTGAAGATTCGAGTCGCTACGCGAAGTTGGGGATTCGTCGCGGTGGGTGTAGTTACCTCGTTACCTGATCCGTTTTGGTCCGTTACTATCACCGGGATTATCACTGTTATTTTATCTAGGGAGGGAACGGTGGACCAGGGGGACAATGCGTGACAAATTACGCAGCCACGCAGGCTGCGTAATTACTGCAGACACGCTGTTTTGATTGTGTTAAAAACACCAGAAGCATAGTCTAAGATAGTTTGTGCGCGCGCGCGTTTGTGTATTAGCTTTATAAATATACATATTTATCTCGTATTAATTGTTATTAGTGGCCAGGATCAATACGTCATAGTACTGGAGGAACTATATTGCCCCTGGTCAGGATAATTATATTGTCCCTAGTCAGGATAATTATATTGTCCCTAGTCAGGATAATTATATTGTCCCTAAACACTTCCACATCTTGTGTTTCTTTCTAACGTTGATCCCCGAGTATTGGAGCTTTATTATCAGCATACTAAGGTACCTAGTTATTAATACAGCTACCCTAATCTATATGCTAAAAAGTCCCCATCTCGGAGGGTAGTTATCCGGAGCCATGTGATCAATAGCCTCTACTGGCAAACTTTGTGTGTGCATTATGAGGATATCTTCAATAACTCTGGAGTGGATAAAGATATTGCATATCACCAGGAGTCTCATACTTGCAGGTCTGAAGGGTTCTAAGGACTGGACCTTCAATAATGTACTGTGTGAGATTATGACACAAGTTCATGCTTTGACAGTTTACAGCTGAAGTGCTTATGATTAGGAGATTCATCACATGTAGCCACAGGTAACGGTAGACACATCTGTCACAGGGAGCGGACGCCACACCTGTCACAGGTAGCGGCAGCCACACCTGTCACAGGGAGCGGCAGCCACACCTGTCACAGGGAGGGCAGCCACACTTCTCACAGGTAGCGGCAGCCACACCTGTCACAGGTAGCGGCAGCCAAACCTGTCACAGGTAACGGTAGACACATCTGTCACAGGTAGCGGCAGCCACACCTGTCACAGGTAGCGGCAGTCACACCTGTCACAGGTAGCGGCAGTCACACCTGTCACAGGTAGCGGCAGCCACACCTGTCACAGGTAGCGGCAGCCACACCTGTCACAGGAAAAGGCAGCCACACACCTGTCACATGTAACTATACAGGCCCATCAGATCCTGGCAACCATTGAATTATAAGTAGAAAGTCTACGCGCGTAACGCTTAATATTTCACATACAAAGTGAAGCATTGTTTCCTCCGGCTCGTGTACACCCACACACCCAGTGGTTCGAATCCCCCTCGTTGACCTGACTGCCCAGTTAGAGGTCATCTTCTCTCGGTCTCTTGGTAAATTAAGGCGAAGCACTGCTCGAGAAACGTTCGAACGTCATCAATTGAGTCGTGTGTAAATGAATATATATATATATATATATATATATATATATATATATATATATCCATTCAAACTCATTCATTTATATGTCTAACCTCCGCTTAAAACAATCCAGCGACTCCACGCCACTTATGTTAGCTAGTAATTTGTTACATAATTCAACAACAGCATTTCCAAACCAGTATTTACCCAGGTCTTTCCTAGCACTAAACGTATCCACTTTATACTATTATTCCATGTTTCTTTTTGTGTTGATATACTTATTATCTTATTAATATGCCCTGAATTGGAATATAAACAAATAAGAAAGTATATAAAAAATCTTAATGACTGCAACAATGGAACAAGTTAAGATCTATGTCACACAAGAAGATGAAATAGAGACATAGTATCCAATTAAGACTCAAGGCAATGCGAGAAGCAAGGAAATAGCCTGTAAAGACTCGGTGAGCCAAGATTAAGAGGCTAACTGGCACAGAAGGATGAGAAAGAGGCCAAAAAGACTGCAAGACTGGAATCGAGAACACGAAGCTGATATAAACAATACAGTGTCGTCTTAGCTTGTAGTAGACGCAGAGAAATTGAACTGCATAAGGAATACCCTAAGATTGATTGATTGATGAAGAATAAGCCACCCAAGAGGTGGCACGGGCATGAATAGCCCGTGAAAATAGCCTAAGGCGTGACAAAAACTGGGTGGGATTGACAAGCAGAATGAAACACGGGAATGAAGATTGGTTGAATCTTTATTGCAATCGGTAAGATGTTTAAGGAGCTG
This sequence comes from Procambarus clarkii, assembly GCF_040958095.1. NCBI lineage: Eukaryota > Metazoa > Arthropoda > Malacostraca > Decapoda > Cambaridae > Procambarus > Procambarus clarkii. The sequence continues at coordinate 12,744,347 of NC_091238.1, read as the reverse complement.
AAGTGGCTTTAAGATAATAGGTGGATCTTTAAGATAACAGGTGGATCTTTAAGATAACAGGTGGATCTTTAAGATAACAGGTGGGGGCTTTAAAGAACAAGTAAAGATTTAAAGTATTAGGTGGAATTTTAAATAATTAGGTGGGGCTTCATGAGAGAAAAGTAATACAGGTGGTACTACTAAAATTAGAGACCAAATAATGGTAATGTTAGTCCTTCTTTAAAATCAATATTATTAAATTTTCATAATAAAAAAGGAGACGTGTTTTTGAATCGTGAAACAGAATACAAATTTTGTATTTACAGAAAAGAGTACAAAAAGATGCATCATATATACGTGGATCAGTCATGGACGATCCGTATCGGCGCTGCAATGTAATATTCGTGTCATTAATTGTTCAATGACACTTAGAAGTAGTTATGTAACTTGCAATAAAGGAACTTTCAGAAGGCCTATTGTTCTCAAGTCACTCCAATAGCCCACGTACGATCAGACACAGGAATTTCTCCCATAAAATACTGAATATCGAATTTGTTTCCAAATGCAAGAGGAATAAAGAGCAAGTTTAGCGCCCTCTGCCCCCATGGCTCTACACAATACCGTAAGGAACACGTCGATGTGTAAGAAACTGGGACCATTCCAGTTACGTCTGCTACATGCCGCTTTAAACGACCGGACATTAAAGCTCAAAAGTAGATCACCCTCTGGTTATCTATAAGGATTGTGCAGTTAAAACCGGCAGTTCTTCGTGCGTTCCCCAAGCAAACCACTAGAGCAGGGCTCTCAACGTGGCCGTTCTGCTCGGCCAAGTTTAATATTTGAGCGGAGTGTGCTGCATAGGAATGGCTAAATTTTGTTTTGCCCTACTCGTGATTGCTATCTTCCAAGGTCTCAAGAGGCGTATTTAGGCCCCGTGATTGATACAAGACGACTTTGGTAGAGATGCAGACCGGATCGCCGAGGTACTCGCGTCTTTATCAGAGATATTGGATGGGGCTCTGATGGTGACTTTCCAGCGCCTGGCAGCCCTGGAAAAGGGATGTGAACAGAGGGGTTTATGGAAATGTAAGTGATGTAGAAGTGTGGGGGATGTTGGTGGTGGAGGAATGTGTGGCAGGGAGATGTTGGAGGAGTGTGTGGGAGGGATAATTGGGAAGACACTAAACTTAGAAAGGGTGTGCCTGGTGGATAGAAAACAAAACATCTCAGACACAGGCAAAAGGGAGGGGAGCCAAGTGAAGTCCCACAAGTAATAGTTCTCGGTAAATTGCTCACCATAATTTATGAGACCTTCTCACAGGAGTGAGTATTAATACACGGCTGTATTAATACCGAGGAATACTCAATACATTTACAGGTCGACAGACAAATGGATGTTAGTTTAAGCCCTATAGTATTATGGTGTTGAAGGTGGGAAAAGAAGATAGGAGGCCAGAAGGCATCTGCATAATATGGATAGAAGAAACTACAAGAATCGCGAGAAGAAAATTATTCCAAAATGAATACAATTCCAGCGCTAACACCGGATCCACACACATGGACACGACAACACTGGTTGCATCTGGAAACCTCACACATTTAAGACGCATTTAAGTCAAGTTCTCTTTCAGGACACAGTACACCACTTTCGTGAGGCCAATGCTTAGAGGTTAAGACCCTAAAGTGGGTGTTAACCAGGCCACTGATTCTATTCCCGCATTGCTCTTAAGGATTTCCCCTAAAATAATCCACATTAGTTTGATTTCTTTGTGACTTTTGAAGGAAGCATAAGGTGGAGAATACCATCACCCACACCAGAGTGCATGCGAGATATTCGTCACACCTTGTTGGGCACCACCCCGGTGTCTCTTGAACTCCTTAGTGGGCTCGGTAGGATACCGGGTCGAATAGCTTTTAGCATATCGTATAGCCTAGGGTTATGATGCGTGGTTGGTGAATACCACTTTGTTGGTTCAATCCTTACATTGCTTCAAATGAGTTTCACAGATATAATTGTTATCCCAAGTTTTCTACAATAATTATTAATTAATTAAATAAGATTAAAAGTGTGAATATCAATGAAAAAATTATGTACATATGTTATGGAGATTTCAATGCTTAGGTACCAATCCGGAATCATTTTCCTTATTATATTAGTGTCGCTGAAATACAGAAATTCTGTTTTTTCTTCATCTGTGGATGATGATGAAAAAACTTTACAAAGATTCTGTATTTCAGTATGCCACTTCCATATATAAAAAGGAAATAACTCACGATCATCAATCACAGAAAATACAACCAAAGAAACTTAACATTAAGCTTATAATAAAGAAAATGGCTCCGGATTGGTACCTAAGCATTGAAATCTCCTTTGTATTTTTTAGGAGATTTCAATGCTTAGGTACCAATCCTGGGTCATTACCATTTTTTTTTTTTAGATATATACAACAGTTGTTACATTCTTGTACAGCCACTAGTACGCGTATCGTTTCGGGGAAGTCCTTAATCCTATGATCCCTAGAATACGACCCCAGTAAAGAATCGTTTTCACAACCAAGTTGTGTTGGGTTAAACAGAGGCTACAGTTAAGGATTTGCGCCCAATAAATCCTCCCGGCCAGGATACGAACCCATGAAAAAGCTCTCGTGGAACGCCACGTGAGCGTCTTACCACTACACCACGGTGACTGGTAAAAGTCTCATGAGAGGCATGGGGCTTTATTATATTATAAGTTGGCATTCTTAAATACAAAATACTAAATAGTTTGTTATCATCATCAATTATATAAAAACAAGAAAAAACTTAACAAGGGTTGTTAAGTTTTGATTGCCACTTGATATTATATTAAAGAAAAATGACAGGATTCGTACCTAAGCATTGAAATCTCCTAAATATAACTTTGGAATAGAAAGTAAGTATAGCGAGTAGGAGAGAAAACAACAAACATGTGTATATCCGTCCACTCAAACCCCACACGCGTGCATAAGCGCGAGGGTGTGCAAAAACACCACACACACACACACACACACACACAAACACACACACACACACACACACACACACTTTGGGGACTCAAATGAGTCACAGAGACGTTAGAAAGAACTTTTTTAGTGTCAGAGTAGTTAACAAGTGGAATGTATTGGGCAGAGATGTGGTAGAGGCTAACTCCATACAAAGTTTCGAATGTAGATATGATAGAACCCAGTAGGCTCTGGAATCTGTACATCAATTGATTCACGGTTGAGAGGCGGGACCAAAGAGCCAGAGCTCATTCCCTGCAAGCACAACTAGGTGAGTACACACACACACACACACACACACACACACACTGTCAATATATAAACGACAATTAGAAAGACGGTATCCAAGAGCTAACAGCTCGATCCAGCAGGCACAAATGGAAAATACAAATAATAAATACACACTAGGCTTTCCTAAACGCTCAACACAACCTACGCAAGCCTTATTAACATATATGCAGCTCTCGTAAGGAAGTAAAAATTTTAATGTGTTCACTTAATTCAACAAGGTTTATTCCAGAAATGAGAGAACTGAGCAATGCGGAAGAGAGAAGGAGCAGGCGAACATGTTAACGAGGTATACGATCTAATGAGCATTAATATAATCAAAATACGCATTTTTTAACACGTGGAACAATAAATTAATTGTAAAGAAATTAGCTGAAGTGGTGTCAAGACAATTTATGCCTATGAATTATAGGTAATTAAACCGAGTTTGAGAGAGATACACATAAGAAGATGGACAAAAAAATACATTTTATCTAACAATTCATTATTGGAAATCCTTTAAAAAATTAATAAACGATCGAACCCCCTCGAAGAAGAGTACATACAAACACGCACATACAAAACAACGCATCCACCACCCAACACGAAATCCAATTGTCATGGCAGCTAGCAGCTAGCAGGCATTTATGAAGCTATTTCTCATCAGGCTCCTGTTGTTGTTGTTATAGATTCAGCTACTCAGAACAAGTTCCAAGTAGCACGGGCTATGGTGAGCCCGTAGCTTACCTGGCACAGGAGCGGTGCTGTGTCGCATGAGGCGCCGTTAGAGGATGTTTTTACCTATCAGAGAGAGAGGGGGGAGGGGAGAACAAGAGAGGTGGTCGAATATATTAGAGCTTCCCTCCTCACTCCCTCCCCTTTTACCCCTTCCCCCTCGAGTCCGGCTCCGGCTTCCCTAATGGCATCTGCCTCTGTTACAATATCATTCCTTGAAGGACGCCAAGATAATACTCTCTTGTTTCTTGTGTATCATTGCAGTGCGTTACCCGGATGTTGTTGCGAAGCACCGAGGCGCAATACTTTTTTGTCCGTATTTTTTTTTTATTATTCAGAAACTTAATAAGCTCAGATGAATGGTTTGTTTTCGCGAAATATTTTCTTGTGTTTTGGAGAGATGAAATAACATATTTTTCGCTGTTGTTTTAATGTTTTTTTTTTACGAAGTTTATATTGAGTTTGTCTCTCTTCGTGTGAGAACACCAATCAAATCTTTTATTGGTGTGCTGCCATGCAAAGTAATTATGAGGAGCTGGATTAGTACGAAAGAAAGAAACGCTCCCAATGCACTTTGGGGATCGAACACCGACCTGCAACAAGCTAGGTCGTCGGTGCAGCAACCAGTCCCAAAGCGATTTTGCGTGGCACAATGGATTAAAATTGGCTTGATGGAGTCACGTTAAAAGTAAGTTGATCATGTGCTTTGTAATGTTTGGAAAAGAAATATATATATATATATATATATATATATATATATATATATATATATATATATATATATATATATATATAATATATATATATATGTGTAACACCTGTTACAGCAATGTGTATGTGTCATATCACTACACATGTGTCTCGTTATTATATATGTATGAGCGTTAGCGTAATAGTTCAACTGATAACACTTGCGTTATCCTTGACATTTTTGCGAACATTGGAATTTACGAAAGATTCCGTCTTGAGTCTGGCTGGGTAGTTGATTCTGGGTCAGAGAGGACCTCCACGTGACAGTCAATCGTCACTTCCATGTAACATGTAACTCTTTAGCTGACTATACCATAATTGTGTGACAGTGTAATTGACGCGTCTAAGACCGGTGACAGTATATTATATAACTCTTATAGTATATTATGTATACTATATAACAGTATATTATATATATTATCTGTCATTATTAGTGACAGTATATTACATATAACTTATATAAGTATATATATATAACTCCCCCTGTTACCGTATTTCTGAAAACTCTATAATCATATAACTGACACTCGTATGACCGTATAAGCTTATTTCTGTCACTCCCATGACCGTATAATTGTATTTCTGATGCTATTGACCCATTAAACATATTTCTGACTAAACTATCACCGTATGAAAGTCTTTCTGACGCGACCATATAATCCTACTTCTGCCACTATCATGATCGTACAATACTGTTTCTGACTCCCATAATTATACAAACATATTTCTGAGACTACTCACGAAAGAATGAGGTGTCCTACTCCACACTCTGGCACTGTTCGAAATTTCGTGTACCACACGATTTAGCCACATAAAACCACTCTTGCCAACGAAAACTAACCCCTTGAGTTCTATCTCGATTCTCATTGGCTTAGGAAGACTTGGCCTCGCGTCTAATTTGGCAACCGTAGCTCCCTCTCTTGCCGTAAACAGTGTTCGAGAATATCAAGTGATTCTTAAGTGCCGTGGCCAGGATTCATGAGACACTTACATGTTCACTTATTCAACCCCAATGCAGGTCTCGCTTCATGTAGGTCGTCGTTCAATCCCCCGACCGTCCAGTGAATTGGGCACCATTCCATTCCCCACAGTTACATCCCAAATCCTTATCCTGATCCCCTTCCAAGCGAACATAAGAACATAAGAACAAAGGCAACTGCAGAAGGCCTATTGGCCCATATGAGGCAGCTCCTATCTATAGCCACCCAATCCCAATCTATAACCACCCAAGTGCTATATAGTCGTAATGGCTTGGCGCTTTCCCCCCCTGATAGCTCTCTTCCCTGCCCTCCCCCAGACAATAATAATAACAATGTGTTGGCTGCCAGACGTAGGAGGCTAGCGTGGCAAGCACCATGTGGCAGCGACACGGGGATGAGGATGGCTGGGGTCAGATGCACTGATACCCTGTGCTCCACCACACTGGGGAAAAAACAGAGCTATGATTTACAGCCCGGCCAGGATGGTCAACGAGGGAGGAGTGGGGTGGGCGAGTGGGAAGGGAGGAAGGGAGGGTAAAGAGAGGAACCAGGAAGGGAAGAGGTTGATTGGGAATGAAAAGGAGAGAAACCAAAAGGAATGAGGGAATGTGAGTTGGTTGGAATAAATAGAAAACAAAGAGTCTAAGGTTTAGTTTTCCAGTTCAAGTATGTTTATTGAGACAATAAAATACATCTCAAATGGATAGAGTAGCTTAGGCTTCTTCTACCCTCCTCTACTTCAAGTCCCTCAAGCGGCGCACAAATCCAATGAGTACAAATCCACAAATCACAATACAAGAATCCCATTTAACATTGCAGGTTAATTAATTAATATAGTAAACACAGCATATAAGTGCTACACTCTTGGGGCAAAATGCTTGTAGCTCCTAAGTATACTGTCTATCATACCATTATCACACATCCAAACAACTTGATGTGGTACACTACTTATTTCCTTATTTCAATAGTTATCAATAAGTTGACACTCTAATACATAATGTTCTAAGGTGTGGGCGTGCGGCATACTACATAATTTACACTCATTATCTTTTTTCACTGACATCAACACCGTATTGCCAGATATATTTGTATCCTAATCTTAATCTCATGTAAACTAAGTCCTTCCAAGTAGACGTTCCTTTACCATAAGTGAAGGAAGGATTTGTATTTTTTATTGCATAATTCTTAAGTGTGTTACTGCTGTCCACCATTGACATTCTCTTAACTTTTTCTTCGTCCTCTTGGATCTTCTTGATTCTTGTTTTTATTTGTTTCCAAGTTATCTGACATACAACATCGACAAAAGGTTTTTTCCCAAGGCTCTCTTCGCTATCTCATCAACTGCCTCATTCAACAGTATTCCCACATGTGAAGGGATCCACACGAATCTTTCTATATACTCATTTTTTTTAATGTCTTAACATTCTACACTCGATCACCCACCCACCCACACACACACGCACACACACGCACGTGTGTGTGCGTGGGCGAAGTTCCTCTATATCAGGTTTCGTATTGATCTCACTATCATTCTTGAACGAGATGTCCATAAAGATAAACGAAATGTTGTTATTGTGTCTACTCCAGCGAGCTGTTAGAGTGGTTTAGAAACTATGGTGAGGGCATTACCATGCAGCCACGTGTCTAGTATTTCCCGCCACACACGCAAGAGATTCACCACACACGCAAGAGATTCGTCACACACGCAAAAAATTCGCCACACACGCAAGAGATTCGCCACACACGCAAAAGATTCGCCACACACGCAAGAGATTCGTCACACACGCAAAAAATTCGCCACACACGCAAGAGATTCGCCACACACACAAGAGATTCGCCACACACGCAAGAGATTCGCCACATGCGCAAAAAATTCGCCACACACGCAAGAGATTCGCCACACACGCAAAAAATTCGCCACACACGCAAAAAATTCGCCACACACGCAAGAGATTCGCCACACACGCAAAAAATTCGCCACACACGCAAAAAATTCGCCACACACGCAAGAAATTCGCCACACACACACAAAAGTCTCAGCTTTTCGACTGAAACGATCTTGTGAACGTATTGTATTAATTTAATTCGTCTTTGAAGTAAAGTTTCAGCTAATAGACGCCATCTATCCAGCTGTCTATCGTCTAAGTTAGTGACTCATAAAAAGTGGGTTTATTCGCAATTCCAAGGCTCGCGCGTGCGCAAGTAGTGCACGAACTTGCGACTGATGACCTGAATCCACTCACCTATGTGTGTGTAAGTTTGCTGGGAACATGGCCCAGCTCCTGAACCCTGACTCCAAGCTCTTAATTGACGTGTGTGGGATTACTGGATGACATTATTAGTGCTGTCATGAGTATGTAGTGGTCAGGATACCCTGTTGTGTGCCTTGTCTTCCTGAATGAACCTAACTCAAGACGATTGCAGGTTCTCGATCACACACACACACACACACACACACACACAACTCAACAGCAAATTTTCGGGAAAGGAAAAACTCAGGTATTTAAAACAAGTGTCATAAATCAAAGGGCTTATCACACACCGACTCGCCAACACTGAACGTAAGGTAGTTGCCTCGGCGGCGCCAACCTATAAAGCCGATTCAACCACTCCACAACTGACGAAAAAAAACAAAACACAAAAAAGATGTTGGGAAAGAGGTCTCTTTGGTACGCCTAGAAAGCGTAGCGACGCATCAATAAACTTCCCCCCTATTAGGAGGTCGACACTGAAACCCTCTCTGGACACACCTTCCCTCCTCTCTCTCTCTCTCTCTCTCTCTCTCTCTCTCTCTCTCTCTCTCCCTCTCTCTCTCTCTCTCTCTCTCTCTCTCTCTCTCTCTCTCTCTCTCTCTCTCTCTCTCTCTCTCTCTCTCTCTCTCTCTCTCTCCCTCTCTCTCTCTCTCTCTCTCTCTCTCTCTCTCTCTCTCTCTCTCTCTCTCTCTCTCTCTCTCTCTCTCTCTCTCTCTCTCTCTCTCTCTCTCTCTCTTTCCCTTCTCTCTATTTCCTCTTATCAACCTTTTATATCTCTACTCTATCTCCTCCCTTCAATCTTCCCTCTCCTTTTTTAGCCCCTTCAGTTCCCTCAATCTTCTCCATCCATCCCCTTCTATTATCCTCTATTCCAAATTATCCCCCTGTGCACCCTCTATTTTCTCCTAAACTTCCTTTATTCTCACTTAACCCCATCTCCATCCCCCCCCTTCCGTCCCCTTCAAGCCCCTTCAGACCTCTTCATTTCCCATCAGCCCCTCCAGGCCTCCTCCAACCTCCTCCTACGCCATGAAAGATTAATGAAAAAGATAACTGAAAGGTAAGAAAGAACAGGGTTGGAAAAAATACTTTTTTTTTCCTCCTGGGAGATTATGTAGCATGTTTGTTACCTGTATGTCTTACTTCTTCCCCCCCCCCCCTCCCTCGTCTCCCCCTGTTCCTCCTCCCCCTCACCCTCGGCTCCTCCACCCTCCACCTTCCCTTCATTCCACTTTCCTAAACCACCTCCTCCCCCCCCTCCATCCTTCCACCTTCTCTACCTGTCCACCCCTCCATTCTGATCTCAGAGACCTCATGGAGGCGTAGGTGTAAATCATCGAAAACAGGTAAATAAGAATGTCAACTCTCACAGGATACGAAGGGTTGAAATCCATGGGCTCCAAGTAACGACACCAGGCTAGGCCCGGGTTCGATCCCGGGCGCCGACGAGAAACAATGGGCAGAGTTTCTTTCACCTTGATGCCCCCTGTTACCTAGCAGTAAATAGGTACCTGGGAGTTAGTCAGCTGTCACGGGCTGCTTGCTTCTTGGGGGTGGAGGTCTGGTCGAGGACCGGGTCGCGGGGACACTAAGCCCCGAAATCATCTCAAGATAACCTCAAGATAACCTCCACGCTCATTCAGGCCGGATAACTAAATCCAGCGAGGCTTGTTCAACGGTTCATAAATTATCCCGTGAACATCTTGATCTGTGTTGACGACCCTCCCCGACTCCATCCCTCAAAATAATGGCGTAACTGTAGCGTTGTTGCCTCCGTTGTTAGAGCGTAATAATAAAGTTGTTGGAGGATCATTACAATGCAAACAAGTGTATTATTTTATTCGCAACAAGGCCGGGATTTAGCATGCCTTTATTCGTCCACTTTACGAAACCTGTGTATCGTTCCTCAATGAGTTTGGAGACGCTTCGTGGTCGTTTTCGACACAAGGTTTTTAGAGGACAAGGGAAAGATCTCAGCGAAATATTATACAACAGGGCAGAAGCTATTTACGCTACATGTTACAAGCTCGTCCGAGTGGTGGAGTGATTACAGGGCTTTCACTCGTATCTTTAACGAAACCCGTTTGGGAAAGACATCAGTCAATGCAGAACCTTTGAGATTTGTACGTCAAATGCAGAGGTCTAGCACACTGCGACAGCTTTGTTCCGATTGGTTCGGAGACCCTCGGTTCGTGGGGAAAATGTGCATTGAAGTTCCTAAAGGAATTAGGTGACAAATTGATCGGCGCTACAAAAGGCCAGAAGCCATAAGCTTCCTGTTCTAGCGCCTCAGTGTCGCGATTCAGAGGGGAAATGCCTGTTGCATCATGGGCACGAATGCAACCTTGGAATTCGAAGAGGTGTTTAAGTTGCAACGAAGTTCCCTGTATATATATATATATATATATATATATATATATATATATATATATATATATATATATATATATATATATATATATATATATATATATAATATTATACATAATATGGGGGTAGTACGAGAAGACCATATGTGCCAATGCAATTGAGAGCCCGACAAGGCTCCCCTGGGTGCTACATATCGTCTTCTTTACACACACACACACACACACACACACACACACACACACACACACACACACAATACTCGCTAAAATCACTGGTTGGAACACTTGATATTCTACACAGTTCCTCTACACCATAATTCTTCATTCGGCTTATACTTTAGCAATGTCTAACGATCCTCCTGACCAGCGATATCATAATTAAGTCATTTATAATACTCGCCTCCCTAATTCACTGTACAAGTGAGTTTAATCGTATATTGTGTACGCAATATGCCGTTCTTCGTGTATGTTGACCGTGCAATATTTTATACAACTTAAATATGGTTAACTGATCAGTCGTCTGAGCCATTCTTTAAATATTATAATTAACTCCTTGAGCATGTGGCTCGTGGTCTAGTTGCCTGGGAAGTGAGCTCGCAGCAACTCAATGTGATCGCCAGATCGATTCCTGGGCATTGCTAGGCCTTCGGGTACGATTACTTACGTCTGATACTTCTGTTCACCTGGCAGTTAAATAGGTATCTTGAAAATGCTTGCAGAATTCTTCTTTCCGCTGATCGAACACACACACACACACACGCGCGCGCACACATACTCGCGCACGCACACACACACTCACACACAATGTGTGTAGGGCATAGCATTACAATGAGCAGTTTGTATGTTACAATGTTGCATTCATTGTATATCAATTTTAATAGTACTCTTTTACAACGGGTTTCTTTCTTATTTTAGGATATTGCAAAAATCATAATTTTTGCAATACTATTTATTTACTAATTTTGTAATTATTTAGCTTGCAAGTCATTGTTTGGTTCCAATAATAATTTTTTGTATATGATCGCAGAATTTGGTTTAAGTTCTTCGTGGACGGGAAGATCACTGATGTCGGCTAACACACACTCCATTTTCCAATTAATTACTACAAGTTGTTAAAGTTTATGGAGCTGCATATTTAGCGAAAGGTCTCGGTAACGCTATGTTGGGTTTAATGAACTGTCAAGCTGAGTGGTTCCTCAGTTATACAGTTGTTTAAGTGAAGCAAGTAAGCGCAGAGGTTTATATTATGGTTGTTTAGGCCAAGACACTAAGTGCTGATTCTCCTTAATTATGTTGTCCTCTTTTTTGGGGAGTTTAAATTCAGTTTTTCTTAATTCGGTTTTTGGTATATTTTGTTCTCTTTCAAATATTCCTTCTTTTTCATTCTGACCCATTTTTTTTCCTCTCTCTCTCTCTCTCTCTCTCTCTCTCTCTCTCTCTCTCTCTCTCTCTCTCTCTCTCTCTCTCTCTCTCTCTCTCTCTCTCTC